>NC_081544.1:11823682-11870155 GCF_901000735.1 Corylus avellana | reverse complement strand
CTTTGATGTGGACTCTAATACTTAACTATTAGGGGCGACTTTCAATAGTCGCCCCTAATAAGTCGCCCCTAATGAGTAAATTTCTTGTAGTGAACTAAGGTTCAAGCCCTTATATATTCTATGCAATTGAATGATTAGAGACACGTACAATAATATTCTATGAATTTGTTTGTTGGTAAAGTATTTTACTTTAAATAAATGCGATTTAGTAGTTGTGACCTTTCGAGGTATGCACTTTCTTAATTAAGTGCCCTTTGGTATTAGCATTTTTTAAGTTACGCTCTTCGATAGGGTCGCAAGTTTTTTTTTTTTTTGGTGCCTTTGATTCTTAGCGAAAGTGACGTAAAGTTTTAAAAATGCAATTTGTTTCAACTAAACAAGTTAAGGGGATGATCCACAAGTCATTATATGTTATATAAAAACATCCATTAAAAATGTTTTAAAGGGAAAAATATAAAAAAGTCCCCCCAAACTACTAGCTGTTTTCGATTTAGCTCCCTGATGTTCCAAAAGTCATAAAGTAGCCCCCCAAACTACCAAACTTTTGCATTTTGGCCACTCCGTTAGTCAAAACCGTTAGTCTGGACAGAAACCACGAAACAACGCCATTTTATGAGGGTTAAGTTACGAAAATGCCCTTATGTTTTTTTTTTTTTTTTTTTAAGTAGGAGCAAAACGGCGTCGTTTTTGCTTAGGGTAAGAGTTGTATTTTTGATTTTATTTTGTTTAGTCTCTCCTTCACGCAGCCTCTCACCCGGTCCACTCCTTCACCCAACCCCCTGCAAGACTGGCATGCCGATCATTGGCTTCCCGTTCACCCAGCCCCCTGTAGGCCCCCCGCGGTGCGCCGCTAGTGACGGAGGCATGGGTGAACGGGAAGCCCAAGAGACCAATTTTCTGTTGCCAGCCATCTTTTTGCTGCGATCACTTCGTTTATTGAATTAGACCCTCTGTTCAAGTCTCGCCTGCTATACTTCGTAGGTGAATGTTATGCTGGGAAGTTGGTTCCAGCAATTGGGTACCATATTTTGAAGGCGAATGCTTACTTGCCGGTGTCAAAGTGGGTGAACTTGGCCGGCGTCGCTATAGCGAACGGGTTGACGGATCCGGTGAACCAGGTTTCTACTCACGCTACGAATGCTTACTACTCTGGTTTGATCAATGAGAGGCAGAGAGATGAGTTGGAGAAATTGCAGAGGGTGGCAATTAATCTGACCAAAATGGGCAAGTGGAGAGAGGCAACAAACGCAAGAAGCCACGTTCTGAGTATGTTGAAAAGAATGATAGGGCTGGCGACATTGCATGATTTTAGCAAGAAAGATCACCCATACGAAACGGAAATGGTTTTTGATTTTTTAAGGAAAGGAGACGTGAAGAAGGCTTTGGGAGTGAAGGAAACATTGGTTCAAGACGTGTGCAGCGATGATGTCGCGACTGCTTTGCACGACGATTTCATGAAGAGTGTGAAGTTCATGGTGGAATTTTTGGTGAAGAGGAGCAAGGTTTTGTTGTATGAAGGGCATCTGGATATGAGGGATAGTGTGGTTTCAACGGAGGCATGGGTGAAGGCATGGGTGAACGGGAAGCTGACGATCGGCATGCCAGTCTTGCAGGGGGTTGGGTGAAGGAGGGGACCGGGTGAGAGGCTACGTGAAGGAGAGACTAAACAAAATAAAATCAAAATATACAACTCTTACCCTAAGCAAAAATGGCGTTGTTTTGCTTTGGGTTCCCTAACCCTAAGCAAAATGGCACCATTTTGCTCCTGCTTAAAAAAAAAAAAAAATACACAAGGGCATTTTCGTAACTTAACCCTAATAAAATGGCGTCATTTCGTGGTTTCCGTCCAGACTAACGGTTTTAACTAACGGAGTGGCCAAAATGCAAAAGTTTGGTAGTTTGGGGGCTACTTTATGACTTTTGGAACATCAGGGGGGCTAAATCGAAAACGGCTGATAGTTTGAGGGGCTTTTTTATATTTTTCCCATGTTTTAAAAGAAAAGATTGATTCGAAAAGACAAATAGACATACCATATATTGGAAAATGAATTCAAATATAATATTATTCATTTACAAAGAGACAACTCTCTCTCTCTCTCACTATATATATATATATATATATATATATATATATTATTGTTATTAGTAGTGACTCTCCGAGGTATGGACTTTCTTAGTTACGTGATTTTTGGCGTTACGTTTCTTTTAGTTGATCTTCCGGATAGGGTGACAAGATTACAAAACAAAAACAAAAAATTGTTAACTTTTTAACTTTACCAAAAGTCAAAGTTAATTTGGAAGAATTGAATTAATTTTGAGATGAAAAAAAAAATGAAGATGACTGTATATTATATAAATGCACCCAAAAAAAAGGTTTTAAAAGAAAAAGATTGATTAGAAAAGACTAATAGAAATACCATATCTATATATATGAGAAGTGACTAGAAGCTTGAATTTTAGCAATAAAAAAAAAACAAAAAAAAAAAACAATTGTATTAGAAATTTCAAAGTGACATTCGAAGCAAGGAAAACTTTATTATGGATGGAAATAAGTGTAATTTAATGCTTAAACAAGCAAAATCCCTAATGAAATTTTATGCAAAATCAATCAATGTGGATTATCCTATTTCCAATTAACTCAATATGGTATCAAAATGAATTCAAAGTTCCCATAGGTACGCCAAAAAAACAATTTACTCGTTAGAGTCAATTCTATCCGCTAACTTAACAGATTAAGTTCATTGACATTGACTTGAATCGAACACGTGTCACAATTTTCTTAGCTCTGACTTATCACGCTATCGGAACAAGAATAAAAAATTACATGTCCCAATTGTGAGTTTTCTAATACATTTCAAGCCATAGATTTTGTTTCACTGTAGAAACTTCATAACTTTGATGTGTAAAGCAAACCAACAGCTAAGGTTCAAGCCCTTATATATTCTATGCAATTGAATGATTAGAGACACGTGCAATAATATTCTCTGAATTTGTTTGTTGTTAAAGTATTTTGATTTAAATAAATGTGATTTAGTAGTTATGACGTTTCGAGGTATGGACTTTCTTAATTAAGTGACTTTTGGTCTTAACATTTTTTTAGTCACTCTCTTAGATAGGGTCTTAAGTTATTTATTTATTTATTTATTTTTATATTTTCTTTGATTCTGAGCAAAAGTGAAGTAAAGTTTTAGAAATGCATATAGTTTCAAATGAACAAGTGAAGGGGAATATGAAAACATCTATTAAAAATGTTTTAAAAGAAATGATTGATTCGAAAAGACAAATAGACATACCATATGTTGGAAAATGAATTCAAATATAATATTATTCATTTACAAAGAGACAATTCTCTCTCTCTCCCTCTCACACTATATATATATATATATATATATATATATAGTTAACTTTTTAACTTTACCTAAAGTCAAAATTAATTTGGAAGGATGGAATTAATTTCAAATGAAAAAAATGAAGAGGATGATCCACTAGTAACTGTATGTTATATAAAAGCACTCATACAAGAGGTTTTAAAAGAAAAAAGAATGATTGGAAAAGACTAATAAACATACCATATATATATATATATATATATATATATATATATAAGAATTAAGTCGATGCTCGAATTTTAAAAATAAAAAAAAATTCAAGAAAACAATTGTTTTAGAACTTCAAAGTGACAATCGAAGCAAATAGAACTTTATCATGGATCAAATAAGTGTAATAATTTAATCCTTAAACAAGCAAGATGCCTAATGAAAGTTTATGCAAAATCTGTCCATATGTTTTACCCTATTTGCAATTTGCTTAATATGGTATCAAAAAGAATTCAAAGTTTCATGAGGTATGCCAAAAAACCAATTTACTCCATAGAGTCAATTTTGTCTGCTAACTTAATAGATTGCATTCATTGACATTTGTAAAAGATACTAGGATCGTGTTCTACGAATAATCACCAAATATTTCAAAAACATGGAACTAAGACATTTAACAACATAAACCAAGCACATCGGAATTTAAACAACATCACAATCAATCAATCACGAAGTGGAGAACCCTTTGAACGCATCAAAGGTAAAAACCACTTCGGGCAGTCAAACCCAGGAAATCACTAAATGAAGATTCAGAGTTATAAGCTAGACAGTACTCACTCTCTGGAGGACCTCTAGACTTTACAAGAACAACAAGGTAAAAACCACTTCGAGCACCCAAACCCAGGAAATCACTAAATGAAGATTCAGAGTTATAAGCTAGACAGTACTCACTCTCTGGAGGACCTCTAGACTTTGCAAGAACAACAAGCTTCCCAGCTTATCTTTATCCTGACCATCTTCATGTTGGGATCTATGTGTATATTTGAGAAGATGAACTTCAAATTTTTTTTTTCTTATATACACAGTGGATTAAAACGATGCCCAAGATCTTTTCCCATCAAGATAAACATGTTTTTAGATTATTAAACAAACATATAAGTTATAATTCCTTAAATGTTGATTTGGCGTCTCCTAGGCATGAGGTCATTGAAGTGTCTGTTAGATCTTCTGACCTTGTTGGGCTTAATATTCGAAGTTGCAACACGCTTGCATACTTCATATATTCCTCCAAATTGATTTGTCCTTCATTGCGTTCTTCTTGTTTTTCAAGAACATCATTACGTTTTTCGCCAATTTTACGAACACTTGATCTCACATCAAAAATTTCAAGATTCCCCATCAAACTATCCAAAGATTTCTCCATATGAGCTTCTCTTTGATGACTGAAGATGACTATAAGCATGTGCTTATAATTGTTTTTGCTCAAGAACAAACAAATAACTAGAAGGCATAAATTGGGAATTAAATCCCTAAGGTGGCCGTGTATCAACTCTAGGGGAAGAGTGAGTTTGTGTTTTTGTCTCTCACAAAAATCACAAGCTTCAAGCCAGAAACTTAATGAATTAATTATGCCTTCACCTGCTCCTCTATTTATAGTATTGGGTGGGTTGGAGAAAGCAGAGTTCTAATCGAAGTGGGACTACGATTACAAGTCCTAATCCATTTATACTACACGGTTAAGGGAGCAAAAAAGACTCCCTTGCCCTTTTAGTGTCGCACGGCCAAGGGGAGGAAAAATTCCTCCCTTGCCCTTGTGGGCTACTGATCGATGTGGTCTTTTCATCAATCATAAAATACCACTCGTAATAGTACGAATCCCTATAGGATAGGACTATATTGAGGGTGTCCAATCTCAAGGATTGCGTGGGTGTAGTCATCAAGCTTTTCAAGATCAAATATAACTTAATTTAAATGATAATTCAATTGTTTTGTTTTTATAAAAGTAAATGCATAAAAATAAAGATAAAAAGTATGAGAGATAGAAGGAGTTGATTTCACCACTAACTGTATAACAATAGTCAATCCTAAATTAATAAGAGAAATTCATAATATGCATGATATAGGGCTCGTCGCACTCGAGTAATCAAGAAAGTATCATTATTAAGGAATAAGTATAATCCATCTTCAGTTGGCACGGACCGTCCACCTAACCACTAAGATGTGGTACAACCCGTCTTCCCTAAGTATAGATTATCTAATTCTTTAATAGGATACATACAATCAAGGAAATAGTATAACCCATCTGGTTGGCACGAACTATCTACCTAAATTACACCAAACTATGGTGTAGTACAATCCGTCTTTCCAAGGAATGGCCTATCTAATCCTCTTGATCATTTGTCAGTTAAAATCGTTGTATAACAATCTTTCACATAATCACAAAAAATATGAAGGATTGAGTTCAATCAATATAAAAGACTTTTTAGGACAATAGAATAATTTCATGATGATTGAATATAAACATTAAATACAATTCTCAAAGTTATACAACCATCATGCATATAGAAAAAATCAAATTAAAATACAATTAAAAGTTAAATACTCTTTCGCCTCCTAGGGTTTAAAATCTTTATTTTTTATCCCTTAAAGTTTCATTTTTATCATAGGAGGTATCTATAGTTTTCATAAAAACGGAGATGGTACCTTCGTTAAAATTTCGTCCAAAACTTAACGGAACGCCATGTCAGCACTAATCAAATGTCGCCACGTGTCATATAATTAATTTTTTTAAGAAAATATTTTTAAAAAAAGTTTAAAAATTATATTTTTTCAAAAAAAAAAAAAAAAAAAAAAAAAAAATTGGGTGGCTCATTGTCCTTTGTAGCCACCAATAAATGAGTGTAGCCAACCCAAGGAGGCAAAGGGGTGGCCGAAACCACCCTCAGTGGGTTTGGGGGTGCTTTCTCCATGGGGGAGGCGAGAAGGGCATCAAGGACTGTTGCAGAGACCTACAAGAATACCCATTTCATTAGAGACCCAAATAAAAAAGATAGATAGAGCAAACGAAAAAGAGAGCGTACCTCAGGAGAGCCCAAGAAGACAAGGGGCTTCTTCTTGGAACAGAAGCTTAGAGAAGAAGATGAAGAGGTGGAACTCTGGAAATAGAAACAATGACGAAGCATTAGCGAGGAATTCATCGTTGTCTCTTTCTTTCTCTCTGTTCAACGTACCGGATGGGGGTGGCCCACTGGGGAAGGTTTCGGCCACCCCAGGCTGTAGCCCAATATATATATATATTTGAAAAAAATATTAATCTTTTTAATTTTTTTGAAAAAAAAAATCTTAAAAAAATTAATTATATGTCTCGTGGTGACATTTAATTAGGGCTGACGTGGCATTCCGTTAAGTTTTGGACATAATTTTAACGGACGAACTATCTCCATCTTTATGAAAATCACAGGTACCTCCTGTGATAAAAATGAAACCCTAAGGGAGAAAAAATAAAGAGTTTAAACCCAAGGGGGCAAAAGAGTATTTAACCCTACAATTAAACTATTGTTACTTGGAAATGGCTACATCAGCGCCCTATTACAAATTTACTTGGTCATCCTGGTGCTGGGATGGCCTCTAAGATGATTTGTTACTTGGAAATGGCTACATCAGCGCCCTATTACAAATTTAGATCATTTGTATCTAAAACTAAGCACACCTTCTCTTGAAGGATAAGTAATCACCAGGAGGAGGATAAGCGTGAAGAGAAGCCCCAACCAAACAATCACAAAGAGGAATGAAAGTAGCGAAAAGAGTTGATGGGTGCTGACAAAATCATGAAGGAGCTGGAGAAAAAGCTCGAGCAGAAGTTTGCGGAGATGGATCGCAAGGATGTGGAAAGAAAGTCAACAATGATTGACAAAGTGTTGATGAGGATAGGCTCACCCTTCACTAAACGGGTGAGCTACCCGAGAAGTTCAAACCTTCCGAGATGCTGAGCTTCATAGGGACAGGAGATCCCATTGAACACTTGGAGAATTTCTAGACCCACCTAGACCTCCATGCTAGCCTAGACGAAGTGCCATGTCGCGCTTTCCCTCTTACCCTCTCAGGAAGTGCTAGGGATTGGTTTCGAAAGCTACCCCCGAACCCAGCTGACAAATTTGAAGACTTGTGCAAGAAGTTCCTAGCCCATTTCCTGGCTACTAGGGTAAGGAAGAAGTCATCGTGTCATCTGCTCACCCTTTGACAACGGGATAGTGAATCTCCAAAAAAGTTCATTATCCGGTTCAACCTGGAGTAGACGGAGGTTCAGAATCCTCCTGAAGATATAATTTTTTCCGCACTTTAACAGGGCATATCTCCCGAGGAGTCGATAATGACGAAGTTTGCCCGAAAGCCGCCGGCCACCCTCTAGGGGTTGATGGATAAGATTGGAGAATTCATTAACCAAGAAGAAACATTGAAGGCATTAACTAGTGCAAAGAGACTAGAAGAGAAAAAGAGGAAGGATCCCAAGAAGTCAGGGAAGAAGTACAGAAGAAGAAGAAGTTCAAAGACTTCGACTTCACACCATTTACTATCGGGGTTCATGAGATATTGACGGAGATCAAGAATGACCCAGATTTTCGAAGACACCCCAAGATCACAGGTGTTCCTCTAAGCAGGAATAAAGACAAGTATTGCGAGTTTCACAAAGGAGCTGACCACAATATCGAGGGTTTATAGTCCTCCATATGCTCATTGAGAAATTCATTAAGAATGGAAAGCTAGTCCGGTTCATAGGAGAACAAAGAAGTCAGCAGAATGACAACCGAAGAGGCAAGCCCCAGGAGTACAAGCCTCGGGAGTACCCCTAGCGAGGACAACATAGGGACAATCGCCCTCAGGGCAATAGCAGGGGCAAGGAGAACCGGGATCGGGAGAGACCACCCCGAGACAATGAAGAGCGAAGAGCTGATCATTGATGGGAGTGAAGCAAGAGCCAGCGCCATTAAGAGGTCGGGAAGGAAGGCGCACTAGCTGAGATCTGGACGATTGAAGGCAACTCCGGAGGAGGTGGAGAGTCCAACTCTTCAAGAAAGGCTTATGCCCGACAAGCGAAAAATTGTGAAGTTTATTCCGTTCGAAGACCTTTGAAGTTTTGGAAGAAAGAATCCCTAGTGATCGAATTCTCAGATGAAGACTACGCGGGAGTGATACTCCTGCACAGTGAAGCCCTGGTCGTCACCTTAACCGTGGCTAATCATAAAGTCCACTGGATCCTGGTAGATAATGGGAGCTCAGCTGATATTCTATACCTCATAGCGTTCAAACAACTCAACATCCAGTGGGAGAGGATCACCCCGGCGTGTCTCACATTGACAGGATTCACAAGAGAAAAAATACAACCGCTCGAATGCATCGAGTTATCATCAATGGAGGGGGTTATCATCAAAAGACTCAGGCACGCTCAGTCTTTTCAATTCAAAAATCAAGGCCAAGTCACCTTGCCATGGATGTTCAAATGGAAGGGATTATCATCAAAAACCCCAAGCATGCTCAGTCTTTTCAATTCACGAGAGAACAAATACAATCGCTCGGATGCATTGAGTTATCATCAATGGAGGGGTTTATTATCAAAAGCCCTGGGCATGCTCAGTCTTTTCAATTCAGAAACTGAGGCCAAGTTACCTTGCCTTGGATGTTCGAATGGAGGGGGTTATCATCAAAAGCCCCGAGCATGCTTAGTCTTTTCAATTCAAAAACCGAGGCCAAATTACTTTGACTCAGATGTCCGAATGGAGGGGGTTATCATCAAATGCCTCGGGCACGTTCACTCTTTTCAATTCAAAAGTCGAGGCCAAGTTACCTTGCCTCGGATGTTCGAACGAGGGGGTTATTAGCATGTTATTAAACAACATAGTAACGAAAGCACAAAGTCATAAAATTTTCAAAATGTTTCTATTAACAGAAGTGCAAGAGTTTACAAAATCTAGGAGTTTGAGTTTTCACCCTCCTCCATTACATCATCAGAAGGCATTGTCTGTAAATCAAGTGCAGGTGGATGAGCAGCGTACACATTGATCAAAGGAACGCCATGGATCAATTCCTTCCTGATCAAGTACATCTCATCAGTCGCAGATAAAGGAAGTGGGAGATACGTCACTTCTACCTCCTTGAGATCCACTGGATACTGGTCAGGCTTTGTGACCAGCTCTCGCATATTCTCAAAGCCCCAGTTAAATCTATGAACCCACAACCGGTCCCGAAGCCAAGGAAAGAAAGACATCTGCTTCATAGCCCTCGAAGCTTTGGCCTTCCAAAACTGGTACTTTGTCCGCAATTTCTTGCATTCCCCCTTGTTGAAAATAAGATAAGGCGTCCACAAAAGGCACGCCTCTACGTGTACAAAACCAAGTGATACAACACTTGGCTTGTAAGTAGAAAACTGACATGTCAGTTATTCTAAAAACAAAACTGCTATCTTCATCAAAATGGGTGATAGTATAAATACTCTCATATTGAATGGTTTGAGAGATGTATGAAAAAAAGGAAAACAGAAAACAACTCTCTCTTTCAATATTTTTTTTTTTATTGGTGCTCTTAGACTGTGGATTCTGTGAATATTACTCCATAAATTTTTGGTAGTGTATTCCATCACTGGGAAAAGAAAGAAGTTCATTGGAGAATTTGATTGCAGTGCAAATAAGGTACTGTTTCATTTCGCTGTGCATATTATTTTTTCTGACATTAGTATCAGAGTCAGGTTCTGTGTTTCTCATTGTTTGTATGCCTGTGTATACATGAGAAATTGCAATGAAACCAAGTTTCTGATTAATATACCATTTTCGTTAAATATATGACCTTTAATGGCAAATTTCGAAAATGAATGAATTAGACCACAAACTTTATACATTGTAGAGAACATTCAAATGAATATGCCTACAAAATTTGGTGATGATTGGACATGTATGTTGAGAGATATAACATTCTTAGTTGAAGAACATGAAACTTTGTTTTTTATTTTTCTGATAATTGTTTATGATCAAATGCATTAATTTTTCATATGATTAGATTCTACTTGTCATAAGGTTTAATTTGACATATGAAATGCGAAAAAGGGACCTATAATGAGGGAGACCTGAAGGATTTAAGTTTCAAGGCGAATCTGGAAATAGGGCGACAGTTGGGTGTTTAGAGGTAGAAGAAGGCCTGGTTTAAATAACCGTTTATAAATTTGAACCATTGCACCTTATCAAGAATTTGCTTTGGCCTAATGGCTGGCAAGCAGTGCAATTACTGTAGCGCAGTTTCGATTCCCCTCGCCTGCAGATTTTTTGGTAACTTTCTTTTTACTGAAATCATGCAGTCCACATGTGCCTTTAGTAAAAGATAAGGGCAACCTATGCCGTGTGGAAATAGTGGCAAACACAGAAACCAATGGGCTACTGCAAACCATAACACATATGCATAATTGAGTTCCGTTTGTTATTTATAATACAATAACACATATGCATAAATGAATGAAAATTCATTTGTTGAAGAGATTGCATGTTAAATGTCTTTTTGTACAGTCTGTTTAATATTGGCATGCCTGTAAAATTGTTAGGGGTTGTAGTAATTTTTTATGGATTTATTTTTATATAAGGATTGTATATCAAAATCCATAATTATTTCTTTGGAGAAATGTAACGCATGCTTACTCTTTTAAAATTTGTTGAGATAATTTTTAAGAGCATGTGTAGCCCCTAAAATGATGACATTGAATTTATTCTTGGCATGATATTTATGTTTGTTGCCTAGAATTAATTTAAATAGTGGGAGTTATGGTTGAGTTAAATTTATTTTTCTCCTATACATAATTTTGTGCGAAAATTAAGTTAAATATTAATATTTATGACACTTGTGGCGCGGGAGATGATTATGAAGCTTAGCGATTTTTAGATCTTGCGACGTGTTAATAATTATTTTATTTAACTTAGATTATCGCTGCAAATTTTTATGTGTGTATAATATCCCTTTGCGCAATTTCTTTGTAGTAATATGGCTTCAAAAAGTATTGTTGCTGATTTGAATAAAGGGGAAAAATTGGATGGGGAAAATTATGACATATGGCATCAAAAGATTCGATATGTTTTAAATGAACAAGAGGCCTTGGAGACTTTGTCCCATTCACTGACTGAGCCAATGTAAGGGATACCGAACAAAACATAAGAGATTTTGTTGCTTTTGAAAATTGGCGCAAAAAGGATCAATCTGCGCGCTTTACTATGTTAAGCAGCACGCACAATGATCTAATTGGTGAGTTCGAAGTATATCCAACAGCTCAAGATATGTGGGAAGCACTGAAAATAAAGTTTGGTGGCACTTCTACCACTAGACTGCGTGGATTGACCATGAGGTTTGACTCCTACAAGATGCGCACAGATCATACAATGAAGCTGCATCTGAGGGTGATGTCACCCATGATCCGCGAGCGCACTGATGAGCAGCAGGTCCAAGCGGAGATTCGTTCACTACCAAGCTCTTGGGAAGCTATGAGCCAAAATCTGATGCATAATGAGAACATTAAAACTTTTGATGATGTTTCGCGTCATTTGGAACTTGAAGCTGAGCACCTAGAGGCTGCTAAGCCCAATAGTTCTGCATATTTGGCTGAGTCAAGTTTGCGCAGGGCATATAGGCCTAAGCGCAAGAACAATGACAAACATGGAGCTACTAGACCAGGGCCCAAGAAGGCAAAGACTTACAAGCGCAAGAGAGGTAAACGCACTAGTAAAAAAGACAAGTCTAAGCTGCTTTGCTTTAACTGCGGAAAAGAAGGCCACTTCGCTCGTGAGTGCACTGAGCCGAAGAAGGTACTCTCTGACTTTTCTCACTATGTTTATGTATCTAGCCATATTTTGGTTGCTCATTCCTCTCCTATGTGGACTGTAGATTCGGCAGCAACCAAACATGTAGCTCAAGATTGGGTCGGATTTGTGGAGTATCGTCGAATTCCTGTTGGGAGTCGAGACATAAAAGTGGGGAATGGAGCTAGTGTAGAGGTACTTGGTATTGGTACCTACAAGCTGGACTTGCGAGGTGGACGCACTCTATTACTCCATGATATGTTATACCCTCCCAAGATTCGACGAAACTTGCTTTCTGTAGTTACGTTGCTTACATTTGGTTTTCAGTTTGTATTTGATAATGGTGTTTACATATATTTGGGAACAACATATTATGGATGTGGTTTTATTTCAGATGATTTTTTTAATATTGGATTTGGATTATTCTAGTTATGATAAATCATTTGCTTTATTGACTTCTTCTGATAATGTTGATTCAATTAGATGGCATGCTAGGATTGGCCATATTGGACAAGAAAGGATGACTAGATTAGCTAGAGAAACCCTATTAGGCAATCTCGCTAAAGTGTCCATGTCCACATGTGAACATAGTCTTATGGGAAAGTCAATTAGAAAACTGTTTGGAAAAGCCACTAGGGCATCTTTTCCATTGCAATTAGTCCATTCAGACATCTGTGGCCCAATGAATGTAAGGGCAAGACATGTGGGGTTCTATTTCATCACATTTATAGATGATTTTTCGCGATATGGTCATGTTTATTTGATTTCCCATAAATCAGAAGCATTGGATTGTTTTAGACGATATATGAATATGGTTGAGAATCAATTTGACAAGAGTATTAAAACTCTAAGAACTGATCGTGGACGAGAATATCTTTCTGAGCAATTTAAAAGGCTTTGTTATGAAAAGGGAATCAAAAGGCAACTTACGATGCCAAGTACGCCACAACAAAATGGCGTGGCGGAAAGGAGAAATCAAACTCTACTAGAAATGGTTAGATCAATGATGGCGCAAGCAAACTTACCAATATCATATTAGGGGGATGCACTTTTGACTGCTGCCTACATTCTTAACCGAGTGCCCTCCAAATCAGTACCTTCTACTCCTTATGAGTTATGGACCGGCAAGAAACCCAATTTGAGTTACTTGCGGCCATGGGGCTCAGCAGGATTTATTCATGACACTTCTCATAAGTATGGGAAATTAAGCCATAGAGGAAAAAAATGTATCTTTTTAAGATATTCAGAGCATTCCAATGCCTACGTGTTGATAGGAGAACAAACCGAAGGAAGGGTGACTGAGATAGAGTCACGAGATGTTGATTTCATCGAAGATGAGTTTCCAACCAGAGGTGAGGTTGAAAGAAATTTAGAGCTTTATGAGACTTTGGATCAAGAGGAAGGCGCTATAAGTGGCCTAGTTGATAATGAGGAAGAAATTCCTCAAATTCCTAGGGATAGTGGGAGCGACTTGCCGCCTAATGGGAGCATACCACTAGTGGAGGATTCACAACAACCTCAACCGCGTAGAAGCAAACGTGGAAATCTTCCCCGTCGTCGTTTTGAGATTGAAGGAGAAGCTTTCATGATTGCTCCGCATGATGATGATGAGACTAGGACAGTTCAAAAGGCTCTTTCGTCTTCTGCAAAAGATGAGTGGATTAAAACAATGAATGATGAGATTGAGTCAATGAAGACTAATCAGGTCTGGGATTTGGTGAACCTACCACTAGGGCGAAAGACCATTGGGAACAAATGGGTTCTTAAGGTCAAACGTAAGGCGAACGGTTCAATAGAAAAGTACAAAGCTCGCCTTGTGGCAAAAGGTTATACCCAACAAGAGGGTATAGATTATGAGGAAACCTTTTCACCAGTAGTAAGGTTTGCCTCAATTCGTCTGATTCTGGCCATAGTTGCTTTTTTGAATTTGGAACTCTATCAAATGGACGTTAAAACAGCTTTTCTCAATAGAGAACTAGATGAGGAGATCTATATGGATCAACCAATTGGTTTTGTGGCCGATGGACAAGAGCGCAAAGTATGCAAGCTAAAACGGTCCATCTATGGCCTAAAACAATCATCTAGGCAGTGGTATCTAAGATTCCATCGAGCTATTCTTCTGAATGGGTTTACGGTGATCGAAGAAGATCATTGTGTTTATGCCAAACGATCCAAGGGGAGTTTCATCATTTTGTCATTGTATGTTGATGATATATTGATGGCCGGAAATGATAAGGATATGATAGCCGCCGCCAAAGGGTGGCTGTCCTCCAACTTTGAGATGAAGGACATGGGTGAGGCAGACTACATTCTGGGAGTTAAGATTTTCAGGGATCAATCAAAAAAACTTCTAGGTTTGTCGCAACAGACCTATATAAAGAAGGTTCTTGAACGCTTTCAGATGTATGATTGTAAACCTATTGACAATCCTATTGCTAAAGGCGAAAACTTGTGCCTAGAGATGTGTCCTAAGACTCAATATGAGAAAGAAAAGATGACCCGTGTTCCTTATGCTAATGCCATAGGTAGCCTAATGTATGCTATGATGTGTACTCGGCCAGACATATGCTATGCAGTTGGCTTGGTAAGTAGATTCCAATCTAACCCCGGACAGATCCATTGGAAAGCAGTCAAGAGGATATTAAGATATCTCAAAGGGGCCGCAGATTATGTACTTTGCTATCAGGGTTAGAATTTGCGTCTTGTCGGATATAGTGATGCCGACTGGGGTAGTGACCTAGATGAGCACAAATCGACATCTGGATATGCTTTCTTGCTTAATAATGGTGCCATTACTTGGAGTAGCAAGAAACAACCCTGTATAGCGTTATCGACTATGGAGGCCGAGTATGTAGCTTGTTCTGCAGCAGTTCAAGAAGCTGTTTGGTTGAGGAGATTCTTTAAGCATCTTGAGATTGTCGCAGATGCTCCAAATCCTGTGACAATTCATTGTGATAGTACAGCAGCTCTTGCTTATGCTAAGGACCCCAAGTATCATGGGAAGACCAAACACATCGACATAAGATATCAATACATTAGAGATATGGTTGCGCAAAAAGAGGTGGTCCTGAAACACATTTCTACTAGTCAAATGATTGCAGATCCCTTGACAAAGCCTATCGCTAGAGATGCTTTACAGACTCATGTTAGGAGTTTGGGACAGCGTAGAATGTAATCATTTGTTATTTAGTTGACGATTGTTGTACTCTTTTGGGATATTTATTTATTAATGCATATGATGTTATTCATTATTTGTTTTTGAATTATCATATGGCATATTGTTTAATACACACACTTACCAAGTGATTGGTTCCATGGTATGGAAGGTATGTCAATAGGTTTAGATTGGCTCACTCACATGAGCAATCGCCTCTAGCGCTTGGGTATCAAGTTGAGATGAGACATTGTGCCCTTTGATACTTGTGTAGCAAGTAAAGGTAGTTGACACAAACAAATGTTGCCTTAGTTGGTGCTAAGATGAGGTCTTTAGTGTTGTTTAGACCATGCATGAATAGCCCATAATTCATGTAACGTATGATTAGCCGAATGTGAGACCTTAATTTGGCGCCTAAGATGGTGAGCAAATGAAGGGCTCGAGTTAGGCGCTTGTGTACCAACTAGACTACGATCTGTACAATTTATTGAGTTTAGACATACGTTTTTTTGTTTTTTTTAAGAGAACTTAACTGTAACATGTATTTCATACTACATGTGCTCATGCGACCAAATTGAGGAGGTGAGTGAATCAATCCCTATTTCCTCACCATGTGAGTCCCACAGGTCATTTTCTATGACTATATATATTTTGTGCCCTTGTTGACTTTTTTGACTATGTCATAAGACGGAGGTCATTATGTCTGCTACTCTAGTATGTTGCCTATGGCTATGATTGACGCAGTCTAAAGGGACATAACTGGGAAAGCGATTGGACCAAAGTTGAGTGGCATGAGTGCGAAGGGAAGACTATTCGATAACACATTTCTGAGTGTATTCACTGTCGACAGGTTAAGGCGCTATATGATAATACCGACATAATCGTGAATACATCATGGTATTTTATGGGTAGGTCAAACATTGTTCTAAGTTAACTCAAGAGGGATTAGAGATGTTTGATCTAATGTCTTTGAATGAGTCTAGGGCATAACGAGACATTTTTTTTAGGGATGTTGCTATGCTAGTCTTTTGACAAAGATTTGGTATAGTGCTCCCAACCTTCTTATGCAGGTGTACTCGGTGGTCGCACAGTCTATTTGCAAGTATGAATAATGAAAAATTCATTGAGAGATGCATGACTGGTCGTGCCCATTGTGTGCGAGTGGGAGATGTTGAAAATAAGATAAGGCATCCACAAAAGGCACGCCTCTTCGTGTACAAAACCAAGTAATACAACACTTGGCTTGTAAGTAGAAAACTGACATGTCAGTTATTCTAAAAACAAAACTACTATCTTCATCTAAATGGGTGATAGTATAAATACTCTCCTATTGAATGGTTTGAGAGATGTATGAAAAAAAGGAAAACTGAAAACAACTCTCTTTCAATATTTTTTTTTATTGGTGCTCTTAGACTGTGGATTTTGTGAATATTACTCCAGAAATTTCTGGTAGTGTATTCCATCACTGGGAAAAGAAAGAAGTTCATTGGAGAATTTGATTGCAGTGCAAATAAGGTACTGTTCCATTCCGCTGTGCATATTATTTTTTCTGACACCCCTCCATACCTTTTACCAAGGAGTCGGCAGTAGATGGCCCATCTTACCCTCTCTACCAATCTCACTAGGTGCGCCTTCAAACTTTTCAAGAGCTCGCGGGAATCTTCAAAAGCCTTCCGAGTGTTCTCTAACTGAGTAATCAACTTGTTGAACTCCTCGGTAGTCCGAGTAGCGAACTCCCAGTTGCTCTTAAATACTTTTCGAGTCAATTATAATAATAATAAAAAAAAAAAAAACCCTTCATAGAGCGGGTTATGTGCTAGTTGTACTTAATTTGTGACATTTTTCTTTCAATAAAAATTATTTTTAATATTAAAGAAGAAAGAAAGGGGAGTTCCCAATGTAGGTAGCTAATATATATACCAGAGAGACCTGCAATTATATTAAAATTACAAACCTCTAAAAAATCCAAAGAAGAAGCCAAAATACAATTTATGTACCTCCATCTTGATGCCTTAAGAAGTTGTAAAGTAAAATTTTTTCACAAGGTGGTCTACATGCATGAGGCATAAAGTGGCCTCATTGAATATATTACAACACCTATATTTTGTGAAATAGCTTTCCAACAGGCCAGCAAATCTACTTACCAAATAAGAAAAGAAAAAGAATAATCCTACAAATCTAAAAGCAAGGCATAATCCACCAAACTCCAAATTACGAAAAACCAAAGAGACCAAGCAACCAACTTTAAACATACAATGCCAATGAGGATCTTTTTGATAGCTGCGGTCCACACAAAGAAAGCCATGCTTCAGGTACACAGAATTTTCCTATATGCTTGCACTGTATACACGTGTTGATGCATGTACTGAAGCAAGTGGGAACATGTGCAATGGGAAAAGAAGGTTTGCAGAGAAAGAATAAAAGAAAGGAATAATTATTGTTACATGCTGATCAATTTCTCAATCACGTAATGTGATAAATTTGAGTAGCTTCTTAGAGGCCTCTTCCAAACAAAATTTTGGGAATAATCTTCTTGATATATACCAGCTTTAAATAAACTTTACAATAATTCCACAACTCATGTTCATAGGTTGATGAGTTATAGTTAGCTAAAGATAATAATTGTTAGAATATATGAAAAATATTTATTTTCATTAAAAAGCCTTTGAATCATGTGGAGAACGTACTGACTTTATAATTCTCTAAACAAGGCTAAAACTTGGCTCTGATACCATGTTTAAATAGCTTTGATACCATGTTAAAATAATAATGATGCGGAAATAATAGCAGAAGCAATATATCGAGAAAATGACACAAAGAACTTACGGGTGGTTCGGTGTTAGACACCTACGTCCACCTCTTGGAATACTCCTTAGGACTACATTGTGCTCATTAACTTGATTTGTCTACAATACAAATGTCTCTATTTATAGGGTAATGTCTAAATACAAGTATAGTAATCAAATTCTCTTGATTTGATTGCAATCAACCTATAAATAAAGAATATTTGATATCAACATAATTATAGAATATATGAAAAATATTTTATATTTTTCATATATTCTAACAATAATAACACTATCTAATAAAAGTTAAATACGATAACGATAAGATAATACAAGAATGACTAAATAGCTAAGGTGTTATTCAAACGTTGAGCTGTTGTTGCCTCATAATATTCTTGTCCCTGCACGTACTTCCTTTGGGCATCTATAATGTTATGTTCGTTACAACCCATTTTTGTCATATATAGGTTTGGGAGCGAAGAAAAGTTTCTTTTTACGTCCATGGAAGTAGAAATTTTATCCTTTATCAACCATCTCTATAATGATTAGGCCTAGTAGTCAAGGATGATGAATTCCAATATTGGTGCTAACTTGGTAAGGGTTGCAATGGATATCTAAGCTCGTAAGAAAAGAAGGTGTGGAGATTAAAAAAGAAAAGCAGAGAAATGAGAAAGGAAAAGAATATGTAAAGATGAAGAAAATGATAAAGCATGAGAATAAAGGAGCTTGCACACGAAGAAATGACAGTTTTATTTATGAATGCGTTTTGGGGAGTGTTTTTTATTCTTGAGTACTTGAAAAAATGTTCTAATGTGACATAAAGTGGAAAACGGTTTTTGTGTCTTTAGTAGTGTTTTGTGTTTAAGTTGTTTGTTAATGTTTCTCTTTTGAGAAGACAAACGAAAGACAAATGAATAAATAAATCAAATTAACAAATGAAGCTGAAAGTTTGAAGACAAAGAAAAAAAAAAATTAGGTTCATTATAACCTGCGTCTTCCATACTTTTGGGGGCATTGCAAATTTTTGTTTTGTCTGACAATAGAAATTTCTTCCTTTGTAAACCATGTTACCGAGAGTTAGGCCTACTACTAGTGAATGCTTAACTTTGGTGAATATTGTAATAAATATCTGAACTTCCAAGAAACGAAGTTGAGGAGAAAAAGAAAAAGATAAAAGCAAAAGAATAAATGATTATGTAAAGAGATAAAAAAATTGATGAAAAAGAAAAGAAAATAAGATTTGGAGAACAAGAAAATGATATATTCAAGAGAATAGAAAAACCTGCATCTAAAGAAAAGAATGTTTGAAGACTACGGAAAAAATAAATGAATAATTATGTTCATTATAATTCATATCAATCACAGTTTTGGAAGCATAGCAATATTGTTTTATTTCTTCTACCAAATCGTCTTTGTAAACCCTCTTTGTGATAGTTAGAAGGCGGAACATATTTCTATTTTCTTTTACCAAAAGGAAAAAAAAGGCACAACAAGCTTCAAGTTGTATAACAGGTACTACAGTACTCTCCTTCTTTCATTTCTTTCTACGGTTACACTTTAATTTTATTTTATTACCATTATGTTTTAGTGATACTTTAACATGTATTTCAAAGATTTTGTAGAAGCATAAACGTTCATATTTTTTTATAGTACCTGTTATTGGTCTATTTTGTCCTACGTGATAAAATCATACACATGACCCAACTTACATGCACAAGAATTACGAGGATAAGTTTTTTTTTTTTTTTTTTTTCTAATCAAATAAGGGAAAATGGACTAACTCCATGGAATCAAACAATAAAATCGAAAGGGTGGGCACTCCAACAACAACAAGGATAAGTTAAAAGATGATTGTTGTTGAGAGTATAACCAAAAAAAAAGTCAAATAAATTATCCAATCCAATAGTTTTTTTTTTTTTAATCATAGACCAAGAAAATGACAAAAAGAAGAAGATGATAACCAAAAAAAAGAAGATATTTTTGTACATGCCAAAAGATTGGCTGCCTGCTA
This sequence comes from Corylus avellana, assembly GCF_901000735.1. Lineage (NCBI taxonomy): Eukaryota > Viridiplantae > Streptophyta > Magnoliopsida > Fagales > Betulaceae > Corylus > Corylus avellana. The sequence continues at coordinate 11,850,065 of NC_081544.1, read as the reverse complement.
TAGCAGGGGATTTATAGTGATTGGTGTTTATATTTTAGTCTTTGATTTTTCTTCCACCCAGCTGCTCATTATCCTAATGGGATTCAGTTTGTTTGAAAGATGTGAGAGAATATATGAGGCCCACTTGTGTCAACGGGTGACTAGGCTGAACAAGTCTGCAAATAAAGCTTATAAAAATTCTCTCATATTTGCTAAAATATAAATCCTAACCCAACCCGGCCAGAAGACATATCTAAATTTTTATTTATTTATTATTATTTTTTTTTAATGTGTTTGATTTTGGATAGTGCATATGATGAGTGATGAGTATCACATGGGTACCGGACCAGAGAGTTGTACTGAAATATATTTACCCCAAGCCCTAGGCGTCAAATTTGTTTAGTTTTTGGTCTTGAGTGGATATCGATAAATGTATGTTAATTAAGTGCAAATTCCTGTGTTTGAGAATATAAAATTAGTGCCCACTTTTGCGAATCTAATTTGACTTCATTCGTTCATGAAGACCCAACAAATTATTAGCATATTTTATAATGTTTACAAACCATTAGCTCTACATATCATACTATCACCAATCTGAATACTAACCACCTTTGGGCTTTGTGCCTCTTTGTCTTAGAGAGTAAGATGGGTAATAACATCACTAAGACGATGAGTCAGCAGGAACCCGTCGAATGGCATCACTTGCAGCTCATAGAGAAGCTGGAAAGTGGTGGAAATGAGGATGCAATTCGTAATTGCTCGCTGTGCGGAAATCCTCTATTGGGAAGTCGTGGCTACAAATGCTGGAAATGCCATTTTTTGCTTCATGAATCATGCCCTGAGCCAACAGAACACAAGACAAAAATAGAGGCCACACATAATTTGGGAAATACACATCACTTAGATCCCCATGAAAGAGCTCGATAACAATGGCAAGGAGAAAGTTGTTTGCTCACTGTGCGAGGAACCAGTATGGTGTTTGTTAGGTAACAATGGGCCAACCATTTACAAATGCTCCATCCCCAAGTGCAGCTTCATTCTTCATGAACCATGCGAAGAACTACCCTACAAGACAAAACACCCTCAGCACTTCTCAGACCACGACCTTCGTCTTTACCCGCCAACACAGACTCAATATTGTTGTTGTGCTTGCAGTAAAGTTTTCAATAGATGCTTCTTTTACAAATGTTCCCAATGTGATTATTGGCTCCACATCAGATGTGTTTCTCGTTGTTGAATTAGTGTTGACAAATGCAACCATTCATCCCCACTCGAAATTCGATCCAATTCACTTGCGAAGCCTGTGGTGTGCAACACAGTGACATCGCCTTTCATTGTAGCAATTGTCTAATCCTGATTCACTTTGACTGTGTTAAATTTCTAGGCACCATCAAAATTAGAGAAAATAGTTACTCCCTCACTTGCACCTTCTCTCTCAGTCGAGACGAAAAGCACAAGTGTAAAGTCTATTACCAAGAGGTGGATACAAAGCATGCAACTTACTGTTGTGATGATCACAAGTGTGACGACATTGCCCACTTGCAGTGTGCATATTGGATTAGGAAGGTGAATGAAACCAATGATTCCATTGACTATGCCACTCATTTGGTCGAGGGCAACGATCTAAAAGACGATCAAAAAGCTACCCCTCAGGAGCTCGAACATTGGAATCATCCTCAAAATAAATTAATCCTTAAAAATGAAGAGCTGTAGAATGTTAAGACTTTTGAGGGGTGTATGCAATTTATAGTGTTGTCCCCATTTTACGGCTGTGACCAGTGTTATTTCTCCCTGCATATAAGATGTACTAAACTACCCCAAGAGGTTATGCAACCTTTACATCACGAACACCCGCTCACCCTACATAATGCAGATTCCAATGTGCGATCGTTCTGTTGTTGGGCTTGTGACAAAACTCGGAGCGGCTTCAGCTACAAATGTGTCAAGGATTGTAATGATGCAATATTTGATGCTCAATGTATTTTAATTTCAGAACTCTTTAAACATAAAGGTCACCATCACATCCTCTACCTTGGTAGATTTTATGAAGAACAGTGCAATGCTTGTGGTCAATTTCCTAATGGTCCTCAGACATTTGATTGCACTACTTGTGGTTTCCGCTTGTGCATTAATTGTGCTACTCTTCCACTTGTAACTAGGCATAGATATGACACACATCTCCTACATCTCACTTATGCTATTGAAGACGACTTCGGAGAATATTATTGTCAAATTTGTGAAGAAGAAAGGAACAAAAAGCTTTGGTTTTATTACTGTAAAAAATGTGACTTCACTGCTCATCCTCAATGTATTCTTTGAAAGCATTTGGTTGGATTAGTTACATTTGTTTATGTGAGAGAGATATGGAGGGAGAACCTTATTGTATAACATTTAATTCAATATACACTCATTATGACTAAAACTCGTGCTATATATATACACATAAATGTTACCATGTCTACTTAATTGCCGGTGGTTTTCAAAAACTCTTACTTTTGCTCTCTCCGACGACATATTTCTATTATTAAGAGTGGTTTGGTTTGACGTATAAAGACTACTTCTTGTGCTTTCTTCTTGTACTATAAATTTTATTTAATTACAGAAGAGCTCTTTATCCTACTAATGTCTTCAAATAAGCCTCTCCATGAGATATTGATAATTGAATAAGGTATTTTAATTTTGCAATCACCTTATCCAATCTAAATCTTGTATCTTTGAGTACTCAATCACATGCTCATCCTGAATACTTTTATTAAAGAATAAAATCTTTTAAGAGTATTAATTTTAGTAACCACTTTCATCACTTTCTGAAGATGGAGCAGGAAATGTTTTACATTGTATGGCAGTGATTGGACAGTCACCAAAAACAAAATTCCTCGAACGACAATTAACAAAAAAAAAAAAAAAAAAAGTGACCAAGCTAGTTTTCCATCACTTATGTAATTGACCGCCATCCCATGAAGGCCAGCCTCTTTCAGCCTCCTAATAATGAATTTTTCAGCGCCCATGGATGAGCAAGCACAGCCACACCCGCTGTATTAGATAGCAAATGTATAGCTTCCGGTCCTTTGCAAGAGGTTCACTTCCCCTGAAACCATATATAAATATCATCAATTCTAAGTCAACAGTATGCAGCTGATCAGAACATAACAGCTGCACTTAAGTGAGTCTTCTCCATCTTTTCCAATAGGGACTACTCTATCACATTTTCATGACTACAATTGTGACAAAGGGTTATATTCATGACTGCAATTCTTTGGGCGTCTAGAAGAAAAAGTGTTTGGCTAAATCAGTATTAGTTCAATGCTTAAATTGGTTTCCAACAAGGACGTTATAATGTAAGATTACCTTATTTTCATGACTACATATATAACCACATTATGTTCTAAATTTGATATCACCACTATTTTAACTGTCTTGTGCATGATGCAGAGCCGTCACAGGATCAACAAATTAGCATTTGGTGACTACTTTCCTGGCTTGGTAAATCCCCTTGATGGGTAATTGCTGTTTACATGTTTGGAAATGCTGAGAGTATTCTATATTGCATTAATGTCATACTGCTTCAAATTGAATAAAAGCCACAAGTACTATTTCTATTTGAATGTTTTCTGTATAAAACAAGTGCATAGGCTGTAGCATATAAAGCTGAGGTAGATTCAGAAATATATATAGTGGTAGTATATTCCAACAAGCCAAACATGGATGTAATCATACAAGTAGCCGTAGCTCTTTGCATTGTAGGTAGCTAATTTACAAATTCTTTTTTCTTTCAACATATTCTCTTTTTCCTGATAAGTAAATGATAGACCAGGTACTATTTCTCTTCTTCCTCATTTAAAATTTTTTTTCTTCTACTTTTGCCTTCATTTTAAATTGTTTTCATGTGTTGGATTAGGGTTTAGGAGGGTATAAGCGTCATTTTCTCGGTCTAAAGTGAGGGCAAAAGTGGAAGAAAAAAATTTAAAATGACACATGACTTGCGCATGACCGTTGACCGTCAATTTTAACCTATTTGACTAACGGAATGGGGTTTTTTGTCATAAGATGGTAGTTTGATGGGCTTAAGTGTCATAGTTGATAGTTCATGAGAAAAAAGTGTCAAGGCTCAGTAGTTCATGGGGGCAAAAGGTAATTACCCCTTTATATTGCTATTATGTTTGTAGTGAATTAATTAACATGTATTTCAAAGATTTTATAAAAGCTCAAAAGTTGTTAATTTTTATGGTATTTTTATTGTAGTTGTTAATTTTTATAGTACCCGTTATTTCAAGTTTTTAATTAGCAAGAAACCATTTTTGTAAAGTTGGAATTGTCTCTTCGGAAAGGAAACTAATCAAGAGCTATAAGATAGAAAATTCGATTAATCCAGCCAAAATCAAATTTACAAGGATAAGATAAAAGACAATTTCCTTCTTATATGAATAGTCCACCCAAAATCAAATATTTTAAATATGATAAATCATGGATAATATGATTCTTTGTATATAAGGAATTAATTAATCTTTCCTTACCCAAATTTACGTAAATGCCATCTTATTTTTTCAGTCTTCAAGAGGATATATAAAGGTTTGTTAATTAATTAAGTGCCAATTCCTGTGACCCATCATCTAATTTGACTTCATTCATCAAGACCCAGCAAATTATTAGCGGATTTTAAAATGTTTACAAACCTTGCTCTATGTAACGACCTAGATTTTAAAACTCTTATTTAAATAATATTAAATAGATTAAAAATATAATCGATAAATTAGAACAATGATATGTGGATTAATGATATTAAATAACTATTTAGTGTTAAAGGTATATTACATTGATTTTTGACCTCTTATGTATATTACTTCAATTCTAAAAATTTAGCTTCACTAATATGTTTATGGGCATAATCAAACCCAATCTAGTGAATAAATTATTTATATTGGTGTTTAGCGAAGTCATAAATTAATTTGAAGCTTTTCAGTTTTTTAGCCTAAAAAGCAGTGTCTTAATTTTCATACTGTCTAAATGAGATTAAAACTGCTAAAGAAAGATACCAAGGCTAGCCACCTTTGTTGAAAGCTTAAAGTCTTCTAGTAATGATGATTATAGTAAATATCATGATTATAATGATTTAATAAGACAAGTGGCCAAGTGGGAATGCAAATAGTTAAAGCCTAAGTTGAATTGAAAACTTTGTATAGGCCAAAAATAGACTTAAACGAACTCGGATGAAGTCGAACCAAAAATATAAAATGTTTGTCTCGGAGTCCTCTATCTACTCTCAAAATTTCATGTCAATCGGAGTAGTTTGGACATTGAAAAATGGATCGGAATACACTGCCCTCATTTTGGACGAAAATACTATTTGGTATAGAGCATGAAATATGGACTAGGTTCATTCTTTTGGTTAAATCCATCTCAACCCTTAGATCAAATGTGTAAAAATAAATTCTAACCATTCATTCTCTTATAAATAGAGCCTTAGCTAAATTCACTTTCATTTAAGTTTTTACAATCTTAGAACAAGTAAAATTGTTTGCTCCTCCTTTCATTTTACTTCTTAGTTATAGTCAAATACCATATAGCCTAGATCTTTCTTGTAGTGTTCAAGTGTTTTTCTAAACTAGCTACCTAGAAAAGATTTGGTGGAGTTTTACTTCTAAGGATTTTTGGGTAAGTGTTTCTTGTATAAATATTATGATTTATTGCTTTTATTACTTGTCCTCATTTAATTGTTTAAAGACCCAATAAGCGTATAATGTAAAATAAAGTAATGGATACAAGTGAATTAATAATAAAGAGTTAGTGGACAAAATCAATTAAGGACTTATAATATTATCTATATATTATTTACTTTACAGTATTTACATTCAGTCATTTCTTTTATGTCATTTAAATTTCTGTTCATATTTCTGGCGGTAAGGACCATTTGATCTCATCCCCGAAATATGCATTATTTACATTCAGTTATTTCTTTTATGTCATTTAAATTTCTGTTCATATTTCTGGCGGTAAGGACCATTTGATCTCATCCCCGAAATATGCATTATTTACATTCAGTTATTTCTTTTATGTCATTTAAATTTTAATTCATATTTTTGGCGGTCATCCCCAGAATATGAATTCAGTATTTACATTCAGTCATTTCTTTTATTGTCATTTAAATTTTGATTCATACTTTGGTAGGTACGGACCATTGGTCTCATCTCCAAAATATGAGTCATGTTTTATATATATTATTTATAATACTTGTTTGTATTTAGTGATACTGGCCATTAGCCTCGTCACCAAAAATGAATTCAGGCATAAAGCTAGTTATAAGTAACTATCTTAGATTAATATAATAAAATGAGTAAGTAAAGATGAAGTGACGGATAATAAATAAATATAAAAAGATGAGGGTCTTTAAACAATTTTATTATTGGAGGATGAACTAAGTATTGTTTGTATGTATGTATTATGTGCAGAAGTGGAGCAGAATACTACACTAAGGAGTGTAAGTATGGATATACTTACTGAGTACTAGCTTTGTTTTATTGTTATAGGAATTCTTATTTTGTCTTATTGATATAATTTTGCAATACAACTGCTGCATAATGTGTCTAATAAAATGGGCTGATAAGATAGCCACCTTAAGAACAAGCTGGGTGGATTGCCGCGAGGAACTGTCGGTATCTCAGTGGATGGGGGTATATAACCGTCCAACAGGCCTAATATATAACTAAGCTGGGGCGGTGTAGTTGCCAGCACCAAACAGGTAAACCTCTAAAGTGTGAGGGACATAACGGACGTAAGCGGGCTGAGAGCTCATGAGAAGAGGTCTGAAGAAAGATTATCATAAAACACAAACTAATCTGTCATTACGCTGCATTCACAACTCATTCATTATTATATATTTTAGTCTTTAATCTTATTTGTTCAAACTAGTCTTTTTAGTCTTTATATCTAGGAAAATAGATTACTCACTTGTTTGCCTATGTAAATATGATAACGTCATCTTTACATAGATCTTGATGCAGGGATAGAAAGTGAGGACGATGGTCCTTTTACTGGTTTTGATGGTTGATAGACCATCTGCTGCAGGATTTATGCTTACTCTATGGAGCAAGTCTCATTTATGTTAATCGCTTTTATTATGTATGGTGATGTGTGTAAACTTAATAGATATTACTATGTTAATTTAGGTGCCGTCTGTGGCATATATTTGGTACACCTAGTGTATACATATGTTGTAATGAAAACCATGTTTCTATTTTATTTAATAATATATCACCTCGAGGTATTTCAGTCAGCTCAACTGTGTTGTGTAAGTTATTCCTAGGTCATAGAAAAAGAAAAAAATATACATACTCCGCTGTAAGAATGTATTTTCTAAAGTTGCAGCGTAACGACTTCGATATTTGCTAGTTCAAATATCGGGGCGTTACACTCTACGTATCATCCTTTCACAATATCTGAATGCTAACCACCATTTGGGTTTTGTGCCTGTGTGTGTTCAAGAGTAAGATGGCAGGTGTTTATTGGCATCACTTGCAACTCATAGATAAGCTGGAAAGTTATCGAAGCTGCTCGCTGTGGGGAAAGTCAGTATTGGGAAGTCGCGGCTACAAATGCCGGGAATGCACCTATTTTTTCATTCATGAATCATGACCCGAGACAACAGATCGCAAGAGAGAGATAGAGGCCACACATTATTTGGGCAGTACACATCAATTGTGCGAGGAAGCAATGAAAGAGGTGGAGAAGAATGGAGATCAAAAGAAAGGAATAGTTTGCTCATTGTGCCAGGAACAGGTTACCGTCTTTGTTAATGTTAGGTAACAACAACATTAATAATAATGGGCCTACCCTTTACAAATGCTCATTCCCCAACTGCACCTTTCTCATTCATCAACAATGTGCACAATTACCCTTCCGTACACCAAAACACCTTCTGCACAGCACACACCGCAAACTTTTTATCATGGAGCCAAAAGAGACTCAAAATCGTTGCAGTGCTTGCTTTAAAGTTTTCAATAAACGCTTCTATTACGAATGTGTCGACTGCAATTATAGGCTCGACATCAAATGTGATTCTCGTTGGAGAGCTAGTGTTGACAAATGTAACAAGCATGCATTGTTCCCCATCCGAAATCCGATCCAGTTCACTTGCCAAGTGTGTGGTGGGGAAAGAAGTGAAATTGCCCATCTATGTACCAACTATCGACTTCTAATTCACTCTAACTGTGATAAATTTCTAGGTACCATCAAAATTGAGGACACAGTCACTCCCTCACTTGCACCTTTTCTCTTAGTCAAGTCAAAAAGCACAAGTGTGAACTCTGTTACAAAAATGTGGATACAAAGTATGTAGCTTATTGTTGTGATGATCACAAGTGTGATTATATTGCCAACTTACAGTGTGCATATTAGACTAGGAAGGAGAGTGACGCCAGTGATTCAATTGACTATGCTACTCATTTGGTCGAGGGATATGATCTAACAGATGATGAAAAAGCTGTCCCTCAAGGGATCGATCATTTGAGTCATCCACTACATAAATTAATACTTAAAAATGAAGAGCTCTTGGATGTCAAGCACTGTAAGGGGTGTATGCAATTTATAGTGTTGTCCCCATTTTTCGCTTGTGCACAGTGCAACTACTCTCTCCATATAAGATGTACTAAACTACCCCAAAAGGTTATACAACCATTACATCACAAACACTTGCTCAGCCTCCATGAGGTAGATTCCAATGTGCAATCGTTCAACTGTTGGGCTTGCGAGCGAAGATGAAGTGGCTTCAACTACAAATGTGTGAGGGATGAGTGTTACAATCGAATATTTGATGCTCAATGTATTTTAATTCCAGAAGTCTTTAAACATAAAGATCACCAGCCCCGCCTCTTCCTTGGTGGATTTTCTCAACCAACCTGCAATGCTTGTTGTCAACATCCTTATAACATTCAAGCATTTGAATGCACTACTTGTGGGTTCCGCTTGTGTATTAAATGTGCTACTCTTCCACTCGTAACTAGGCATAGAGATATGACACACATCTCCTATATCTCACTTATGCCGCCGAAGACAGCTCCAAAGAATATTATTGTAAAATTTGCGAAGAAGAAATGAACGAAAAGCTTTGGTTTTATTACTGTAAAAATTGTGACTTCACTGCTCATCCCTAATGTATTCTTGGAAGAACTTGTTTTAGTTAGTTACATTTGTTTATGTGGCAGAGACATGGAGGGAGAAACTTATTATACTTATATCTACAAATAAATATCTACATATGATTTTCAAAATTGAATAAGGTATTTTAATTTTCTAGTCACCTTATCCAATCTAAATCTTTTTTCTTTGAGTACTCATTTTAGATCTGAGTTCATCTCAAGATTAATAGCATTTTCAATTATTAGATATGAGAAATGCATTTAGGTGACAGTAATTTGTACAACACATTATTAACAACCAAAAATACTCGATGCATTCGGAATGCATCAACACATGCACTAGAAGTCTCATTTTCAGTAATCAAGACAAACCATTCTATCATATAGTATTGATATGTTATTATGTTATAGTCTTCATGATAAAAATCGTCAAATTCATCATTGATTGTCAATTCAAATTTACAAGCTATAAGGAGCTTGTGATTTAATCTTTTTAGATTAATCACACTGAATGCCCATGAATTCATTGCATGAATCACAATTTCCCCAATAGAATAAATCTAAAAAACAAAATTTAAACTAAAAAAATAAATAAATAAATAAAGGTATGCTTCTGCTTCCACAGAGGGAGACTCATTTGCTTTGACAAAGTAAAATCAGTAAACAACATTTTTAAGGGGAAACACAGTTTTGAGTTGGCAATTTTGAAAGAACATTGTCCCAGTCAGCAAAACTTGAACGATATGACAATAAAAGGGGAGGGTAAGGATAGCTAACATAAACAAGCTTTTATGTAAGTGAGAAATCAAATTGAATAATAATATATATATATAAAAATAAAAATAAAAAATAAAAAAACTAAAATCCAACATTATATCGAGAACAAAGTAGCAAACAAGACAATCATCTATTCTTTGCATCTGGTTAGATCCTTCAATGTCTAACATCTACCTTTCTAGGCATATGACAACAGAAATGCCAAAAATGAGAAGGTAAAAATGAATTTGATAAATAAGATGAATATTCAACTCACAACTATTTACTCTCAATAGGAACCTAAATTCCTCCCTGACAAATTGAGATATTGGAAAGATTCAGTCTGATGGCTTCAAACTTTGCATTTTGCCTCTCTTCATTGGTCAACCAAAAAGACAAGCAACGATCAATTAAGTCCTTGCCACAACTCACCAGGGAGCCCCCTTTAAAAATTGGGGTCCTCCCAAATCTTGTAATCTTTGCTAGATTCAAATCAGAAGGCTCATCGGCATAACTCTCTAAAATGTCCTGGATGGCACAACACTAGATCGATTGACATACCTTAATGAAGTCATGTGCAGCCAATACTGGAAGGTTCACACCTCCCAATTCAGACTCACCATGCCCACCTCTTCCATGATAATCTGATCCTCCCAGCTTTAAAAGATCATGACCATCTGCTAGGTCACTGTATGCTGTTGACCAACACAAGTTGATGCAAGGTGGCGTAGTGGGTTTGCAATAGCAAACAACAATAGAATCACAACTCTTCTTAAACCAAGATTCTATCAAGAAATCAAATCAAGGCAAAAGGAATAGAAAATCACTCATAGAGTGTTTCATATTGGTAAATTGATCAAAATACATAAACTCTGCATCCTCCATATTAGCTATGCTGTATTTATAACAATAAGCAAACTTGGAGCAAAACTAAACCTAAGCCTATTATGGAAATTTTTAGAATAATAAAGGAAATTATTACAATTAAATAAAATCCTAATTTAAATAAAGTAAAACATATTGATTGCTAGGTTATTTGATTTGCTGGAATAAAATATTCATTAAAGTCCCCAATAGAGCAATCAAGTCTTTCTTTCTTCGACTTTTGCATTTATTTCCATACAACTTTTCAATCTTTCCTTTGCAGCCCGTTTTGACCCAGTAAACATCGGAATTAGCCAAACCTCGTGAAACATGACTTTGTAGATCTTTGAATTAGCTTTCCAACGCCAACAAGCTTACTCAACTCTGATATCCAAAACTTAAGATATGACATTTTAGTAAAACTTGTCAGGTGCGAATTTGACAAAAACGGGTAAAGCTAGCTTGCATCACAGGTAAACTACTTTGCAAGTACCAAATGTAGAATATAAGCAAAAGATGAGGTTCCAACTTCCATAGTGTTAGTTTTTTTGTTGGCTAAATTCGATGATCAAAACAGACGCTTCAAGTACCAAGAATCATCCCCAATGCAAAACCATTTAGATGCGATATCCCGTGAGAAAAATCGATCTCCATGCTAGGCTGTTTGGATAGGAAGCAAGCCTGTCCAGACGCGAGTTTTTGAGAGCTTCATCGCTATCGTCCGCTCCCCGTCCAAAAATGCCTAGTTGCCATTTGCAAGCTGTCCGCACCCCATCTGGACACGGCACGCCATAAGTCTCTCAAGTTAGCGATGTTGCCCTAGAGCTGTCCGGACACGAATGCTCCCTATCTGGACATCACGTATCTGAAATCATTTTTAGACTTGTGTAAAGTGTGTGACGTGTCTAGGGTTTTATAGGCTATTATATATTTATCTCTATTGTATTAGAGAGGCATGAATTCTGCATCTAGAGTTCGGCAATTTTTTGCCAAGAGAGTATTTGTTATAGAGCGTTAATTCTCTCTCTTAGAGTTAGAGGTTGTGTCTTCATCCATAAATCCAAAACAACCGAAGCCTATTGGAGTTCCAGTAAACGAGATCACGTAGAAAAAATATTTCAGGGGTTCTAAGAGAAATACTGCGGTAGCGGGCAAGTGGGTCGCTTGTCTAGTACACGGGATTGTCAGTTGCAAGGTTTTAGAAGTGTTGACATTGTGTAATTTCTTGTTATTCTATTGTGAGTGATTACCTGGGTTTGGCTGCCCTGAAAATGTTTTACTTTTAGAGAGTTCTGTAAAAGGTTTCCTCTTCGCAACCAAATATCTGTGTTCTTTAATATTCATTGCATATCTATATTTGGTTGATTATTCTGTGTTAGGTCTGATCTATTTCTGCACTCTTTTTGTGAAATTCCTATACAATCAGAATAGGTGTAAATTGGCGTCATTTAGGTTTTTTCACATAGGTTTGAAGGAAATAAATTCCCATCACAATGTCAGCATTGCAAATGTTCTACTACAACATATAAACATTAATATGGTCAACAAGGCTCCCAGATTTGTTGGGAATTTCAATGGAAAAACATATATGAGAATGACAAACCTAAGCATCACACCTAAGGTTTCTCAGCATCACACCTCAAATGGTTACATCACACAATCCATAAGGCAATAATGGCTACGAACCACTTTTCTTTTAACCTTTTACATCCATGCACTAAAATATAAAAACATTATGACAAATATGAGTCGAAACATTATAAAGGATGAAGTTTAACTACAACTCAACTTCATCTTCTGATTTATCCTTAAAATTGTTTTGTAAGGATTTTGATATGTTCCTAAGATAGCATCTTTGTTTGACATCCATTACATGTCTGAAGATCGATGGAGAAGTAAATGTTTTACATTCTTTGGCAATTGATTGGATAGTCACCAAAAAAAAAATTCCACAAACAACAATAAAAAAGAAAAAGAAGTAACAAAGTAAATAGTATACCTGCTAGTTTTCATCACTTGTGTAAACCTCCATCCCATGAAGGCCAGCCTCTTTCAGCCTTCTGTTAATGGCAACAGGATTTTTCAGTGCCCATGGATGAGCTAGTGTTGTGAGTTTGAAAATGATACTCGCAAGTGGACGAGTCGTGTGCAATATAGATTACGCAAGTGTGAGGTCGATCCACATGGAATTGTGTCATGAAATTCAATTTCTATCTAAATTAATCCTATTTTAACCTAGTTCCGAATTTGATGTAAATTTGTTGTGCAAAAAGATAACCTAAATTAAATTAATTAAAACAAAATGATAAAAAAAAAAAAAAACAAAAAAAAAAAAACATTAAGGTGTTCAGAATCCACCTCACCAAATTAAAGCATACATTCTCATGTGTTTGTTCATACATTTGACAAGCAAATTAAACCCTATGCATGTTCTATTGTTTTTATAAATTTAATCTATTGAAACATTCAATGAATCCATCATAATTACAAATCACAATGAATATCCAACTAAGACCAAAACATCCAACGTATCCGTTTGAATTACGAAAATCAATGGATATCTATTTTCAGTCAAAAGATTCAATGTGTCTGTTGGATGAAACACAATGAATATCGAACATTTAATCAAACAAATAATTAAACAATCAATTAAAAGGGTTTAATCTAATAACTGAATTGAAATAGAACATCATATATATGTCAAAATTGTACGAACAAACATGAGAAATATAAAACTAATCAATGGTGAGGCTTTATCTTCAACCTTAGTTGAAGATTCTAGCCTCTCATGACTACAAAAAACATAAAAATACTAATTGAACTCATGGAAACAAAGAAACTTACAAATGGAAATCGTTTTAGAGCAACAAAATGCCAACAAGACGAAAAATACACTGAACGGTGCCCCCTCTTGGTGCGTTTACAATGAAAAGAATGATATTTATAATGTTAATTAGGGATTCAGCGCTACCAGGTTGGATGAGTGCGCTCGAGCGCACACTAGGTGCGCTTGATTGCACTCGAGCATGTATCACTCCCCCTGCGGCGCAGCGCTTGCGCGCTACTGGATTGATGTGGGTGTGTATGCGCTTGAGCACATATGCACTCCAGCTTAGAAGTGTGCACTCGATCCTACTTCCAAAAATGCACTTGTTTCCACTTCCTTGCAATTTTCACCTTAAAGCCGCAATTTTCCATTAGCATCCTACAAAACACTAGAACACCAAAACTAACACAAACATCAGAAAATAATTAGGCTAAAGGATTAACAAATGCAAATTAAGGGGCCCAAATGTACAATATTTGGCACTCATCAGCTAGCACACCACACCCCCTGTATTAGAGATTAATTGTATAGCTTCCTCTGCAAAAGGCTCACTTCCCTGAAACCATATATATCATCAGTTCTAAGTCAACAATATGCATCAAGAGCAACAAGGAAAGGTTTAGCTAATGAACAGAGCATCAGAGTCACACAAAGTGGAACAGGATAAATCCTCACAGCTAAGACTCTTCTTGCAACTGTTGCAATTTTGAATTACAAATATGGTTTTACAGAATAGCTCTCTCTAATGTCAGAGAAAATCAAAATGACACAGCTTTCTCCAAGCAACTACTAAGAACAAAAAATACATGCACATATGTATGTATTTATGTATGTATGTCTGTGTATGGATGCATGCATACGCCACCTAATGCTAGAACTTTAGAAAAATGACCTTGGGCAGAATATTGTATTGATTTCAACACCTAGAATTATCTTGATGCCAAATCTTCTAGTAGCTTCTAGAGCCTCAGTGATGCCTGACATTGTTTCATGATATGTCAGAGCAAGAACTTTCACCTGTGATGAGAACATTTATTAAATAACTTGCAATACATCTTATGCTGTATTCAAGAATTAAAATATGAGAATAGCATAGCAAATGAACTTTTAAGATCAAGAATAACACACAAAGTTTTGCAAGTAGTTTGGACTTCAATTCCACAAGGGTCCCTCGCAATTAACAGATAGCATTGTGGAAATTAATACCTCTCTTTCTACCAAATGTCCATCATTAATATATCATAGCCCAATTTAATTCAAGTTTCTTAATTATTTTTAGAATGATATTAAACTAAAGTTCCATTATTTTTTCTTTGTTCCAAGACTGTTAGTAGCTAAGGAGTTAAATTCCATTCAAAATAATTGAAAATAGTCATTTTATCCAAATGACAACCGCTCCCACACTAAGGATGGCTAAATACTCCCCCCCACCCCCACCCCTAAATAAAAAGCAATAAATTTCCTTATTGCTTTAAATCATTTGGTTGGAAGAATAACTTATGAAAAAGGAGGAAGAATAAATTTCCTCCTTTTTGTTCCTTATATCTTATCTAAAATACTACTCTTTGTTACCTCTCTATTTATTATATCCTTACTTGTGACATCTACCCCTACAGCTTTAGACCTCCCTCTACTTATTTTCAGTCCTTGAACTTCAATAACTCTTTCTTAGTGGGGCATTAATTGACTCTTTCTTAGTGCACATGTCCAAACTATCTTAAGTGACTCTTCTCCATCTTCTCCAATAGGGACCACTCTATCATTTTTTCCTTAATTGCACATTAACTGTGAAAACCTGAACTAGTTATATTCATGAATACAATTGAGCTTTTTCAAAGTTTAGTTTACACACAATACACTCACTCACTTTTAATATCATATGAGATAGAGGGTAGTAAAAGCCACAAGGATAAAAGTGTCTTCACTTTCTCAAAGAATTATGTTTCCTGGACCAAAGCCTCTTATCCAGAGCTTATGCCCCATCTGAAGTAGCCAATATGAAGATCCAATTGAATGACAATTGAAATCCCTTAGAGGAGTGATTCTCCAAAAGGATTGATTTACTTCCTTTTGCCACATACTCAGTTAAATAAAAAATTAACTAAAGCTGAGGCTGTCACATCCTTTTTAATAAAACAGAGTTCAGTAGTCAACTTGGAATGCCATATGAGCACCATGGCTTTTTCATTTCCTTGGGAAATCCCTTTATAGTCCTCATAAAGCTAATTTCTTCCTCACTAACATCAGCAAGCTTGCATCTGGATCACAAAATATTTATTCATTACATTGGATCATCAACCTCTAATCTCTTATAAACCAAGAAAAAGAGTTCCTTGCTATGATCAAGTATGTTGCGATGATTCTCTAGAACCCTAGCATGATATGACCAAAAAAGGTGCCCCACTCGATATAGAGGACTTCTCTGTTCCCTTTATAACCATATACGACCATTTTCATTATTTCTTCTTTCAACACAAAGCCTGATAGAAAAGTGCATCAAGAATTTCTTGGTGGATCCTGGACTCCTAGTGTTACAATATCATAGGATAATTTTCATCTGAACCGATGATAGGATCCAAGGGATCTATCACAAGAAATCAGAAAAATAACTAAAGAAAAGAGAATATAATGATCACTTCGAGGGGATCAGGCCAGCTATTCTTGCATTAAGGAAATGTAACATTCATTGATGAATTTTCCATACAGCATCTACAGCTTTTATAGGGGAAAAATTAAGCTAAATATGGAAATACGAATTCAAGAATAATTAAGAAAATACGTAACTTGCAAGAAAACAATCTATAGAATTAAATTAACTTAACGACCAAGCCAAGTGTAGGGACCAAGCAAACAGAGGATTCTAGAACCCTCAAGAATCCTATCATTCCCCCACCCTTAGAAACAACCTTGTCCTCAAGGTTGAATACTAAGAAAGTCAGGAAACTGCTCCTTGATGGTGTTGTAGGGGTCCCACATGGCATCTTCTTGGGGTAGGTGGGCCCACTGGACGAGAACTTCGAAGGCAGCTCGATTATTGCGTTTGACAAGCCTACGATCTAGAATAGCAGTAGGTTGAGAACGGACTTCTTCGATAGAAGTAATGTGAGGCAAGTGCTGTTGGGAAAATACATTCGTGCCCAACTTCTTTTCAAGCAGGAAACATGGAAGACCGAATGGATCTTGAGTTAGGTGGAAGATCGAGGCGATAGGAGACAGGACCAATGCGCTCCAGAACTTTATAGGGTCCATAAAATCATGGTGACAGCTTCAAGGACTAACGCACCTGGATGGAGATTTAGCGGTAAGGTTGTAGACTGAGGAAGACCCAATCACCAATGTTGAATTCACGTTCACTCCTATGCTTATCGGCCTGATGCTTCATGCGAGATTGGGCAACAGTTAGGTTATCCTTAAGAAGCCACAAAAGTTGGGTGCGATCTTAAAGAACACGATCAACCTAATCCACAACCGACGAGCCTGTACTGTAGGTTGGTAGTATCGGAGGAGGCAGCTAAACTGCTTCAAAGGCAGTCATCTTGGTAGCAGAGTTATAAGTGGTGTTATACCATCATTTGGCCCAAGGAAGCCATCAGACCCACTCCTCGGGCTTATCTCTTGTGAAACACCGCAAGTAGTTCTCCAAACACCGATTCACTACCTCTATTTGTCCATCGGTTTGGGGATGATAGGTGGTGCTCATCTTTAATTGGGTGCCCTACAAACGGAAAAGCTCCTTCCAAAAGTTAGAAGTTAAAATTTTATCCCGATCACTTACTATCGACTAAGGAAGTCCATGCAATTTGACAATGTTGTCCACAAAGAGTTGTGCAATAGTCAACGCCGTGTAGGGATGGGCAATGAGACAGAAGTGAGCATACTTCATTTGGTGATCCACCACAACAAAGATGGTGGTTTTACCATGGGAGGATGGCAAGCCATCGATGAAGTCCATAGAGATATCTGTCCAAGCTTCGGCAGGAATTGGCAAGGGTTGTAGTGGTCCAGGGCTTGCTACGGTTTCGCCCTTCTGTCGTTGGCAAACTTCGCATTCAGCGACAAATTGCTTGATATCCTGCTTCATCCCCTTCCAATAAAAAATGTGATAAATGTGCATGTAGGTTTGAAGGAACCCGGAATGGCCAGCACTAGGGGCTGCATGTAATTCCTGCAAGATAACAGATTTGTGAGTGGAATTTGTAGTCAACATAATTTGTCCTTTGTAGCAGAGATGGTCCACCACCAATGAGTGATGTGGAACGGAGGAGGGATCGTGGGTCAGCCGCAGAACAATCTTTTTCGAGCTCAGGGTTGTAATGCCCTGAAAATTAATTAACTGGTAATTAACTCCATGGTTCGTCTCCCAACCTTATTCCACTCCGAACAAGACTCAGGGACCTCTACTCCTCGAAAAGAGAGGATACTAAGCAGCGGAAAGTATTAAAATTATATAAACATAATCGTTACAACTAGAGCATCTACCAAAGTTCATCAAGTAGCTAAAATTACACTATACAAGTCATCATCTTTACAAGGGATCTACGCTATACCTTAATATGCAAGCATGCATAAGAGCTCTTAATTCTGCAACATAACTCAAAGTACTAGTTACTATGAGCGCTTGCCTAAGCTTGCATTAAGTCCTCAAATATCTCCCAGACCGAATCCTCCAAAAGTTCCGGATGCTTCGCGGTATCCATCTATCTATAATAGCATAGTTGTACATATGGAGAAAAAAGGTAAATAATACAAGGATAAGTTCGACAACTTAGTGAATATAAATGCACGTGACATACCTGTCATTAAATGGTGAACTCAGTTATTTATAAAGCACATGCAACATTATGAGATGACAGTTTATCATGAATGTGATATATATATATATATATGCATATGATATAGAGTGATAATTCAACCGTATGGTCTACCCAAAATATTACCCCTTCTCAATAGGGTTGACGCTATCCCGAGGGACCTGTAGTACAAGTCCGGTGCCCCGGATATTGCATGGTCTACTGTACAAAACATTAGTGGCACGATCGAGTCCGACCTCGGGTGGCCCACACCACTAATGATGTCCATCCTATAGTGACCATCCATTGGGAATGGATGCATCTTGGTCACGAAACCATTTGATCCAAAGCCCACACACACATTTGATCATAAAGTTAACCTGTATAGTAAGCCCATGGCCATTATCCTGCACGTACTGGTGTACCATGGCATACGATGCAATTAGTCTTATCAATCTTTTACATGCAATAGTTTTACAAGTTTCATTGTTATCTTATTAATCAACACACGTTTTCACAAAAGAGAGTTTACAGTGGTTCCAAAATATATTTCATGGGAGTTGTAAAATATGCATGTTTGATTTAAATAAAATAAACGTGCAATGAGGGAAAAGTAACAACAAGCATCAATGTGAGTTTGTACTCACCCGGGTCGTAAGACTCATTCATAAAATTTCCTTGAGGCTCCATAACCTCGAATACTGAGAAAAAACCTATCATTAGGTCTAAATCCAACTCAAACGAACCTAGAACATGAAAACAGAGGCTATCGGATGACTGGCCAATGTGGCATTCCCTAGAACACTTCTGACCGTACGTCCGCTATAATACTTCGGACCATACATCCGGGCTCAAGGCCGTACGTCTGCTCAGGGAGTTTCAGATAGAACCTCATTTGGTTCAACAATCCTCCTATCTTCCCGACCTAATTTTTAAGGTTACAAAAAGGCTCTCTAGGGTCTCCTAACTCAAAATGAAACCTGCATGCATACGAAATCATGTTAAGTCAAAACAACTATATTCTAAACAAGATTTAAAGCATAACTAAAGTTAAAGCTAAACTAACAACTCAAACAATAACTAAGACAACGTTTAAGCAGCATAACAATGTAAGAACGAGCTAGGTTAAGAGCGTTACCTCCTTGAAGCGAAACTTCAAGAACTTCCCTTTCGTTAGCACCAAACGCTCGCAATCTCACAAAATCACTCAAGCAGGGTTTCTAGAGGGCAACAGGGTCAGAATGAGGAATAAGGGTGAAGTGAGGAGGGGTATTTACAAGGTAGAAAGGCCTGTTGGCGCTGTTGGAAAAGTCTTGAAAAGTAGAGGACGTTCGATACTTTTGAGAAGATGTCGGGTACTATTCACTAGCGGTCAAAAGGGTGCATCGTACGTTTACAGAGTATGGCGTATTATTGGCAGAGGACATCTGCATGGTCCCCACGTGTACTATTTGCAGAGGACGTCCGGTATTATTGAGAGGACTTCCGATCAGAAAGTCTAAAATTCTCAAAATGCTCTTCCAGCTTTCCCTAGTGACCCAAAGTCCAAATGGTAGCTTAGTTAATTATTTGGGTACTACAAGGGTCACTCCACTGCTCTTCCTTAATGAGCTCAAAAGTGGGCCATGCAGGTGTAGATAGACTATGGAGCTCGACATGCTTTGGGAGGCGAGAGAGCGCATTGGCCACCAAATTCTCAACCCCTTTTTTTGTAGACAATTTCATAGTCATACCTGAGCAATTTGGTTACCCACTTATGTTGCTCAATGGAGGAGATCCGTTGTTCCAACAAATATTTCAGGTTGCGATGATCAGTTCGTATTTGGAACCGACGGCCAATTAAGTAAGGTCTCCATTTGGAAATTGGATGGATGACAGCTAGCATCTCCTTGTCGGAGATAGACATGCTGAGGTGTAATAGTGACAACGCCTTTCTTGTAAAGGCTAATGGTCGGCCCTCTTGCATAAGTACTGCGCCTATGCCAACACCTGACGCATCACTCTCAATGACGAAAGTTTTAGTGAAATTTGGAAAGGCAAGCACTGGTGTCATTGTCATAGCATGCTTGAGCTTGGAAAAAGCATCACCGGCCTCATCAGACCATTGGAAAGCATCCGTCTTAAGCAAAGTTGTTAATGGGGCACTGATCTTGCCGTAATCTCAAATAAACTTTCGATCATAGCCGGTTAAACCCAAGAACCCTCGTAAAGCTTTAATTGTCTTCGGAATGGGCCATGCTACCATGGCTTGAATCTTAGAGGGATCTGCCGCTAGAACGTCTTTGGACACAAAGTGGCCGAGGTATTCTACTGCGGAGCTTGCAAAACTGCACTTAGACTTCTTCACGAAAAGGGAATGTTGCTGAAGCAAGGAAAATACAGCTCATAGATGACACAGATGATCCTCAAGAGAAGAACTATAAATGAGTATATCATCAACAAAGATTAAAACAAACTTACGTAAATAAGGCCAAAATATGTCATTCATAAGACTCTGGAATGTTGATGGTGCATTGGTCAAGCCAAAGGGCATTACCAAGAATTCATAGTGGCCATCATGAGTCCAAAAGGCTGTCTTCGGTACATCTTCATCATGGACTCAAATTTGATGGTAGCCTGAGCGAAGATCTAATTTAGAAAATAGTTGTGCTCCACCAATTCATCAAGTAATTCATTTATTACAGGAATGGGATACTTATCTTTAATAGTGATGCTGTTTAAAGCCCGATAGTCCATGCACATCTGCCAAGTCCCATCTTTCTTTCGGACGAGTAACAAAGGCGAAGAATAAGGGCTGATGCTCGGTCTAATGATGTCGGTGTCACGTATCTCTTGCACGATCCGTTCTATTTTTGCTTTCTTAAATTGAGGGTAGCGGTAAGGGCGTACATTAGTAGGCGCACACCTTGGCATAAGAGGAATCCAATGATCACGTGACCGTCGGGGCGGCAGCCCATTGGGTTTAGCAAAGATATCAACAAATTCCGATAGCAATGTAGCTTATGCTGAACCAGAGTCTTCATGTATTTCCGCAGCTTCACTTCTTAATTGTAACAAGTACAACTTGCAGGACTTCTTCAAGATTCGTTCCATCCGGTGGCTACTGATAGAAGTGATGAGGTGACCACGTTTCCCACTAAATGTCACTCTATTCCCACTCAATGTAAACTTCATGGTTAAATTGTAGAAGTTCCATAGCACATCTCCAAGAGTCCTCAACCATTCGATTCTGAAGACCACCTCATAATCACCAAGAGGTAATAAGTACAAATCAGCTCGCAACTCGTGATCCTGCACAATCAACTTGACATTTGAGGACTTACTTTTGTAAGTGAGGGTGCCCCCATCTGCCAATTTAACTTCAAACGGCTCACAATGCTCCACATGGATTGAGAGTCTTTGAGCAATACCTTCATCAAGAAAGTTATTGGTGCTACCTGTGTCAATTAACACTGTAACAAGCTGGCGTTTGAGGAGGCCACTAACCTTCATGGTTTGCAGGTTCGAATAGCCAACCAAGGCATGTACAGCACAAGTCACCTTACCTTCAGCACCAACATTGTAATTGTCTTCCTGCTCGGACTCCTCACTGTCAACTTGCTCCACCACCGGCTCGATCATCAAGAGTTTCCCTTGTTTGCACACGTACCCTCGATGCCATTTCTCCTCGCAATGCCAGCAAATCCCTTTTGCTGTTTTTTCATTAAGTTCTTCTTGGGTCAAACAGCCAGTTTTCTTTTTCGGTGCTGAGGAGGAGCCACCGCCCCCTTTGACCGGCCTACTTGATGCCCGGGTCGTACTGCGTGTCTCTTCACTAAGCTTTTATTCTTGTACTCGTACAAAGGAAATTGCAGCTATTATGGTCCGTGGCCAATAGGTCTTAACTTCTCTCCTCATATTAGATCGAAGACCCTTCACAAAGGTACCGATCAGCTGTCATTTAGACCAATAGTGGGAACTGTTGGCCAAGCGCTCAAATCGGCTATGATATTCGTTGACAGAGGAAGTTTGTCGGATCTTAGCTAACTCACCGTCAACATCTTCAAATGCGGAAGGGCCGAACCGGAGAAGAAGACCTTCCACAAATGCTGCCCAAGTGGGCGTTCCACGGCTTGCTTCAAACCAATCATACCATTGAACGGCTTCCCCTTCAAGATGGATAGATGCAATCTCAACTCTGGAAGTTTCCGGCATTCCATAAAAACGAAAAAATCGTTCCGCTCTGGACACCCAATCGAATGGATCATCTTTGTCCTAACGAGGAAAGTCCATCTTCATGCACGGAAAGTTGTGTTCATGAATGTGGATACGTGTTGTAGGAGGGGTCTGTGGTGGAGAGGATCCCACACTACACTCCTTTTGGATGATTTGTGAAATAAGCTGCTTCAACTACTATACAAACCCGGAGTCAAAATGTTTCTCCAATAAAGTCCCTTCCTTATGGGTTGGCTTGCTACTGGATGCCATCGAATAAGCTGCCAAATTAGAAATTTCTAACACTCACTTTTGGTGGTGTGTGTAGGGCATACAATTATTATTTATTTATTTCCCTTATACAGAATAGGCTATCCTCAGAATAAGAGATTCAGGGCTAAGGTTATCTTAAACACGTATCCAAACAGTGTAGTTCTACTACTAAACTAGAATAAATACAAGGACTTAAAAGGGGATAGGTATATCCTTGGAATGGAATGGGGATGGACTAGAGTTCACCTGGATTGGTCTTAGCCTGTACCCCAAACACACTTTATCTTCTCCAATCAAACCATTTAGCAACCTAGATTCACGCCCCCAAAATGCACAGCCACGCCAGAATTCGTCTCCGAACACTTCACAACTCCTCAATCGCCACACAACGGCATAAGAATACCAATGGAAGTATAAAACGTCACATTGGAGGAAAAAAAATTTCGGCAATCAATGAAACCTCCCGAGAACGAATACTCTGATACCAGATGATAGGATCCAAAGGATCTATCACAAGAAATCAGAAAAATAACTAAAGAAAAGAGAATATAATGATCACTTCAAGGGGATCAGGCCTCCTATTCTTGCATTAAGCAAATGTAATTTTCCTTGATGAATTTTCCATACGGCATCTACAGCTTTTATAGGGGAAAAATTAAGCTAAATATGGAAATACGAATTCAAGAATAATTAAGAAAATACGTAACTTGCAAGAAAACAATCCATAGAAAGAAATTAACTTAGCGACCAAGCCAAGCGTAGGGACCAAGCAAAGAGAGGATTCTAGAACCCTCAAGAATCCTATCAACAGAGTATTTTACGAGGGGACAACACCACAAGTATGAGCTTCTTATTTTCCATCTATTTCCACTAGATTTCTATTATTCTTTTCTCCCAATTCTTCAAACCCTCATCTATTCAAGAACACATTAACTATTGGAATCAGATGATTGGACTATTTATAAATAGATTGAAAAGGATGAAAACATATGTTAACAACTACTAAGGAGCCCTAATACCAACAAAAGAATTACCAGGAAATTGTGATCAAAGTGGTGTTAAAATGAGGTTGCCAAACTCAAACAAAGGGTATAGAGCAGCAGTGATTCAAATCAATTACAAAATGGACAGAAAACTACAATCAACTAATTATTGCAAGAACAGTTATCATGGCTGACAAAAACAGACCAATTACTGTGTAGCAAGAAACCAGAACCAGTTAAGAATGACAAAAGTTGTAGAGGAATTCTCGCTTTTAGTGGTAGCTGTAGAATAAATACAATCACCGTTATATTTGCGAACAGAAAAACTTGGAGTAACTTTGACATTGGCAATACAAAGGAAAGACCACCATAGACACATAAGACCACCAAGTACTTCTTTTCTGTTGTATTCACAAAAAAATACCGAAACACCAAACACTGAGTGCAAACCAGACATTTTATCATCCAGCCCAACAAACTCAATCAAAACAAAACAAAACAAAACTATACAAAGAAACTCCCCACTAAACACCCATAACAAAAATCTATACAGGATAGAGGCTTATCAAATCCCAACATCAAGCATTGAAGCTTGAACCCAGAACCCAGACCGACCACCATATAGAAATTACAATAGACCCAGAAAATATTTCACAGTTCAATGATTCAAGCAACATTTGCAAGCACAAAACAATGCCCTTGCCAAAAGATCACTTCTTTCAATAATGCCAAAGAAACACCAACTTTACAATTATAAGTGAACCAATTAGCATCTTTACCATCCCTTTGGCCCGAGACGATCCGGTACAACCCATCGTAGTGAGTTTCAAGACACATTGAATGAATCCTATGATGAAATTCTGGGAATTAGCCAGAAATTGAAGTGGGCTGAAAGGAAAATGTTAAAGGCACAACACAAACCCAACTTAGAACCAACTTCTTTCCTACGTGGCATTTTTTTTTAAAAAAGTAAAAGTTTGAATTTTAAACCATACACATCGTCTATCTCTCACCTTTCAGATCCAAAAATCCTCTCTCAGTCTCTCGCTCCCCCTCCCGCGCTCATCCTCTTTCTCCTCCGGCAAGTTCTTCGGCCACCGGCGAAGCTGTCCGTATGTCGCTCCTGTCTCTCTCACTCTGGCGCAAGGTTCCGTCTCTGTCTCCATTTTTTTGTTATTTGATTTTGCTTCCCTCCATTTTTTTGTCAATTTGATTTTTGGCTTTCATTATTTTTTTTTAATCTGAGTTTTGCTTATATTTGTGCGTGTTTGTTCTTATTGGGTTTTGATGAATGATGGAGCTTTACATTTCTTGATTCATGTATTTATAGATTTTCTATTGTTGCTTATGGGTATATTTGTTTCTTTGTATTGTTAATTTGCATATATTTGTGTGTTCTTGCTGGGTTTTGATCAGTGATGGAGCTTTCTGTTTCTTGATTCGTGTACTTCCGGATTTTTGATTGTTGCTTTTAGGGGTAAAGTTGGTTCTTTCTATTGTCAAATATTGTTATGTGAAAAAATGAAAGATCTTCAGTTTTTAATTTTTTGACCCCTTTTGCTTTAATTTGCTTAGGAACCAATTGGAGGCACAATCTCAGTCAGATTCATGCTTTGTCTTTCGTTTGGGGAAAATTGTATTTTTAGGGTAAAACTTTGCTAGTGGTGGTTGTTGCAGATTGCTACAGCTTGAAGCGATTTTGTTAGAAAAAATAGAAAAGAAATAAGAAAGAAAGGAAAATGCATCCTCCTTTAACACTACACAAGCTCCCGATGTGCGCCGAAGTGAGTCCATCTTCATCTTCTAGCTTTATTCATGATTTACTATCCACAATTTCTTTAGGCTTATAAATCTCTTCTTTTTATTTTGTGGAGGCTAACTTTAAATGGATAGCTTTGACCGGATATATTTATTAATTTTCTTGGCTCTTATTATGAGATACATGGTCCTAGGATTTTGAGCCAAATCTGAGTAGTTGGGATATGTCTAGATTGAGTAGCAATAAGTAAGAGGAAAGGTGATTTTGGCATGGTAACCCTCCTATCATTTATGAGCAAGAGAAGTTGGAATAGTTTTATGGCAATCAATGTAAACTGAACTGTGTTTTGCTTCACAAACTATAAATGTCCATGTCATAATTTTGATTCTTATGTCCAGTTCAGTGGAAGCATTTCATTCTTTTCTTTTCTTTTTTTCTTCAAATCAAATGTTGGAAGATGGCGAATAAGTGGATAGATGTTGGTATGATTGTTCTATCTGATTTTGTGCAGATTATTGAGGAGTTCCAGAAGTGTCACATAGACCATCCCATTGGGAAATTCTTTGGTGAATGTACAGATCTCAAAATAAAGCTTGATCGTTGTTTCAGGGAGGAGGTGAGTTTTCATTATATGGGTCTTGGTTTTTTTTTTCTGGTTGGGATCTTTATTTTATTATTCTCATAACAAGATCTTCAACTTTTTTTGACAGAAAGCTCTGAAGCGGAAAGCAAATTTTGAGCAGAGTAAGAAATTGAAGGAAAGACTACAAGCTTTTAGGAAGGAAACTGCTGAAGAGAACAACCTTGTTCAAAGTTAATGGGGAAGT
>NC_081544.1:11793380-11823582 GCF_901000735.1 Corylus avellana | reverse complement strand
ACCGTTATATTTGCGAACAGAAAAACTTGGAGTAACTTTGACATTGGCAATACAAAGGAAAGACCACCATAGACACATAAGACCACCAAGTACTTCTTTTCTGTTGTATTCACAAAAAAATACCGAAACACCAAACACTGAGTGCAAACCAGACATTTTATCATCCAGCCCAACAAACTCAATCAAAACAAAACAAAACAAAACTATACAAAGAAACTCCCCACTAAACACCCATAACAAAAATCTATACAGGATAGAGGCTTATCAAATCCCAACATCAAGCATTGAAGCTTGAACCCAGAACCCAGACCGACCACCATATAGAAATTACAATAGACCCAGAAAATATTTCACAGTTCAATGATTCAAGCAACATTTGCAAGCACAAAACAATGCCCTTGCCAAAAGATCACTTCTTTCAATAATGCCAAAGAAACACCAACTTTACAATTATAAGTGAACCAATTAGCATCTTTACCATCCCTTTGGCCCGAGACGATCCGGTACAACCCATCGTAGTGAGTTTCAAGACACATTGAATGAATCCTATGATGAAATTCTGGGAATTAGCCAGAAATTGAAGTGGGCTGAAAGGAAAATGTTAAAGGCACAACACAAACCCAACTTAGAACCAACTTCTTTCCTACGTGGCATTTTTTTTTAAAAAAGTAAAAGTTTGAATTTTAAACCATACACATCGTCTATCTCTCACCTTTCAGATCCAAAAATCCTCTCTCAGTCTCTCGCTCCCCCTCCCGCGCTCATCCTCTTTCTCCTCCGGCAAGTTCTTCGGCCACCGGCGAAGCTGTCCGTATGTCGCTCCTGTCTCTCTCACTCTGGCGCAAGGTTCCGTCTCTGTCTCCATTTTTTTGTTATTTGATTTTGCTTCCCTCCATTTTTTTGTCAATTTGATTTTTGGCTTTCATTATTTTTTTTTAATCTGAGTTTTGCTTATATTTGTGCGTGTTTGTTCTTATTGGGTTTTGATGAATGATGGAGCTTTACATTTCTTGATTCATGTATTTATAGATTTTCTATTGTTGCTTATGGGTATATTTGTTTCTTTGTATTGTTAATTTGCATATATTTGTGTGTTCTTGCTGGGTTTTGATCAGTGATGGAGCTTTCTGTTTCTTGATTCGTGTACTTCCGGATTTTTGATTGTTGCTTTTAGGGGTAAAGTTGGTTCTTTCTATTGTCAAATATTGTTATGTGAAAAAATGAAAGATCTTCAGTTTTTAATTTTTTGACCCCTTTTGCTTTAATTTGCTTAGGAACCAATTGGAGGCACAATCTCAGTCAGATTCATGCTTTGTCTTTCGTTTGGGGAAAATTGTATTTTTAGGGTAAAACTTTGCTAGTGGTGGTTGTTGCAGATTGCTACAGCTTGAAGCGATTTTGTTAGAAAAAATAGAAAAGAAATAAGAAAGAAAGGAAAATGCATCCTCCTTTAACACTACACAAGCACCCGATGTGCGCCGAAGTGAGTCCATCTTCATCTTCTAGCTTTATTCATGATTTACTATCCACAATTTCTTTAGGCTTATAAATCTCTTCTTTTTATTTTGTGGAGGCTAACTTTAAATGGATAGCTTTGACCGGATATATTTATTAATTTTCTTGGCTCTTATTATGAGATACATGGTCCTAGGATTTTGAGCCAAATCTGAGTAGTTGGGATATGTCTAGATTGAGTAGCAATAAGTAAGAGGAAAGGTGATTTTGGCATGGTAACCCTCCTATCATTTATGAGCAAGAGAAGTTGGAATAGTTTTATGGCAATCAATGTAAACTGAACTGTGTTTTGCTTCACAAACTATAAATGTCCATGTCATAATTTTGATTCTTATGTCCAGTTCAGTGGAAGCATTTCATTCTTTTCTTTTCTTTTTTTCTTCAAATCAAATGTTGGAAGATGGCGAATAAGTGGATAGATGTTGGTATGATTGTTCTATCTGATTTTGTGCAGATTATTGAGGAGTTCCAGAAGTGTCACATAGACCATCCCATTGGGAAATTCTTTGGTGAATGTACAGATCTCAAAATAAAGCTTGATCGTTGTTTCAGGGAGGAGGTGAGTTTTCATTATATGGGTCTTGGTTTTTCTCTGGTTGGGATCTTTATTTTATTATTCCCATAACAAGATCTTCAACTTTTTTTGACAAAAAGCTCTGAAGCGGAAAGCAAACTTTGAGCAGAGTAAGAAATTGAAGGAAAGACTACAAGCTTTTAGGAAGGAAACTGCTAAAGAGAACAACCTTGTTCAAAGTTAATGGGGAAGTGAGAGATCAACATCTTCATGGTAAACAGAAGTTTGATGATTACTCCAAGAGCACTCATCCATGAACTGTTGCTGGTGCAAATAACATACATAAACTGTTGTTGTAGGAAACATGACTTGATATTTTGTTGCACATGATGTTTTCATGGTGCTTATTTGTTCTGTTGAATTCGTGGGAATTAATCACATTCGTGGAAATTGAATGCATGTTTGTGTCTTCTCTTTCTATACTCAATTTTTTCCCTTGTACTAATCAAGAAAACAGCTTTACCCCTCCTTCCGTTTCACGACAAAGTAATCATTTGATGATTTGTGGTACCGAAGACTGTAAGTAGCATCAACTTGGTGAATTTTTGGAAAAACATATAGAGGCGATCGCCTAGGACCTGCAAATGCGTCCATCTACATTTTCTTATAAAATACACCATTTTGTTACAACCTAATTCTCAAGGACATACACGTTGTTTTTCAGCAAGATAAAATTTTAACTTAATACTTGAGACAACTCTAACCTTTCCCGCATAGAGAACTAGAAATAATAGATATATTAGATGCCACATTAAGATACACAATAATTGTGAAGAGGAAAAAAATATAGACACGAAAACAACAATAACCCTACTAAAACCCACTACCCCAAATTCACTATTTTTCCTAAAGCTACATTCAGTTTCCAAATATAAAGAAACAAATCCTCAAAGAACCATCACCGACGTATAGTGACAAAAGATCAATCGGACCAAAAACCAATACTTGAATAACTAAATCTAGCTTCGATTATAACACTGACACCATCATTTGCACGTTATAACTACAAATTAACAAACACTTTCACTATCTAAAACAACCAGCAACCCATAAATCCAACTTCCCCCAAAAATAAATGAACAAAAAATCAAAGAACCCTATAAAAAACTTTCATAAACATTAAGAAATATGCAATAAACATAAATGACAAAAAAAAAAAAAAAAGGAATTTGAAGTTGCTAGCCCACCTCGAACTGAATGTTCTTATAGACAAGCTCTTCCATGTTGCTTCCAACACAATCCTTTTAAAGAGTTACATGACAATTTCTCAAAAAGACAAAGTCACATGACAACTTCCCAAAAAGACAGTTACATGACAATTCCCTAAAAAAAATTCCAACATCGAAGGCATAAACTATATTAAATTTTACATGCTCTTGGACATAATGAAATGTATCAGAGAGTGGATACTTGAAAGCTCATCACCAGTAATCGTAGGCAAGTATTGTCGATGGTTGAGAACGGCATAAACTTCATTGAAGATGGGCTGCACATGCATTGCAATCATTGGGTCTGTTGGGATTATAGCATTGGCGACGCTTATCATCCAACCAAATGTGTGGGGCATATTGTTATTGATACCATAGGTTAGATGCCATAGAAGGTGAAGTAATACTACTTGGCTCAAAGGAAGAGGATATATAGACAATATATGCTGTAGATCAACCTAAATAAGGAAAAACAAAAAAAAAAAAAAAAAACCTTTAAGGCAACTTCTTTTAAATATATAACGTTAATAGCTAAGATAACATGATGAATTTATAAACCTGAGAGCATAGCCAGTATACAATAAACACATCACATCTTCAAAAGGCTGTGACGAAGGCTTCTTCTTATTTGTGTTGGCTGATCAATTTTGACAACTCAGACATTGGATCAACCATTGTTGCTGCCACATTGATGGAACCCTACATAATAAATTAAACAAATCATATTTGAGCAAATGATATGTGCACCCAAAATCAGGTAAAAATCGTCATATTAATCACCTGTGTTGTATGAGGCAATGAAGTTTGAGAAGTGTTGAGGTCGTCTTGAGATAGGTTATGTACCTTCTTCTTTTTCCCCTTCTTGTTGACAGTGTTCTTGCCCTGTTGCTTACTTCGTCCTTGGGATTTCTTACCTTGTGACTTTTTGGTCACTTTTTCTATAACTGGGACCATTCGTAGGAAGTGTGGTCTCCCTTTCTTTGTAGCCTTAACAGGAGTAAGCACCTTCTCACCTTGTACCGTAGTGCCCTCATTACTTAAAATTACCTCATCACAAGTTGGAATGACTTCATCACATTGATTGGGCTCAACCAACGTTAAGGCACGGTATTTCTCCATTAACATATCAACACTTTTCATCGCTTCCATGAAATATTTCACGTTCTTGGATGTGAGCAATGCTAATTCTTCACAATGCTTGCAAAATTTGTCATACCTCTGGGCATTGGAGTTATTAACCAACACGTCACCATTACTCTTAATCAAAACATGTTTTCGATTTATATCCTTCCTCCATCTATCAAGAATATATCTAGGTGGCAACGTTGTAACCCCACTCGTAAGTAGAACAGAAATGGAATGTCTGCATATGATTCCTCTTACTTCAAACAATGCACAAGTACACTTCACTTCAAATTCATCGGTGTTGAAGAAAACACTAAATGTTTTGTTCATCATGCGGTTTCCATTAGTTTCAATTAGTTTCAATCACTTGATACGTAGAAATTGCACCTCCACTTTTTAGAAGACAATTATTAACATTCGAACGTGGCTTAAATTCTGCTTGAACTTCTTTGAATTTTGCATTCGTGTAAGCATCTTGAAACTGCTTCTCTAAAGCAAAGTCTGTTACACAAGGACTCGTGCGATTATAACAATCAAAATCAGCACGTGCCTCCCTCTCAACCATTTTCTTCAAAGCATTATCAAATTGATCAACAAATTCTTTTAGTGTGGTTTGTGCATGCACGTAATTATCAAAGAAAGAATTCATGCTTTCACTTCGCTGCGTTGTAGTCATTCCCACCCAAAACGTATCTTTCATATATGCCGGCA
Source organism: Corylus avellana (assembly GCF_901000735.1). Taxonomy (NCBI): domain Eukaryota; kingdom Viridiplantae; phylum Streptophyta; class Magnoliopsida; order Fagales; family Betulaceae; genus Corylus; species Corylus avellana. Next base: position 11,818,449 of record NC_081544.1, on the reverse strand, counting down.
CCCAAAAAGTCCGCTCAGAATATAACATATTCAACCATGGGTTATTCTAAAACTCATAACTCTCAATTAAACTTTTCCTATTTTCCTCAAAATCATCAACATTGGGAGAGTCATACACACATATATTTAGGGCCATCTTAATGTCATCATAATGCTCATATCCTGAAAGCTTTTCGGGGACTTTTCTCATAATGTGCCATAGACAATATCTATGTCGTGTTTCTAGGAAAACTATCTCAATTGCATTTTTCATTGCCCTATCCTGATCTGTTATAATTGCACTTGGAGCTTTGTAGTTCATGCACTTCAACCATGCCTCAAACAACCAAACAAATGTTTCTGTATCTTCGTTTGACAATAATCCTGCCCCAAAAAGTATAGATTGACCATGATGGTTGACTCGTACAAAGGGAACAAATGGCATATCATACTTATTAGTCAAGTATGTGGTGTCAAATGTAATGACATCCCCAAAATATTCATACAATCCCCTACTTCGTGCATCAGCCCAAAACACATTTTGCAACCTACTATCATCATCCATGTCTATCATATAATAGAATCTATCATTCAATTCTCGCATTTTTACAAAATAATTACAAAGGGCCTGACCACCTCCTTTGCCAAGCCGAAGCTCTCTTGCCTTGTTAATAAAATTCCGACAATCTCTCTCATCAAAGGGAACATTCTCAAACCCCCCCATTTCAACAACCAATGAGTTAAAATTCTTATTCAAACGTATTCCAGCCCTATCATTAAGATCAAGCCTTTTTTTTGCTGCATAATTCATATTCTTATAACACCTATGAAACCTTATTTTTTTTGGGCTTACAGGATGGTTATGCTCAAGCACCACTTTACTCAAATACCACGTTCCCTCATCCCATAAATTCGCACAAATCCTAGCATTACACTTCGTTCTATTAGTTGCTAATTTGGTCTTTATACCCGTACTTCTGCTATTTCTTACTTGGCCATCACGCATGCATGTCAGGACCATGTAATATGGATTACCATCTACATTATTCTTAATAACTCTTTTTAATACATCAAAACCAACTTGCATAGCATACGCCGTATAATATGAAATAACTTCTTCATGTGAATTAAAAGTCATTGACACACCTGGTTCTTCAACTTTTTCATTCCCACCGATCATCTCTGTTTCTTCAAATTTTTCATCTCCATCCAACTCTTCATTCGAACTTTCATCCCCATCCAATTCTTCATCCGAACAAGTGATCCTTAAGACATTTGGTTCTTCAACTTCTTCATCCACATCTATCAAAAAGGGATACAAAGTTAAAAGCCATCATGGTGTGTCAAAGCAAAATTATAACCCAAACAAAAGATGAAAAGTCAAACCTATTTGAGGGCAATCTTGCTCCAAAAAATCTTCATCATTTGGAATACGTGTATTCAAAGATTCAACTTCACCCTCCTTGTCCATTTATACAGCTATAATGAGTAACTCTTCCACTTACTTAATGTATAATTCAAAATATTATTGCATAAGCAGTGTGAACTATAAAAAGCATATAAATAGTAAGAACTTAAATAGGCTTGAAAAGAAAAAAGAAAATGAACTTCATTCCAAGACTTCTCTTGAGAAAGGCGACGAAAAAGTGGCAGTTGACAGAATTTGATAAGCAACTAGAAAAACCTTGGTAGTTGACAGAATTGCTATAGGCACTTTTAGGGACATTAGATCAATCTCTAATAACTCATTAATTTCTGTTGCTTCTCTGTTAAAGAATTGTACTTTCACAATGACAAGGAAGGAAATTTTAGATCTTGCTTTTGAAAAGATGTAGAGGGCTATTTTTTTGTCTGAGATGGGGCCATTAGAGCAACAATGGAGATGGTCTGTAGAGAAAGATACCATATGTATATTTATTAAAGGCTTAATGAGTAGTATCCAAGATACCATCATGATTGATAAGGTTTCAATTTCTTATGCAGTAAATGATCAAGAGGAAGAATTGAAACAAGAAAAAGAAGATGCAAATTTGCAAACCATGATCATAGAGGAGACCTATGTTACCCTTCTCAAAGGTTTTATGAAAGAATTTTTCATTGAATTATGTGATTATGATTTGGAGTGCCTGATATGTGAGGGTATATATAAAGGGTTTTTCAGGGAAACGATTATACAGTGGAATGAAAACTTTGAAAGCAGGAAAATTGAAGCCCAGATCAGAGAAGAGATATATTCCTTTGTCTTTGGTGAGAGCATCAAAAGTATTGTTGACACCTCAAGTACTTCTGCATCAAGTCAAAGTCAAGAGTTCAAACTTCCAGATGATTTTCTCCATGACTTCCCAATTAGTAGGGAGTTTTTCCAAGTTGCAGAAGGTCTAGGAAGGGATGATGCTTGTATGCTTTTACTTAGGGAGATGGTGAAGCAATTGAAAATGGACATAGATGCTCATAATATGGAGAATCTGATCAGGGAAGATATATATATATATATGTTTGTCATTGTTGAGGTAGCCAACGATGCCTTTATCTTGCTTAGAGAAGCTGAGCCTAGAATCCAAGACAATATCATGGGAGACAAGTCATATAATGGTGATCAATCAAAGGACCAAACAGAAAACCTTAACTTTGTGGGCTTGAAGAGTGAAGAGATGGAAGAGCAGGAGATTCTTGAAGAGCAGAATATTGATGAGGAACATGCTTTCAGCTCAGTAAGTAACAAGCTAGAGAAGGCCTTGCAACAGCTGGTGAGGAGTAAGGTAATACTAGGGGAGTTTGGGGGTAGTTTAGGCATCACAGTTGGTGATTTAGAAAAGGTTCATGCACATGTTGGAGGCCATGAAGAGGGGGAATTAGATGAATCTGATTCTGTCTTTAAATAGACTATAATGAATAACATAAAAAATGATAAGATTTCAAATATTCAAATAAACCCTAATTCTACTAAACCTATTTCATCTTGATTTTATCCCTATTACTACATACCTATGATGGGTCATTACGAGACATATAGTACGAAGCAGGGACGGAACAAACACCCCTTTATAAAACTTTTCCTTAAAATATATAAATAATTTGGCCTCTCGTTCATGCTTTGATCCCCCGATGAGAAATTTTGGTTCCATCCCGGTTCAAAATTCATTATGCTATGCTTAAACCTTACTTGTGTTTCTTCTACTCCATTTCATACTGGTTTTCAAATCCATACCCAATAATATTCAAAAAACAGAAATCTAAACCCTAAATACACATAAATCTAATACACTATTCTAGCACCCACTACACATAAATCAAAAAGCCCTAGATTTTGAATGTGGAGGAGAGAGAGGGATTACTTACCACCGGTGGAGGAGAGAGAGAGCCTTCGGCTTCGCCGGAGTGAGAGAGAGACAGGAGCTTCGCCGGTGGTTGTGGACGTCACCGGAGTGAGAGAGACAATGGACAGAACCTTGTGACGGACGGACAGCTTCTCCGGTGCCAAAGAACTCGCCGGAGGAGAGAGAGGGTGAGCGCAAGAGGGAGAGCGAGGGAGTGAGAGAGGATTTCCGGTTGCCAAAGAACTCACCGGAGGAGAGAGAGGGTGAGCACGGGAGGGAGAGCGAAGGACTGAGAGGGGATTTTTGGTGGCCGATGAACTCGCCGGAGGAGAGAGGGTGAGCGCGGGAGGGAGAGCGAGGGAGTGAGAGAGGACTTTTTAGATTTCGGAAAATTTGATTTTTAGAGAGCTTTGATTTGGTTTAAAAAATAAATAAATAAATTAAATAAATAAATTAAATTAAATGACACGTAGGAGAGAAGTTGGCTTTGAGTTGGGTATGTGTTGTGTCCCTATCAAACCTCGGGCTGAAAAAGGACGCTTCAGCTGATAGAGAGGTGGGCTTCACGCTTCACCGCTTCAACCATATCCAGTCCATTGATGCCGTCTGCCAAGCTAGAGAGAGAGAGAGAGACAGAACAATCATGATTTTTCTTTAAAATGTTTTTTCCATTTCATGTTAAGACATAGTCAAGAGTTTTTTATGAGAAAAAATCAAATGAATTTAATTGATTTTTAAGGTTTTGACCGTTAGCCTTGTAATTCTATAGCATTGTGAAATACTCTCATTTAATCTCTTATAATTTATTTATTTTATTGTTAATTTTGAGATTTGTATTATTTTGTTTCAATAAGAATTTTGTACTCTATCTAAAATTATTTCTAACATAGGAAGGTTTCGGAAAAGAGAGAGGGGGAGATAAATACTAAAAAACTAAATGCATCGCTGCATGCTACATTTAGCGGTGGTGTACTGCTCACAAATGGAGAAAAATTGCATTTTGCATTTTTTTTACATGATCAGATGAATGGAGTTTTGATTAGCCATTTTAAATAAAAAGAAAAATAACTAAACTAATGTGAATGCTCTTACAAAGTGAGCTTCCCTTTCATGGGCTCTAAATGGTTACCGGATCCCTTTAACACTCTAACAAAACGCCTATTATAATTCGGCCAAACTATTATTCAGTTACACTACCAAACATACTACTATTATACTCTTGTTATTAAATTCCATTATTATTCCTTAATTACCCTTAAATAAAATTTTCCCTAAGAAAAGATTTGACTCAGAGAATTAATCCTAATAGAAAATAAAATAGGAGATGTATTAAAAATGCTTTCAAACACTAAGTTAGTAGTTGACCACTTGACAAGACGTTGAAATGTTATGTGATTCTAAATGTGATCATTAATTCTAGAGATCCCTTCTTCAAGCCCCTAAATTAGATGGCGTAAAAATACAATTGAATTTCCCATAAAGTAGTGCTTCGGCAAAGGGATTGATTTACTTCCTTTTGCCTCATACTCAGTTACGTTTGATTACACCACAAAACTCTCATTATTTACATTCTTCACTTCCAAACGCCATGTCAAGGTGCAATGGGTACATGAAACAACACATGGTATGTACAAGGTGGTCTACATGATGAGGCATATAGTGATCCACCAAACATTAGGGATAAAAAGGCGGTTAACAGTTATTGAACTATAACCGTTTAGGCAGTTAGTAAAATTTACTAATCGCCTCTGCTAACCGCTTAGGTAGTTAACCGATGGTTAGCGGTTAATAACCCTAATAACCGCTAACCATTTTTAAAAGAATTTTTTTAAAAAAAAATTAAAAGAAAAAACCTTTCTATATATATATATATATATATAGGCTGTTAGCGATTAGCAGTTAGGAAAATGGGTTAGTGCGGTTAATAACCGCTAACCTTCAAAAGCGGTTAGTGCAGTTAGGGGTTAGCGGGCAGTCTCCTTTTCATCCCTACCGAACAAAAAATAATTAAAAACCAAAGAGTCTAAGCAACTAAGTTTTAACATACAACACCAGTCCATCTTATCTTTCCAATGAAAATCTTCTTGAGAGCTGTTGTCCACACAAAGAAAGCCATGCATTAGACATACCGAATTTTCCTATGTTCGTAGTGTAGACGCACATATGTATGTGCTCTACACATTCTAGCCTCTTTTCAACCGAGTATTTCATTTTGTTATATGATATTGAATGAGTTTTAAAAATCTTCATGCAAGAAATGCGAATGAAGGGTTCTCTCTTCTAGTAGTGGAGACTTACGTTCCAAACCAGATGCTTTGCCTGGACGTTGGTTTTGGGACTTTTCTTATGAGGATTATTAATTGCTATTGTAGTTAATGAATTGTATCAAAATTATTAATTCATTCTATCAAATCAGCAACTTTTATTTTCCCTTCAGCTCATTCATTTGTAGAATTACTTGCCAATATCTTATTTCAAGGGTCAAAAAGCATTGTGAATAAGACGCACTGTCAAGAAAACCCAACTTACAATATCTAAATGTTTGTGGAAGCCTCAGACTTTGAATGCTCCCAATGGTCTTAAATTCGACACTCACTAAGTGCAAAATGCCTCTTAGGACCTGCTTCCTGGCTAAGATCACGACTCGACTAGTCCATACTGAAAGGGGTGCAAAGCATGGTTACACAAAGTGACCCTACCTTGAAGAGATTCCCAGTCATTAGAGAAAAAAAAAAAAAATGTAATATATAGGTTTGAATGAAGATTATTGAAAGAGCTACCATCAACATGCCCCCCGAAATTAAATGTCCCTCTCCTCTAGCCCTCTATATTGCTTAGGAAAAAATAAACTAAATTATCACACGTCAAACCTATATAATTATTGACTAAAGTTGGCCCAAAGGTTGGTTCGGAAGTCATAAGGAAGTTGTCACTATACACAATTCAAGTGGCCACCAGATGGTTGCTAGTTCCATCTTGAAGTAAACTTGAATAGGCCTGAATAGACAAAAGAAAAGGAAAGAAAAAAAAAAAAAAAAAATTGAATAGGCCTAGTGAGCAAGAATGGTAAACTTCAGTATTGGATGCTAACTTTGGTGAGGCATGCAACAAATGTCTAAACTCCGCTCAAAAACAAGGTGTAGGGATAGAGAAATTAAAGGATGAAGCAATGGAATAAAGGAGTGCACACACACAGATACATATATATTATTTTTTTTAAAGAAAAAGGAAAAAAGAAAAAGAAAAGAAGATATGGAACCTAGAAAAGGACAAATCAAAATAAAGGAGCATGTAGTAAAGAAAAATAATATTTGGAGACAAAGGAAAAAAGAACAAATAATTATGTGTTGCGTGCTCAATTTTTGAAGCGCATTATGAGATAAATTTAAGTAGGTTCTTAGAGCCTAGAGGGAACCAATGCCTTTTCCAAATAGAAATTTGGGAATAAACTTCTTAATATCTTTATTCATCGACTCCATATCTTCAAACAAACCTACTTTTACATTAGTTTTCTAACTCATCTCATAGGTTGATGAGTGATAGTTTCCTCATGGATGTTAAACTTTAGGAAAAATTTTACTTCAAAATACAACCCAATTGACAATGTCTTCCCAAACTTTCAATTGCGACAACTACAAAAAGAAATGAAAATGTCCCCCTTAAAGCCAACAAAAAGACAAACCTACCCTAAGTTTATATATATATATATATATATATATATATATATATAGTTTTAGGTTTTTTTTTTTAATTTTTAATTTCTATTTTATGAAGGGTATTTTGGTCATTCTTGGGAGACAATGACACTTTTTAGTAGTTTGGGGGAGGGGACATTGTCACAATTGGAAGTTTTGAGGAACATTATGAAATGGGATGTAGTTCAAATGGGGTACGTGGACTTTACCCTAATTAGACTTTAATATTGGGTGCTAACTTTGATGTGTCTTATAATAAATATTTAAACTTGCAAGAAACGAATGTGTAGAGAAAAAGATAAAGATAAGTAAGAATAAAGGACCATATATGTACCCCAAAAAAAAAAAAAAAAGAAAAGAAAAGAAAAGAAAAGAATATGTGGAGATGAAGAGAAGAACAAATCAGAAGAATAGGGGAAAATGTAGAAAAAGTAGAAAAAGAAAAGAAGGTTTAGAGAGAAAGGAAAAAAGAAAAGAAAAATTAACGTCATTATAAACCAAAGCAATCACAATTTTGGAAGCATAGCAATTTTTTGGTACATAGGTTTCATCTTTAATCCAATATACTAATTATAAGATGGTGTGCCTCATAAACCATATAAACTGAACTACCTATACAACTCAACTTAGTTGTAATCCCAATTAAATCAGGTCAGCTTTAATTTAAGGATCATTTTTTTTTTTCAATTAATCGGAAACAGCCATTTCTTGCTAATTATTTAGTTACACCACTAAATATACTACTATTATACCCCTAATATTATTGTATTCCTTATTGTTAAATGTATTAGAAATGCTTTCAGACACTAGTTTAATTAGTTAAAGCCCACTTGGCGAATCCTTGAAATGTACGTTATGAGATTTTAAATTTGGTCACTAATTCTAGAGGTTCATTCTTAGAACCTGTTTGGATGTACGTTTGAAATGTTTAAAACTCAAAAAGTTTGTTTGAAAAAATACCCGTTTGGAAAAAAATGACCAAAATGCACTTTTGGAAAAAGCTTAAAAATGAAGTTTATGCCAAAAAATACATTTTAACTTAAAAGATCTATTTCTCAAGTACAATCAAATATGCTCTTAGACAATATCAGGGCTGTAAATTAGCGAACGTAAAGATACAATTGAATGAGAATTGACTTTCCCTTAAAGTAGTGCTTCCCCAAGAATCTTCTGTTAATCCCTTTTTCTATTCTTTTTGTGATGCACTAGCATCCAAAAATTCATCCGAAGCAAAGCGGGCCTGCTAGTCAGCAAAATCATTTTCCAGTTGGCTAGTTAAACTCTTAATTATTTTACTTCAGTTTTAGTCGTATTCTAAAGGCTTGGAGAGTATATATATATATAAAACTGAAAAATGCTCAATTGTTTTTTGACACGATTTGCTGGGTGCAGTAGAAATTTTATCTTTTGTAAACATGAAACGAAGTTGTGGAGAACAAGAAAAAGATAAGAGTAAGCGAACTATATATGTACATAGAGAGAGAGAGAGAGAGAAAAATTGATGAAGAAGAAAAGAAGAGAAGATTTGAAGACGAAGAAAAAGACAAATGCAAGAGAATAGAAAGAAAAGAATGTTTAGAGAGTAATTAAGGAAAGAAGAAAGGAATAATTATGTTGATTATAAATCATGTCAATCACATGAGTTTGAGAAGCATAGCAATATTGTTTTATTTCTTCTACCAAATCATCCGTTGTAAACCGTCTTTGTGATTTGTATTTTCTCTTACCAAAGGAGAAAAAAAAGGTTTGTGTGATCATTTAAGGAGAAAGAAGGTACAACAAGCTTGAAGTTGTATAACAGGTTCTACTCTCTCTCTCTCTCTTTCCTTTCATTATTTATGAGGTTTTCTATTGCAATTATGTTTGTAGTGATATTTAACATGTATTTCAAAGACTTTGAAAAAGCTCAGAAGTTGTTAAATTATTTCCTTGTCATATATATGATTAATCCACGTCCCAAAATCAAATAGTTGAAATATGATTAATCATGGATAATATGATTAATCGATCAAAGTAGCCTGGATTCGATCTTAAAATCAGTTTGTGGGCGAGGTAATATTACTTGGAACTAATATTTCCTCAGTTAAATTTACGTAAATGCCATCTTTATTTTTCGGTCTTCAACTAGAGGTTATATAATATATAAAGGTTTGTTAATTAATAAAAAAAGTGCATCCACGAATTATATATTCATCTAATTTGACTTTATTAATTCATGAAGAGTGAAGACCCAACAAATGCTCTATGAATCATCCTATCACAATATATATCTCAATGCTAACCCCACCCTTTGGGTTTTGTTCCTCTGTGACTGTGTATTACCATAATAGACTAAGATGGCGGGCGAGCAATGGCATCACATGCAGCTCATAGATAAGCTTGAAAGTCGTAGTTATGATAATTGCCAGCTGTGCGGACAGTCAGTATTGGGAACTCGCGGCTACAAATGCAAGCATTATTGCGCCTCTTGTTTCATTCATGAATCATGCCTCGAGCCAACCGATCGCAAGAGAGAGATAAGGGCACATGATTTGAGGAATAGACATCACTTGATATCCATGAAAGAGGTGGAGAAGAATGGAGATGAAAAGAAAGTAGTAGTTTGCTCATTGTGTGAGGAACCGGTATCGTCTTTGTTAATGTTAGGTAACAACAACAACAACATTAACTTTTACAAATGCTACTTCCCCAACTGCACCTTCCTCATTCATCAATCATGTGCACAATTACCCTACAAAACAACACACCCTCTGCACTTCTCAGACCACGAACTTCGTCTCGAAGTACCAGTAGAGACTCAGAATCATTGTAGTGCTTGCTTTAAAGTTTTAAGTGGACGCTACTATTACAAATGTTTCAGATGTGAATATGTGCTCGACATCAAATGTACTTCTCGTTGGAGAAATATTAGTGCTGACAAATGTAACCCACACGCATTCATCCCCACTCGAGATCCAATCGAGTTCACCTGCAAAGCTTGTGGTGTGAAACGCAATGACTTTGCCAGTCATTGTAGCAACTGTCTGATTTTCATTCACACTAATTGTGGTAAATTTCTAGGCACCATCAAAATTAGAGGACATGCTCACTCCCTCACTTGCACCTTCTCTCTTCCCCAAGGCAAAAAGCACGAGTGCCAAGTTTGTTATGAAGAAGTGGATACAAAGTATGCAGCTTACTGTTGTGATGATCACAAGTGTGACTACATTGCCCACTTACAGTGTGCATATTGGTTTAGGGTTGTGGGTGAGACAAGTGATTTCGTTGACTATACTACTCATTTGGTCGAGGGCAATGATCTAAAAGAGGATGAAAGAACTGCCCTTCAGGAGATCCAACATTTGAGTCTTCCACAACATAAATTAATCCTTAAAAATGAAGAGCTCTTAGATGTCAAGCGTTGTAAGGGGTGCATGCAATTTATAGTGTTGTCCCCGTTTTACGACTGTACACATTGCAACTTTTCTCTACATATAAGATGTACTAAACTACCTCAAAAGGTTATGAGACCATTACATCACGAACACCCGCTCACCCTACATTTCAGTTGGTACTTGTTCGATTGTCAGGCTTGCAAGCGAAAACGAAGTGGCTTCAACTACAAATGTGACAACCGTTGGTGTCGCAATGAAACATTTGATGCTCAATGTATTTTAATTCCAGAAGTCTTTAAACATAAAGGTCACCAGCACCGCCTCTTCCTTGGTGGATTTGATCAACCAAAGTGCAATGCTTGTGGTCAAAGATTCGGTGGCACTCAGACATTTGATTGCACTACTTGTGGGTTCCGCTTGTGCATTAAGTGTGCTACTCTTCCACTAGTAACTAGGCATAGATATGACACACATCTCCTATATCTCACTTACGGCGCTGAAGACAACTCTGATGAACATTATTGTCAAATTTGTGAAAATGAAAGAGATGAAAAGCTTTGGTTCTATTACTGTAAAAATTGTAATTTCGCTGCTCATCCTCAATGTATTCTTGGAAGCATTTGGTTAGATTAGTTACATTTGTTTATGTGAGAGAGACATGGAGCGAGAACCTTATTGTATAGAATTTAATTCAATATATTCATTATGACTAAAACTCATGCTAATAAAGATATTTTACTCATTGCATGTCTTCAAGCATCAAAGCACAAAGTAAAGGACAACGAAGACTTACCATTTCCATTAGCAAAGATCAAAACTTTAAAGCTCAAAAAATATTTTGATCTTATTCCCCATTCACTACGTCATGCACGGCTACAAGAGAGTGGAATCTCTTTGGCAGTGTTTGCCAAGAGGCTGGACCGGGCCTCTTCTTCAATCCAAAAAAAAAAAAATACCTTCACCTCAAAATTAACTCCAACATTCTTACTTTTTATACCACATCAATAATTTTTATTATTATTATTTAAATAAAAAAATCACTACAAAATAAATTTTTTACATTTTTCCATATAAAATATATTTTTTTCACAAAACATTTTCGCTAAAACCAATCAAACTTTTTTTTTCTCTTCTTCACGTTTAGAATGAGAAAATATGATAAAAAACAAATAAATAATTTGTTTATTACAAAAGCATGACCGACCACCCCTTTAGTGGAGATTATACAGAGATAGTTACCTCAGCTCCAATAAGTCTTGAGTTTCAAGTTATCTCATAACCCCATTGCAAGTGCTATTAATTATAATTTACTCAGCTGTAAATTAAAAATTGTACTATAGATTTTATTTAATAACAAAAGATCTCAGTATCCTACTAATATCTACAAATAAATCTCTACATAAGATATTCAAAATTGAATAAGGTATTTTGATTATATAGTCACCTTATCCAATCTGAATCTTTTATCTTTGAGTACTCGATCACATGATGATCCACAATACTTTTATTAAAGAATAAAATCTTTTGATAACCACTTTACTAAAATTATTAGGGCTGGACTTAGACCAGCAATTCTATTTAATTATCTCAAGGAGATATTTATATTTCCTATAAAGACTATGGATGCCATATTGGTATGGATCATTCTAGATCTCACTTATTGGTAAATCAAAGTGATTATAATTTCAGATATGAGTTCATTATTCCCACAAGATTAATAGCATTTTCAATTAGTAGATATGAGAAATGCATTTAGGTGACGGTAATTTGTACAACACATTATTAACGACCAAAAATACTCAATACATTCCGAATGCATCAACATATGAACTAGAAGTCTCATTTTCAATAATCAAGATAAATGATTCTATCGTATAGTACTGACATGTTATTATGTTATAGTCTTCATCTATAAAAATGCCCAATTTTATCATTGATTGTCAACTCAAATTTACAAGTTATAAGGAGCTTGTGATTTAAATCTGTTTAGATTAAAACCACACTCAATGCCCATGAATTCATCGCATGAATCACAATTTTCCCAAGAAAATAAATCTAAAAAACAAAAATGAAACTAAAATAAATAAATAAATAAATAAAGGCATGCGTCTGCCTCCACAGGGGATGACCCATTTGCCTTGACAAAGTAAAATCAGTAAACAACATTTTAAGGGGAAACGTAGTTTTGAGTTGACAATTTTGAAAGAACATTGTCCCAGTAAGCAACAAAAACTTAAACCTAATATGAAAATCTAGATTAGCTTTTATTTAAGTTAGAACTCAAATTGAATCTCATTAATTAAAAAAAAAAGACAATCATCTATTCTCTAAATCTTGTTAGATCCTTCACTGTCTAACATCTACCTTTCTAGGCATATCTATCTTCAAGAAAAACAATTAGTTAAATATGACAGCAGAAATGCCAAAAATATTGAGAAGGTGAAAATGAATTTGATAAACAAGATGAATATTCAACTCACAACTATTACTCTCAATAGGAACCTGAATTCCTCCCTGATTAATAGAGATATTGGAAAGCTTCAGCCTGATGGCTTCAAACTCTGCATTCTGCCTCTCTTCATTGGTCAATCACAAGACAAGCAATGATCGATTAAGTCCTTGCCACAACTCATGCGGGAGCCCCCTTTAAAAATCTGTATGAACAGTGCATATTAACAGTACCCCTTGAACAATGTTATAAAGAGTACACTGTAAAATATTTTCTGTTTGTGAATCTTATGAGAATTTGGTGGTCTAGGGTCTGAAGATTCGAGTTTTCAAGAAAGAATAGGTCTAAATTTTTAGTGTTTATTGGAAAATTGTTGGGAATTTCGGAGGAGAAAACATAAATGAGAAATATAAACCTAAGCATCACACCACGAATGGCTACATCACACAATCCATAAAGCAATAATGGCTGGGAACCAATTTTCTACCGTCACGTAGAAACAAAACCAACATCTCATCTATGCACTAAAATATAAAATCATTATAACAAATACGAGTCGAAACAATACAAATGATGAATTTTAACTACAACTCTACTTCATCTACTGATTTATTCAGGAAATTGTTTTGTTTAGAATTTTTATATGCTCCTAAGATAGCATCTTTGACATCCATTACATGTCTGAAGATGGAGAAGGAGAAGTAAATCTTTTACATTCTATGGCGGTTGATTGGACAGTCACCAAAAACAAAATTCCACAAACAACAATAAAAAAGAAAAAGACCTAGCAAAGTAAATAATATACCTGCTAGTTTTCCATCACTTCTGTAAACCTCCATCCTATGAAGGCCAGCCTCTTTCAGCTCCTTATAATGGCAACAAGGTTTTTTCAGTGCCCATGGATGAGCTAGCACAGCCACAGCCCCTGTACGTATTAGATATCAATTGTATAGCTTCCCCTGAAATCTTAATATATATCACTAATTCTAAGTCAAAAATATGCATCAAGAGCAACAAGGGAAGGTGTATCAATAAGCTTAGAATATTACGTAGAATAAGCCGGTCTACCATCGGAAGTTATTAATGAAAACAAATCCAAATTCACACGCACAAACAAATGCTGATTCTGGAATTTCATCAAACATTACGTACACATAGACTATAGGACTAAAACTGCACCTCATCATTCACTAATAGTAGATTCTCGCAGAAAAGCATCGAAAATACTTCTAAATAATCACAATCCTGCTGAGCAAGATTAATATAATGACATAAGAAACAAAACCCAAAAATCCAATTTGAGTATTAAAAAAAAAAAAAAAAAATCAACCGAAAACACAACGCGGGCATGAACAAACATTGAGCCAAATCGATGAACAGGCATAACCCACATTACTTCAGATCTAAAACCCAATGAAAAATCACATCCAAACATCAACAACCGTCACTAAATGTCAATTTGCTTTTCTTTATGTCAATGTTTTATTTTGTACTAGAGTTTTGTTATGTAACTTCTCCAGCTCCTCAGACCTTGTTAGAGTTAGTCCACAGCTGCTATAAATATGCAAGGATGTACACTCTGTTCCTCTAATGTTATGTATTTTCTATATTTTTTGGTGTTTATAAATTGGAATAAGGGAATAGAATGAAAATGGCTGAATGGGCTGAAAATAACGAATTGTATTGAATGTAAATGGGCTATTCTAGATGCCCGGGTCTCCTCTTACATGGTAATGACTTTTGACTTATCTATTTCAATACCTCCCTTATGAGCTGGCCTTCCCTTTTATAAATTCTAAATAGTTATTGAATCCCTTTAACCACTATAACAGAAAGCCTATTACAATTTACAACCGAGCCAAACTATTATTTAATTACACCACCAAACATACTACTATTATACCCCTGTTATTATATTCCTTAACCTCATATGTATTTTTCCCTAAGAAAAATATTTGACTATATATATACATATATGGATTAGAATCATGTGGTTCTACCTCAACATCCCCTCCCCCAGCCTATGCAGACCCACACGGCCACAACCTGCTTGTACGGTATATAGGCTAAGTTTGAGTATTTTCCAACCTAATTATTTGGAGAAAAAAAAATACAACAAAATTAATATATTTACATGGAGGAAAAAGAAAAATTCTTGTAAACGACAAAAACACGAAGATATTTTTCTAAAAATATCTTCAAATGTTATGTCTGATTTTTTATATTCTTGTGCGGATCTTATTCCAAAAATAATCTTCAAACATTGTGCCTGATTCTGCTGTATCAACTCAGTTAAATGGTAAATTAACTAAAGCTAGAGCTTTTTTTAATAGAACAGAGTTCAGTAGTAAGCTTGTAAGGCAATTATTATAGTCCTCCTAAGCTAATTTCTTCCTCACTGACATCAGAAAGCTTGCATTTGCTCTTTTTTATAACCAGTAGTTGGGGAGGCATGCACATGCTTGATTCCCATGTTCAATAATAATATATGTAGTTTGTATGTGATATTTAACATTAAAAACTTAATTTCATATGTAAAATGTGATATTTAACATTAACAACTCAATTCTTACACAAACACGTTTATTCAATAGCATAGCATATGTTCTACATGTTGAAGAAACTACTTTTCATTTCTATTTTATTTTTTTTCCGCTTTTATTTTCTTCATACTCTGCTATTATTATGATTGGTTTTCCAATTACACAACGAAGTCATGTAAACGCTATGATTTAAAACAAAATGCTGCAAATTTGAATATAAGACTATGACCCATCTTAAATTTTTTGTCTTCCGAGGATAAGTGCAATGATCTTTGAAAAAAAAAAAAAAAAATTAGTACCCACTATGACCCATCTAATTTAATTTGACTTTATTCATGGAGACCCAACAAGTAGCTTCTACAAATTATTAGCATATTTTATAATGTCTACAAACACAAACCCTGCTAAACATACTCTAAATACTAATTAACCACCTCTAGGTGTTGTGGTTGTGTGTGTAAGAGAGCGAGAAAGATGGGGGGCAAAGAAGATTTCAGCAAATGGCATCACATGCAGCTCCCAAATAACCTTGAAAGTGATGGAAATTAAATGAGGAAGTTGGTTGCTGGCTGTGCAAAAAGCCAGTACTGGGAACTCACAGCCTACAAGTGCTGTGAATGCAATTTTTTCCTTCGTGAATCATGCCTTGACCCTGTGCGATTATAGACTCTGTGCTGCTCGTTGGCAAATTACGCATTCATTCTCACCCGGAATCCAAACCAGTTCACTTGCGAAGCGTGTGGTGGGAAAAACATTGACATTGCCTATCTATGTATACAGCAACTGTCGACTTTGGATTCACTCTAGTTGTGCTCATTTTATAGGCACCATCAAAATTAAAGGACATGCTCACTCCCTCACTTCCACCTTCTCTTTTAGTCAAGTCAAAAAGCACAACTCGAAAGTCTGTTTTGAAAATGTCGATATAAAGTATGCAGTTGATTGTTATGATAATCACAAGTGTGACTGCATTGTCCACATACGATATGCATATAGGATTATGAAGGTGAGTGAGACCAGTGATTCCGTTGACTATGCTATTCATTTAGTTGCGGACAATGATCTAAAAGAGGATGAAAAATTTGTCCCTTAAGAGATCGAACATTCAAGTCATCTGATAATAACTAGATTAAAAAATGCTTATTTTCTATATGAAAGTAAGTTTTATTATTTTATACCAATTCTTTTATTTTATATTTAGTTGTGAAATAATGTTTAATTATTAAATGTGAGCTTAAAATAATATTATAATACAAATTATTGCCTTTTGTAGGAATAGAAAGAAATAAAAAATAGAAAAGAAAAGAGAAGCCAAATAAGAGCAAGCCAAGCCATATGCAATGAAAGAAAAGACAAAATAAGAAGAAAAAAAAATTGTTCTAGAGGCTTAAGCCAAGCCAAGCCAAGCCAAAACAAAAACTCAAAAGAAATGAAAGGTGGTAACACGTGAAAAGATGAAGAACAATTGCGCAAGAAAAGTATCAAGTGGAGTATCAAGTGGGCCATGCGTAAGCAAAGGAAGAGAAGAGACCCAAGTCAACAAAGGAGACCAAAAAGAAGAGAAAAATCCCTAGCAGAGAAGGATAGAGTACGTGGAAATAAGAAAAGAAGAAAATGCGGTGAAAGCTTGACAAATCAAATTAAAATAAAAAAAAAAAAAAAAAAAGGAAAACCTTTTCCCTTAAGAAATTTGATGTAAAAGAGGATGAAAAACCAATCTCTCATAAGAGCAAATATTCGATTCATTCACAATATAGTTTAATCCTAAAAAATGAGGAATTCCGAGATGTCAAGCGTTGTGAGTAGTGCATGCAATTTATAGTGGTGCCCTTGTTTTATAACTGTGTAGTGTAACTTCTCAATTCATACAAGATGTACTAAACTACCCTAAGAGGTTATGCGATAATTACATCACACTACAAAAAATCAATTTTTTACTGACATGGATTTTCTGATGTGTCAGGTGGTCTGACACGTCAGTAAATCTTCCTGACGGGGCAATTTTGACGTGTTTCATGCGTCAATATTATAAGTGTCAAGAATGAAAAATTTCTGACGCGCCAAAGATGGCATGTCAGAAATTCCTGACGTGTTAGATCCAACACGTCAGAAATTTTCTGATGTGTTGGATTTAACACGTCAAAAAAAATTTTTGACGTGTCTTTTTTTGACACGTCAGGAAATTTAAAAATTAATTAAAAATAATAATTTTTTTTTTAAATTTTTTCTGAATTTTTTTTTCAATTCAAAAATGTATTAATTTATTTTTTTTATTTTTATTTTTGTAATTTATTGAGTGGTGCAGAGAAACGAATTTCTCTGCACCACTCGTTTCTTTGCACCACTGGTGCAGTGAAGTGGTGCAGAGAAACCCAACAAATTGTTGGGTTTAAAACAAGAAAAAATTTTCTAATCTCTGCAAAAATTTTCTCCAAAATCTTTCTCCGTTCTCTCACTTCTTTTCGATCTCCATTTTCAAAAACCCAAACCCACACTGAAAAATCTTCAAACAATCAAAACCCAAATCAAAAAATCAAAAACCGAAATAAAAAATACAATCTAAAAAATCAAAAACTTAAATGTCAAACCCAACAAATCTTTAAAAACATAAAAAATCTTCTTCTCTTCTCTTCTCTTCTCCTCCTTTTTTTTGTTTTTTTTTTCTTTTGCGCAGAAACATGCTTCTCTTCTTCTTCTCTTCGATCTCCCTTCTTTTTCTTCTTCTTCTCTTCTCCCTTCTTTTTCTTCTGCTTCTCTTCTCCCTTTCTTTTTCTTCTTCTCTTCTCCTTTTCTTCTCCTTCTTCTGCTTTCTTTGATCTGCCATGGAGAGAGAGAGGAGAGGAGAGAGATCAGAAAGTGTTGGGAAAATAAATGAGGAGGAAAGAATAAAAAGAGGAAAAAATTGAGGGAAACTAAGAAGTGTTTCAAATTTCAAAAATCCGTCCAAATTTTTTTTTGTTTTTTTTCTTTCTGACACGCCAAATTGGAGCGTCAGAAATCCGCCCAAATTTTTTTTTTTTTTCTTTCTGACGCTCTATTTTTGGTACGTCAGAAAATTCTGACGTGTCCAACTGACACGTCAGAATTTTCTGACGCCCCAAATTGGAGCGTCAGAAATCCGCCCAAATTTTTTTTCTTTTTTTTTTTTTTCTTTCTGACGCCCCAAATTGGAGCGTCAGAAATCCGCCCAAATTTTTTTTTTTTTTTTTTATTTTTTTTCTTTCTGACGCTCTATTTTTGGCGCGTCAGAATTTTTTGACGTGCTAAAAATAGCATGTCAAAATTTTCTGACATGCTATTTTAACACGTCAGAAAAATATTTTCTGACGTGGCATTTTTGCCACGTCAGAAAATAGTGACGTGGCAAAAATTATGTACTGTTTGCCACGTCAGAAAATAGTTATTTTTTTGTAGTGTCACCAACACCCGCTCATCCTACATAATGTAGATTCCAATGTGCGATCGCTCTATTGTTGGGCTTGCGATCGAACACAAGGTGGCTTCATTTATAAAAGTGTCAAGGATTCGTGTTACCTTGATGCTCAATGTATTTTAATTCTAGAAGTCTTTAAACATAAAGGTCACCAGAATAGCCTCATCCTTGGTAGATTTTATCCACCAGAGTGTAATGCTTGTGGCCAAAGACCTCTTGGTGCTAAGACATTTGACTGCACTACCATTGTGAGTTCCGCTTGTGTATTAAAAATGTGCAACTCTTCCACTTATAACTCGGCATAAATATGATACACATCTCTTATTTTTCATTTATGCTTTTGAAGATGACTTCAAAGAATATTATTGACAAATTTGGAAGGAAGAAAATAATGGAAAGTATTAGTTCTATTATTGTTAAAATTTTCTTTGAAAAACATGGTTGGATTAATTAGATTTATTTATGTGAGAGAGACATGGAGGGAGAACCTTATTTTATAAAATTTAATTCAATATACATTCATTATTACTAAAACTCGTGCTGATATATACATATATAAAATATGTTATCTTGTCTGCTCTACTTATCAGTGGTTTTCAAAAACACCATATCTTTATCTTGATCATTCTCTCGTCAACAAAAAAGTAGAACCCATGAAATAAAAAAAATAAAAAAAAAGTAAGATCTACCATCCCAACCTGTAACACCTTGCAAATTTAATAAAAAATATTTTATCAAATTATATTTTAAAAGTATGAATATTTAAATCTCTCCTGCTTCTTCTATTGTAATTTAATTTTTCTCGCAAACGTCAACGTAATATCATACCCTATCATTATTTCAACAACAGGATGCATTGACGAGTGCATTAGAGATACTTTGAGTATCAAACGAATCATGCATGTCAAAAATATTAAATAGCCTATGAACATCTTAGCACAATCAGTCACAAGTTATTGTCCATACATGTCTAGCTAGGGTACCTATGTTTGGCACGTTGAACATCTCTTATCTCTCTGTTCAGGTACTTTCACAGTTGAGGGAATAATAGATTTATTCATCTATCACGGTCAACAAGTGATAAAGAAAAAAATGTAAACTGGGAAATATAGCAAGGATATTGGTTTTCTGCAGGAGAAACTTGTGACTTATTTTTATTTTATTCTGTCAAATCCCCCACTTTTATTTTTATTTTATTCTGTCCACTCCGTTTCATTCCTTCATTCTGTGGATTTGATAAGAAACTTCTTAACGTCGTGACCATTATGGCTCCGGCAATATAAAAAAAAAAAAAAAAAAAAAAAGAATGTAGAGACCTAGAAAATAACAACTTAAGAGAATAAATGAACATATGTGTTAGAATATATTAGAATATATGGAAAATATATTATATTTTTCATATATTACATAATTATGTTAATATTGAAATATTATCTATTTATGGGTTGATTGTAATCATATATTGAGATTGTAATCAAATCAAAGGGATTTGATTACCAAACTTATATTTAGACATTACCCAATAAATAAAGACATTTGTATTGTAGACAAATAAAGTTAATAAGCACAATGTAGCCCTTAGGGGTATTACTAGTGATGGACGTAGGTGTCTAACACCGAACCACCCGTAATTTCTTTGTGTTTATTTTATCTATATTGCTTCCGCTTATTTCCGCATAATCATTATTTCAACAACATACAAAATGAAAGAAAGTGTTGGAGACATACAAATAGAAAGAAGAAAGGAATAAATATGTGTTATGTGCTCACTTTCTCAAGCATGTAACTGGATAAATTTGAGTAAGTTCTTAGAGGCTTATTCCAAACAAAAGTTTGGGCATAAACTTCTTGATACCTTTATTCGACTCCATTCCTTTAAATAATCCAGCTTTTACAATAATTCCCCCAACTCATCTTCACAGGTTGATGAGTGACAGTAGCTCAAGATAATAATAACACTATCTAATGAAAGATATAACAAGAAAGGTTAAATAGCTTAAGCTTTATTGAAATGTTGAGCTGCTGTTGCCTCTTCATAATATTCTTGCCCTTGCACTTACTTTCTTTGGCCATCACTATTAAAAATTAAAAATTTTGGAAGCGTAGCAAAGTTTTGGTTTTTTTTTTTTTTTCGTCCAAGAAATTAAAAGTTTTATCCTTTATAAGCCATCTCTATGATAGCTAGGCCTATTACTCAAGGATAATGAACTTCAATATTGGCGCTAACTTGGTGAGGCTTGCAATAGATATCTAAGATCGCTAGAAAATAGGATGTGGTTAAAAAAAAAAAAAAAAAAAGAATAAATGAGCACATATAAAAAGAAAAGAAAAGGTGGAAGCAAAAAGAAAAAGATGTAAAAAAGAAGAAAATAATAAAATAAGAGAAGAAAGGAGCATGTACAAAAAGAAATAACAGCTTTGTTTGTTAATGTGTTTTGGGAAGTTTTTTTTGTTTTTAACTTGTAAAAGTGTTATGATGTAAAATAAATTAGAAAACTATTTTTGTATTTTTAATAGTGTCTTGTGTTTAAATTCTTTGTTAATGTTTTTATTTTGAGAAAAGAAAACAAAAGACAAAAAATCTAACTAATGAACCCAAAGGTTTGAGGACAAAAGAAAGAGAAAAAAAAAAAAAGTAGGTTCATTATAACCTTTTTCTTTCATACTTTTGGGTGCATATCAAATTTTTGTTTTGCCATCGACAGTAGAAATTCATCTTTTGTAATCCATCTGAACTTCCAAGAAATAAAGTTGGGGAGAAAATAGAAAAGACAGAGTATCAGAATCAAGGACTATGTATATTGAGAGAAAAAAAAAATTGATGAAGAAGAAAAGCAAAGAAGATTTGAAGACCAAGAAAATGACAAATTCAAGAGAATAGAAGAACTTTCACCTAAAGAAAAAAATGTTTAGAGAGCAACTAAGGAAAAAAGAAAGGAATAACCATGTTCATTAATATAAATAATAATATCAATCACGGTTTTGGAAGCATAGCAATATTGTTTTATTTCTTCCACCAAATCATCCTTTGCAAACCATCTTTGTGATTTCTCTTACCAAAGGAGAAAAAAAGGTTTGTGTGAAAATTTAAGGAGAAAGAAGGCACTACAAGCTTGAAGTTGTATAATGTAAGGTGCTACACTCTCTCTCTCTCTCTCTCTCTCCCTCTCTCATTCCTTTCATTGGTTAGGCTCTTTTCTATTGCAATTATGTTTGTAGTGATATTAAAAATGTATTTCAAAGATTTCAAATATTTAAAATGTATTTAAAAGTTGTTAATTTTTATGGTATTTTTATAGTACCTGTTATTTCAAGTTTTCCTTTCAGCCATAGATCTACTCAACATGAAACCATGTTTGTAAAGTTGGAAGTTGTTTCTTCCGGAAGGAAACCAATCAAGAGTTATAAGATAGAAAAATAGATTAATCCAGCCAAAATCAAATTTACAAGGATAAGCTAAAAGACAATTTCCTTGTTATAAGATTAATCCTCCAAAAAATGACCATGATAATCTCCTTTGGACAGAAATTTTTTCCAAACCAGTATGGAGGAAATATCCTTCAACCCTTTTAAAATAGTGACATGTGTTTATAAACATTTTAAAAAACACATTAAATTTAGTCTAAGTTAGTAAACTGCTATTAATGACTTTAAAAATTTAATGTGTCTTTTAAATGTTTATAGACACATGGCACTATTTTAAATGGGCTTAAAGATATTTCTTCCATACTAGTTTGGAGGAAATTTCTGTCCATCTCCTTTAATAACAACCATATGTATATACCCTTACAAAAGGAAAATAAGATCCTTTTGAAATCACTTAAATAATTGCAGTAGCTTGGATTCGATCTTAAATCACGTATTACTTGGAACTAATCTTCCTTAGTCAAATTTACGTAAATGCCATCTTAATTTTTCAGTCTTCAAGAGGATATATATATATATATATATATCTGAATGCTAATTAACCACCCTTTGGGTTTTGTGCCTCTGTGACTGTGTATTAATTAGCAGAGAGTAAGATGGCGGCCGGTGAGATTTGGCATCATTTGCAGCTCATAGATAACTTGGAAAGTTATAGAAACTGCTGGCTGTGCGGAAAGTCAGAATTGGGAAGTCGCGGCTACAATTGCGGGGAGTATTGCGATTTTATCATTCATGAATCATGCCCTGAGACAACAAATCGCAAGATATGGATAGAGGCCAGACATGATTTGAGCGAGAACCATCACTTGATATCCATGAAAGAGGTGGCGAAGAATGGAGATGAGCAGAAAGTAGTAGTTTGCTCATTGTACGAGCAACCGGTATCATCTTTGTTAGTGTTAGGTAACAACAACATTACCTTTTACAAATGCTACTTCCCCAACTGCACCTTCCTCCTTCATGAACCATGTGCACAATTACCCATCAAAACAACACACCCTCTCCACTTCTCAAACCACAACCTTTATCTCATACCGCCAACAGAGATTCAACATTGTTGCGGTGCTTGCGGTAAAGTTTTCAATGGACGCTTCTATTACAAATGTAGCACATGTGATTATAGGCTCCATGTTACATGTGCTTCTCGTTGGCGAAATATTAGTGCTGACAAATGTAACCCACACGCATTCATCCCCACTCGAGACCCAATCGAGTTCACTTGCCAAGTGTGTGGTGTAAAATGCAGTGGCATTGCATGTCTATGTAATAGCTGTCTACTTCTAATTCACTCTCACTGTGGTAAATTTCTAGGCACCATCAAAATTAGAGGACATGGTCACTCCCTCACTTGCACATTTTCTCTTAGTCAAGTCAAAAAGCACAAGTGTGAAGTCTATCAAGAAGAGGTGGATACAAAGTATGCAGCTTACTATTGTGATGATCAGAATTGTGACTACATTGCCCACTTACGGTGTGGATATTGGATTAGGAAGGAGGGTGAGGCCTGTGATTTTGTTAACTATGCTACTCATTTGGTCGAGGGCAATGATCTAACAGAGGATGAAAAAGCTGCCCTTCAAGAGATTGAACATTCGAGTCATGCACAACATAAATTAATACTTAAAAATGAAGAGCTTTTGGATGTCAAGCGTTGTGAGGGGTGCATGCAATTTATAGTGTTGTCCCCATTTTACGGCTGTGTGCAGTGCACGTTTTTCCTCCATATAAGATGTACTAAACTACCCCTAGAGGTTATGCGACCATTTCATCACCGACACCTGCTCAGCCTACATAATGTAAATTACAATGTGCAATCGTTCAAGTGTTATGCTTGCGAGCGAACTAGAAGTGACTTCAGCTACAAATGTGTCAAGAATTCGTGTCACAATGAAATATTTGATGCTTAATGTATTTTAATTCGAGAAGCCTTTAAACATAGAGGCCACCAGCACTACCTCTTCCTTGGTAAATTTGGTCAATCAAAGTGTAATGCTTGTAGTCAAAGACCTTATGGCACTCAAACATTTGATTGCACTACTTGTGGGTTCCGCTTGTGCATTAAATGTGCTACTCTTCCACTAGTAACTACGCATAGATATGACACACATCTCCTATATCTCACTTATGCAGCTGAAGATGATTCTGGAGAATATTATTGTCAAATTTGCGAAAAAAAAAAAAGGGATGAAAAGCTTTGGTTCTATTACTGTAAAAATTGTGATTTCGCTGCTCATCCTCAATGTATTCTTAGAAGAACTTAGTTGGATTAGTTATATTTGTTTATGTGACAGAGATATGGAGGGAGAACAATTGTATACAATTTAATTTAATATACATGAAGGGAGAATCTTTTTTCTTGTGAATGTAAAATATTTTGATATTTTGAATGTAAAAATAATGTAAAATGTAAACCCTAAAATATTTTGATATTTTGAATTCTCAATGTCATGCACGGCTACATGAGAGGGTGAAAAAAAAAAAAAAAAGTGTCTTCCAGTAATAAAAGTTATATAGAAATAGGGAAGGACCTAAAAGTAAAACTTTGCAAGCCCCATTAATTATAATTTACTCAACTTAAACCTCTCCTTGAGATATTCATAATTGAATGAGGTATTTTGATTTTACGTCCACCTTATCCATCTTTTATTGAGTACTCAATCACATGATCATCCACAATACTTGTATTAAAAATAAAATCTTTTAAGAGTACTAATTTTAGTAACCACTTAACTAAAATTCTTAGGCATGGACTTAAACGATCAATTCTAGTAAATTATCTCAAGGAGATATTTATATTTCCTATGAAGAATAACTCAGTGCAACAACCAAAAATACAAGGTATGGATCTCAATT
>NC_081544.1:11785546-11793280 GCF_901000735.1 Corylus avellana | reverse complement strand
TACTAAGAACAAAAGGTACACACACATGTGTATGTATTTATGTACGTATGTATGTGTATGGATGCATGCATACGCCTCCTAATGCTAGAAATTTAGAAAAATGACCTAATATTGTTCTGATTTCAACATCTGGAATTATCTTGATGCGAAATCTTCTAGCAGCTTCTAGAGCCTCAGGGATGCCTGACATTGTGTCATGATCTGTCAGAGCAAGAACTTTCACCTGTTATGAGAACATTTATTAAACAACTTGCAATACATCTTATGTTGTATTCAAGAATTAAAAAATGAGAATTGTATAGCAAATGAACTTTTAAGATCAACAATAACGTACAAAGTTTTGCAAGTAGTTTGGACATCAATTCCACAAGGGTCCCACACAATTAACAGATAGCATTGTGGAAATTAATACCTCTCTTTCGACCAAATGTCCATCATTAATGTGTCATAGCCCAATTTAATTCAAGTTTCTAAATTATTTTTAGAATGATATGAAACTAAAGTTCCATTATTTTTTCTTTGTTCCAAGACTGTTAGTAGCTAAGAAGTTAAATTCCATTCAAAATAATTGAAAATAGTCATTTTATCCAAATGACAACCGCTACCACAATAAGGATGGCTAAATACTCCCCCCCCCCAAATAAAAAGCAATAAATTTCCTTATTGCCTTAAATCATTTGGTTGGAAGAATAACTTATGAAAAAGGAGGAAGAATAGATTTCCTCCTTTTTCATCCTTATATCTTATCTAAAATACTACTCTTTGTTACCTCTAGATTTATTATATCCTTATTTGAGACAGATGGTGGTAAGAGCCACAAGGACAAAAGAGTCTTCACCTTCTCAAAGAATTCTGTGTCCTGGACCAAATCCTCTTACCCAGAGCTTATAGTTTGAGTTTGTCCTGCTTCCATGTCATTAACCAACTGCACTTCTCGGAATCTTAATGAAATCACTTATGCTCCTTCTACCACGTAACATACTATGCCATACACTTCAATAGCACCTTGAAATGTTATCTGATTCTAAATGTGCCCAATAATCCTAGAGGTCACTTTTTAGGCAATACCGGAGCCCATAAAGTAGCCAGCATGAAGATCCAATTGAATGACAATTGACTTCCGTTAGAGGAGTGATTCTCCAAAAGGATTGATTTACTTCCTTTTGCCTCGTACTTGGTTAAAAAAATAAATTAACTAAAGTTAGAGCTGTCACATCCTTTTTAATGAAACAGAGTTCAGTAGTCAGTTTGGAATGCCATATGAGCACCATGGCTTTTTCTTTTCCTTTGGAAATCCCTTTATAGTCCTCTTAAAGCTAATTTCTTCCTCACTGACATCAGCGAGCTTGCATATGGATCACCAAATATTTATTCATTACACTGGATCCTCAACCTCTAATCTCTTATAAACCAAGAAAAAGAGTTCCTTGCTATGATCAAGTATGTTGCGATGATCCTCCAGAACCCTAGCATGATATGACATAAAAAAGGTGCCCCCCTCGATATAGAGGACTTCTTTGTTCCTTTTCTAACCATATACGCCCATTTTCATTATTTCTTCTTTCAACACAAAGCCCGATGGAAAAGTGCATCAAGAATTTCCTGGTGGGTCCTGGTGTTAAACTATGACAGGATAATTTTCATCTGAACAGAGTATATAATTATTTTACGAGGGGACAACACCACAAGTATGAGCTTCTTATTTTCCATCTATTTCCACTATATTTCTATTATTCTCTTCTCCCAATTCTTCTAACCCTCATCTATTTTCAGAACACCTTAACTATTGGAAACAGATGATTGGACTATTTATAAACAGATTGAAAAGGATGAAAATATATGTTAACAATTACTAACGAGCCCTAATACCAACAAAAGAATTACCAGGAAATGGTGATCAAAGTGGTGCCAAAATGAGGTTGCCAAACTCAAACAAAGGGTATAGAGCAGCAGTGATTCAAATCAAGCACAAAACAGACATTAAACTACAATCGACTAATTACTGCAAGAACAGTTGTCATGGCTGACATAAACAGAGCAAATAACTGTGTAGCAAGAAACCAGAACCGGTTACGAATTACAAAAGTTGCAGAGGAATTCTCGCTTTCAGTGGTAGCTGTAGAATAAATACAAGAACAATCACGGTTATATTTGCGAACAGAAAAATTTGGAGTAATTTTTACATTGGCAACACAAAGGAAAGACCCCCATGGTCCATAGAGACATAAGACAACCAAGTACTTCTTTTCTGTTGTATTCACAAAAAAATACCGAAACACCACCATGGAGACATTTTATCATCCAGCCCAACAAACTCAATCAAAACAAAACAAAACTATACAAAGAAACCCCCCACTAAACACCCACAACAAAAATCTATACAGGGTAGAGGCTTATCCAATCCCAACATCAAGCATTGAAGCTTGAACCCAGAACCCAGACCGACCACCATATAGAAATTACAGTAAACCCAGAAAATATTTCAAAGTTCAATGATTCAAGCAACATTTGCAAGCATAAAACAACGCCCTTGCCAAAATATCACTTCTTTCAATAATGCCAAAGAAACACCAACTTTACAATTAGAAGTGAACCAATTAGCATCTTTACCATCCCTTTGGCCCGAGACGATCCGGTACAACCCATCGTAGCGAGTTTCAAGACACATTGAATGAATCCTAGGATGAAATTCTGGGAATTAGCTAGAAATTGAAGTGGGCAGAAAAAGAACG
The DNA here is from genome assembly GCF_901000735.1 of Corylus avellana. Taxonomy (NCBI): domain Eukaryota; kingdom Viridiplantae; phylum Streptophyta; class Magnoliopsida; order Fagales; family Betulaceae; genus Corylus; species Corylus avellana. The sequence continues at coordinate 11,790,548 of NC_081544.1, read as the reverse complement.
CTTCAGCTGAGAGAGAGGCGGGCATCACGCTTCACCGCTTCAACCATATCCAGTCCATTGATGCCGTCTGCCGAGCTAGAGAGAGAGAGAGAGAGAGAGAGAGACAGAACAATCATGATTTTTCTTTAAAATGTTTTTACCATTTCATGTTAAGACATATTCAAGAGTTTTTATGAGAAAAAATCAAATGAATTTAATTGATTTTTAACGTTTTGACGGTAAGCTTTGCGTAATTCCATAGCATTGGGAAATTTTTCCATACTTTCATTTCATCTTTTATAATTTATTTATTTTATTATTAATTTAAAATTTGTATTATTTTATTTCAATAAGAATTTTGTACATTATCTAAAATTATTTCTAACATAAGAAGGTTTCAGGAAACACGAGAGGGAGAGATAAATACTAAAAAACTAAATGCATCGGTGCATGTTACATGTAACGGTGGTGTACTGTTCACAAATGGAGAAAAATTACATTTTGCATTTTTTTTATATAGCCAGATGAATGGAGTTTTAATTAGCCATTTTAAATAAAAAAGAAAAATGAATAAGCTATTGTGAATGCTCTTACAAAGTGATCGAGCTTCCCTTTCATGGAATCTAAATAGTTACCGGATCCTTTTAACACTCTAACAAAAAGCCTATTACAATTGAGCCAAAAACTATTATTCAGTTACACTACCAAACATGCTACTAGTATACTCTTGTTATTATATTCCATTATTATTCCTTAATTACCCTTAAATAAAATTTTCCCTAAACAAAGATTTGACTATGGATTTATCCTTCTTATTATTTTGACTACGTAATTTTTTTTTTGTTTTTTTTTGCTATGAACTTCTCCGAATCTTAAAGAAATCACTTACGCTCCTTCTACCAAGTAATGTACTATGTCATACCTTCAACAACACCTTGACATTTTTTTTTTTTTTTTTTTTTGAGCAAAAACAAACGAAAGGAAGGTTATACAGGGAGATTCTTCATAGTATTAATTCTAATAGAAAATAAAATAGGAGGTGTATTAACAATGCTTTCAAACACTAAGTTAGTAGTTTTTTTTTTTTTTTGAAATTGACACTAAGTTAGTAGTCGACCACTTGACAAGTCGTTGAAATGTTATGTGATTCTAAATGTGATCACTAATTCTAGAGATCCCTTCTTCAAGCCCCTAAATTAGAGGGCGTAAAGATACAATTGAATTTCCCACAAAGTAGTGCTTCGGCAAAGGGATTGATTTACTTCCTTTTGCCTCATACTCATTTACGTTTGATTACACCACAAAACTCTCATTATTTACATTCTTCACTTCCAAACGCCATGTCAAGGTGCAATGGGTACATGAAACAACACATGGTATGTACAAGGTGGTCTACATGATGAGGCATAAAGTGATCCACCAAACATTAGGGATAAAAAGGCGGTTAATAGTTATTGAACTGTAACCGCTTAGGCAGTTAGTAAAATTCACTAACCGGCTCTGCTAACCGCTTAGGTGGTTAATCGGTGGTTAGCGGTTCATAACCCTAATAACCGTTAACCATTTTTAAAAGAATTTTTTAAAAAAAAAAAAAATTAAAAGAAAAAACCTTTCTCTATATATATATATATATATATATATATATATATAGGCCGTTAGCGATTAGCAGTTAGGAAAATGGGTTAGCGCAGTTAATAACCGCTAACCTTCAAAAGCGGTTAGTGCAGTTAGAGGTTAGCAGGCGGTCTCCTTTTCATCCCTACCAAACAAAAAATAATTAAAAACCAAAGAGTCTAAGCAACTAAGTTTAAACATACAACACCAGTCTATCTTATCTTTCCAATGAAAATCTTCTTGAGAGCTGTTATCCACACAAAGAAAGCCATGCTTTAGACATTCCGAATTTTCCTATGTTCGTAGTGTATACGCACATATGTATGTGCTCTACACATTCTAGCCTCTTTTCAACCGAGTATTTCATTTTGTTATATGATATTGAATGAATTTTAAAAATCTTCATGCAAGAAATGCAAGTGAAGGGTTCTCTCTTCTAGTAGTGGAGACTTATGTTCCAAACCAGATGCTTTGCCTGGACGTTGGTTTTGGGACTTTTCTTATGAGGATTATTAATTGCTATTGTAGTTAATGAATTGTATCAAAATTATTAATTCATTCTATCAAATCAGCAACTTTTATTTTTCCTTCAGCTCATTCATTTGTAGAATTACTTGCCAATTGGTTTTTCTTGAAAATTAGATCTTATTTCAAGGGTGAAAAAGCATTGTGAATAAGACGCATTGTCAAGAAAACCCAACTTACAATATCTAAACGTTGGTGGAAGCCTTGGGCTTTGAATGCTCCCAATGGTCTTAAGTTCGAAACTCACTAAGTGCAAAAAGCCGCTTAGGGCCTGCCTCCTGGCTAAGATCACGACTCGACTAGTCCATGCTGAAAGAGGTGCAAAACATGGTTACACGAAGTGACCCTACCTTGAAGAGATTCACAGTCATCAGAGGAAAATATATATATATATATAGGTTTGAACGAAGATTATTGAAAGAGCTACCATCAACATGCCCCCCAAAATTAAATGTCCCTCTCCTCTAGCCCTCTATATTGCTTAGGAAAAAACTAAACTAAACTAAATTAAATTATCACACGTCAAACCTATATAATTATTGACTAAAGTTGGCCCAAAGGTTGGATCGGAAGTCATAAGGAAGTTGTCACTATACACAATTCAAGTGGCCACCAGATGGTTGCTAGTTCCATCTTGAAGTAAACTTGAATCCTGAATAAAAAAAAAAAAAAAAAAGAAAGAAAAAAAAAAAATTGAATAGGCCTAGTAACTAGTAAGCAAGAATGGTAAACTTCAGATCCTCTCCTTTCTTTCCTCCGCCGGCTTGTCTTCTTCTTTCTCTCTTTTTCGTTTCATCTCTTCTGCAAATTTCTTCTCCTCCTAAACAAGCCCAAGTTACACAACCTACATCAGAACCCTTGAATCAAACCTAAACCAAAGAACTTGGAATTAAATCTGGACGAGGGAGAAAAACAATTTGAAATCTAGACTAAAAACTTGAGATCTCTTGAGAGAGAGAAAAAAACCTGGATTGTGGTCTCGAGGTGGGAGCGGCGCACTAGCCCATGGCCGGAGGATGTCGAGCGGCGGCATAGATGAAGGGCGGCATAGACGAAGAGAGAAGGAGATGAGAGATGGAGAGAGAACAAGAGAGAAGATAGAAGCGTGAGAGACGAGAGAGAGGAGAAAGTGAGAAACGGCGCTAGCTAGAAAAAAAATACAAGCTGGTTGGTTTTTATGTTTTATGCTATGGGAGTTACGCAGACCGCAGTTGTTATTTGGGGTGTCCCGCTGACCGCCGCCATGAAGTCGTAAAATCCAATCAGACCGCACAACACATATCTAAAATCGCTACGGGCGGGCGGCTGGTTTGCGGGTTGGGCGGGTTTTTGCCCAGCCCTAAGGCTAAGTGTGAGGTTTTAAGTGTATTAAGGCTTGTTGAACTACGTTAAATCTTTGGTGTTCTATATGATTGTGTTTTTTTTATTCTATTTTTTTCTACATAATTGGGAGCCAAAAATTATTTTATCTCAGTAAATTATTAGAGCTCAAGTCCTTTTCTGCATGATGGTTTTAGCAAAATTTGATGGTGAAAATAGTTTTGACATTTAGCCCATCAAGATGTGTGCTTTAATGCAACAGCAAGGCGTAATGAAGATTTTGATGGTGAGGCACGATTAACATTATCAAATCCTTTGCTTTGTTACCAAAACAACAAAATTGCTCGACTTTCATAAGCATTGCATCTTTGGGCAAAATCAAATTCTATTAACATCTTCGGTTTCCATCAAGGATTGCTCAGTATGGGAGATATGTCAAATTATAACAAGTGGTTGTATACAAACAGAGAAGAGGAAAAGATTACAAGGTAAACTTCTGTATTTACTAGTTTACATTCAAACAAAGACGACAAGACTTTCCAATAAAGCAATCATACAACAATTGCTTCATTCAACCAGAAATTTCAATGGATTTCACCTCGGGCTTCTTCACCTCCTCTTTGGGAACAGTGATCGTAAGAACCCCATTCTCCATGGACGCCTTCACCTCCTCCATCTTCGCATTCTCCGGCAGCCTCAACCTCCTCATGAACTTCCCACTGCTGCGCTCCACCCTATGCCACGTGTCGTTCTTGTCTTCCTTCTCCACATTCGTCTCTCCGCTGATCTAGAGCACTCTGTCGTCTTCGATCTCCACCTTCACTTCCTCCTTCTTCAGCCTCGGAAGATCCGCCTTGAACACGTGGGCTTCTGGGGTCTCCTTCCAGTCGATTTTGGTGTTCACAAACGCTGAATTTTCCTGAGAAAGTTCGGAAAATGTGGGGAACAGGAAATCCTTAAAGGGGTTGAAGACGCTGCTTCGTCGGCCACCGAAGAAACTTGAGATGATCGACATTCTCACTGCAATTTTGATGTTCGACGAAAGACTGTTAAAGAAATTAGGATTGTGTGGTTGATGAGAAAGCTTCTTCGAATTGCTATTCGTACTCTGTGATTTGCCGGAGGAGGGATAGATTGGGTATTTAATGCTATTAGAGGACCATTTTAGTATTTTCGTGAGACTTGCTAGAACATTCGTGAACAATCGTGGGTTTTCACGAGGAATCTTGACCGGAGTTTGTTTTCATGTTAGGCCTGGAACTTTGGGTTTGATATTCGTTATGGCCCCGTTACCTTTTATTGGTCCTGTTACTTTTAAAAACAAATATTATTATTATTTAATATTTTATTTTCTGACCATAGAGTTCTTTTAAGCATATAGATTTGTTTTTTTTTTTTTTTTTTTTTTTTTTGTTCATGATATTTCTTAAACATCTTTTCAGCACTCAAGGCACCAAGTACTCTGTTGGGAAGGTGGTTCTAACAATTCCTTGAACGAGCTAATAGAGATGATTATGTCATTTTAATTGCAAAGATGTTTTGATTAAAAAAAAAAAATTTGCAA
>NC_081544.1:11785220-11785446 GCF_901000735.1 Corylus avellana | reverse complement strand
CAATGGTCTTAAGTTCGAAACTCACTAAGTGCAAAAAGCCTCTTAGGGCCTGCCTCCTGGCTAAGATCACGGCTCGACTAGTCCATGTTGAAAGAGGTGCAAAACATGGTTACACGAAGTGACCCTACTTTGAAGAGATTCCTAGTCATCAGAGAAAATATATATATATATATAGGTTTGAACGAAGATTATTGAAAGAGCTACCATCAACATGCCCCCCAAAATT
>NC_081544.1:11774763-11785132 GCF_901000735.1 Corylus avellana | reverse complement strand
GCAAGAATGGTAAACTTCAGTATTGGATGCTATTGGATGCTAACTTTGGTGAGGCTTGCAACAAATGTCTAAACTCTACTAAAAACAAGGTGTAGAGATAGAGAAATTAAAGGATGAAGCAATAGAATAAAGGAGCACACATAAAAAAAAATTTAAAAGAAAAAAGAAGGAAAAAAAAGAATAGAAGATATGGAAACCAAGAAAAAGATAAATCAAAATGAAGGAACATGTAGTAAAGAAAAAGAATATTTGGAGACAAAGGAAAAAATAACAAATAATTATGTGTTGCGTGCTCAATTTTTGAAGCGAATTATGAGATAAATTTGAGTAGGTTCTTAGAGCCTAGAGGGAACCAATGCCTTTTCCAAACAGAAGTTTGGGAATAAACTTCTTAATATCTTTATTCATCAGCTCCATATCTTTAAACAAACCTACTTTTACAATAGTTTTCTAACTCATCTCATAGGTTGATGAGTGATAGTCAGCTAAAGATTAGAAAATCACTAACCAAGGTTGATGAGTGATAGTTTCTTCATGGATGTTAAACTTCAGGAAAAATTTCACTTCAAAATACCACCCAATTGACAATGTCTTCTCAAACTTTCAATTGCGACAACTACCCAAAAAATGACAATGTCCCCCTTAAAGCCAACAAAAAGACAAACCTACCCTAAAGTTAATATATATACATAGTTTTAGGTTTTTTTTTTTAAAATTTTTATTTCTATTTTATGAAGGGTATTTTGGTCATTCTTGGGAGACAATGACACTTTTTAGTAGTTTGCGGGAGGGGACATTGTCACAACCGGAAGTTTTGAGGGACATTATAAAATGGGCTGTAGTTGAAATAGGGAACGTGGACTTTGCCCTAATTAAACTTTAATATTGTTTGCTAACTTTGATGTGTCTTATAATAAATATTTAAACTTGCAAGAAACGAATGTGTAGAGAAAAAGATAAAGATAAGTAAGAATAAAGGACCATATATGTACCCAAAAAAAAAGAAAAGAAAAGAATATGTGGAGATGAAGAGAAGAACAAATCAGAAGAATAGGGGAAAATGTAGAAAAAGTAGAAAAAGAAAAGAAGGTTTAGAGAGAAAGGAAAAAAGAAAAGAAAAATTATGGTCATTATAAACCAAAGCAATCACAATTTTGGAAGCGTAGCAATTTTTTGGTACATAGGTTTCATCTTTAATCCAATATACTAATTATAAGATGGTGTGCCTCATAAACCATATAAACTGAACTACCTATACAACTCAACTTAGCTGTAATCCCAATTAAATCAGGTCAGCTTTATGGATCATTTTTTTAAATTAATCGGAAACAGCCATATCTTACTAAAATACTACTCTTTGTTACTTCTCTATTTATTATCCTTATTTGTGACATCTAACCCTACAACTTTAGACCACCCTCTACTTATTTTCACTCCTTGAGCTTAAATAACTCTTTTTTTGTGACCCATTAATTGCTCCTAATGCACATGTCCAAACTGCATGTTTTAAGTGACTTTTCTTCATCTTTTTCAATACGAATTAAGATCTTTTCCGGTTCATTTGAATTTGATAATATCTATTTATATTAAATGAGTATTTTTTTTCAATATTAGTTCAAAAAGTGAAAAAATAAAAATACTCATCAAATAATATAACTAACTGGATACTCTCTAATTCAAATGAACTTGAGAGGATCCGGTTCCTTCCGATATGGACCACTCTATCAACTATTCCTCAATTGCACATTAACTGTGAAAACCTGAACTAGTTATATTAGTTTACACACAAACACATTATGAAAGAGAGGGAGTAAGAGCCACAAGAATGTTATGAGATTTTAAATTTGCTCACTAATTCTAGAGGTTCATTCTTAGAGCCTGTTTGAATGTACGTTTGAGATTTTAAAAGTAGGTTTAAAACTCAAAAAGTTCGTATGAAAAAGTACTTGTTTGGTAAGAGAAATTGAAAGTGCTACTAAGGGCAAAAAAAATGATCAAAACCCACTTTTGGAAAAAGCTTAAAAATAAAGCTTTTGCCCAAAAACACATTTTAATTTGAAAGATTTATTTTTCAAACACAATCTCAAATATGCTCCTAGGCAATATCAGGGCTGTAAATTAGCGAGCTTAAAGATACAATTGAATGAGAATTGACTTTCCCTTAAAAGTAGTGCTTCCCCAAGAATCTTCTGTTAATCCCTTTCTATTCTTTTTGTGATGCACTAACATCCAAAAATTCATCCGAAGCAAAGCGGGCCTGCTAGTCTGCAAAATCATTTTCCAGTTGGCTAGTTAAACTCTTAATTGTTTTACTTCTATATATTCCTCATTAATTTAAGCAGATTGCAATTCCATTTTGATCAAACACTCTCCAAGCCTTTAGAATACGACTAAAACAGAAGTAAAACAATTAAGAGTATAACTAGCCAACTGGAAAATGATTTTGCAGACTAGCAAGCCCGCTTTGCTTCGGATGAATTTTTGGATATATATATATATATAAAACTGAAAAATGCTCAATTGTTTTTTGACACGATTTGCTGGGTGCAGTAGAAATTTGATCTTTTGTAAACATGAAACGAAGTTGTGAAGAACAAGAAAAAGATAAGAGTAAGAGAACTATATATGTACATAGAGAGAGAGAGAGAGAAAAAATTGATGAAGAAGAAAAGAAGAGAAGATTTGAAGACGAAGAAAAAGACAAATTCAAGAGAATAGAAAGAAAAGAATGTTTAGAGAGTAATTAAGGAAGAAAGAAAGGAATAATTATGTTGATTATAAATCATGTCAATCACATGAGTTTGAGAAGCAAAGCAATATTGTTTTATTTTTTCTACCAAATCATCCGTTGTAAACCATCTTTGTGATTTGTATTTTCTTTTATCAAAGGAGAAAAAAAAGGTTTGTGTGATCATTTAAGAAGAAAGAAGGTACAACAAGTTTGAAGTTGTATAACAGGTTCTACTCTCTCTCTCTCTTTCCTTTCGTTGTTTATGAGGTTTTCTATTGCAATTGTGTTTGTAGTGATATTTAACATGTATTTCAAAGACTTTGAAAAAGCTCAGAACTTGTTAAATTATTTCCTTGTTATATATATGATTAATCCACGTCCCAAAATCAAATATTTGAAATATGATTAATCATGGATAATATGATTAATCGATCAAAGTAGCTTGGATTCGATCTTAAATCAGTTTGTGGGCGAGGTAATATTACTTGGAACTAATATTTCCTTAGTTAAATTTACGTAAATGCCATCTTTATTTTTCGGTCTTCAACTAGAGGATATATAATATATAAAGGTTTGTTAATTAATAAAAAATGTGCATCCACAAATTATATATTCATCTAATTTGACTTCATTAATTCATGAAGAGTGAAGACCCAACAAATGCCCTACATATATATCATCCTATCACAATATATATCTCAATGCTAATCCCACCCTTTGGGTTTTGTGCCTCTGTGACTGTGTATTATCATAATAGACTAAGATGGCGGGCGAGCAATGGCATCACTTGCAGCTCATAGATAAGTTGGAAAGTATATATAAATATTGCTCGTTGTGCGGAAAGTCAGTATTGGGAAGTCGCGGCTACCAATGCAGGAACACATGCGCTTTTTTGATTCATGAATCATGCCTCGAGCCAACCGATCCCAAGAGAGAGATAGAGGCACATGATTTGAGGAATAGACATCACTTGATATCCGTGAAAGAGGTGGAGAAGAACGGAGATGAGAAGAAAGTAGTAGTTTGCTCATTGTGTGAGGAACCAGTATCGTCTTTGTTAATGTTAGGTAACAGCAACAACAACATTAACTTTTACAAATGCTACTTCCCCAACTGCACCTTCCTCATTCATCAACCATGTGCACAATTACCCTACAAAACAACACACCCTCTGCACTTCTCAGACCATGAACTTCGTCTCGAAGTACCAGTAGAGACTCAAAATCATTGCAGTGCTTGCTTTAAGGTTTTAAGTGGACGCTACTATTACAAATGTTTCATATGTGAATATGTACTCGACATCAAATGTGATTCTCGTTGGAGAAGTATTAGTGCTGACAAATGTAACCCACACGCATTCATCCCCACTCGAGATCCAATTGAGTTCACCTGCAAAGCGTGTGGTGTGAAACGCAGTGACTTTGCCAGTCATTGTAGCAACTGTCTAATTTTCATTCACTCTAATTGTGGTAAATTTCTAGGCACCATCAAAATTAGAGGACATGCTCACTCCCTCACTTGCACCTTCTCTCTTCCCCAATGCAAAAAACACAAGTGCCAAGTCTGTTATGAGGAGGTGGATATAAAGTATGCAGCTTACTGTTGTGATGATCACAAATGTGACTACATTGCCCACTTACAGTGTGCATATTGGTTTAGGGTTGTGGGTGAGACAAGTGATTCCATTGACTATGCTACTCATTTGGTCGAGGGCAACGATCTAAAAGAGGATGAAAAAGTTGCCCCTCAAGAGATCCAACATTCAAATCTTCCACAACATAAATTAATCCTTAAAAATGAAGAGCTCTTGGATGTCAAGCGTTGTAAGGGGTGCATGCAATTTATAGTGTTGTCCCCGTTTTACGACTGTACACATTGCAACTTTTCTCTCCATATAAGATGTACTAAACTACCTCAAAAGGTTATGAGACCATTACATCACGAACACCCGCTCACCCTACATTTCAATGGGTACTGGTCCTATTGTGGGACTTGCAAACGAAGACGAAGTGGCTTCAAATACAAATGTGACAACCGTTGGTGTGACAAAGAATCATTTGATGCTCAATGTATTTTAATTCCAGAAGTCTTTAAACATAAAGGTCACCAGCACTGCCTCTTCCTTGGTGACTTTGATCAAACAATGTGCAATGCTTGTGGTCAAAGATTCGGTGGCACTTGGACATTCGGTGGCACTCGGACATTTGATTGCACTACTTGTGGGTTCCGCTTGTGCATTAAATGTGCTACTCTTCCGCTAGTAACTAGGCATAGATATGACGCACATCTCCTATATCTCACTTATGCCGTTGAAGACAACTCTGATGAACATTATTGTCAAATTTGTGAAAAAGAAAGAGATGAAAAGCTTTGGTTCTATTGCTGTCAAAATTGTGATTTCGCAGCTCATCCTCAATGTATTCTTGGAAGCATTTAATTAGATTAGTTGCATTTGTTTATGTGAGAGAGACATGGAGGGAGAACCTTATTGTATACAATTTAATTCAATATACATTCATTATGACTAAAACTCATGCTAATGAAGATATTTTACTCATTGCATGTCTTCAAGCATCAAAGCACAAAGTAAAGGACAACGAAGACTTACCATTTCCATTAGCAAAGATCAAAACTTTAAAGCTCAAAAAATATTTTGATCTTATTCCCCATTCACTACGTCATGCACGGCTACGTCATGCACGGCTACAAGAGCTTGTGATTTAAATCTGTTTAGATTAAAATCACACTCAATGCCCATGAATTCATCGCATGAATCACAATTTTCCCAAGAAAATAAATCTAAAAAACAAAAATGAAACTAAAATAAATAAATAAATAAAGGCATGCGTCTGCCTCCACAGGGGATGACCCATTTTGCCTTGACAAATTAAGTAAAATCAGTAAACAACATTTTTAAGGGGAAACGTAGTTTTGAGTTGACAATTTTGAAAGAACATTGTCCCAGTAAGCAACAAAAACTTAAACCTAATATGAAAATTTAGATTAGCTTTTATTTAAGTTAGAACTCAAATTGAATCTCATTAATTAAAAAAAAAAAGACAATCATCTATTCTCTACATCTTGTTAGATCCTTCACTGTCTAACATCTACCTTTCTAGGCATATCTATCTTCAAGAAAAACAATTAGTTAAATATGACAGAAGAAATGCCAAAAATATTGAGAAGGTGAAAATGAATTTGATAAACAAGATGAATATTCAACTCACAACTATTACGTACTCTCAATAGAAACTTGAATTCCTCCCTGATTAATAGAGATATTAGAAAGCTTCAGCCTGATGGCTTCAAACTCTGCATTCTGCCTCTCTTCATTGGTCAATCACAAGACAAGCAATGGTAGATTAAGTCCCCTTTAAAATTCTGTATGAACAGTGCACATTAATAGTACCCCTTGAGCAGTGTTATAAAGAGTACACTGTACAATATTTTCTGTTTGTGAATCTTATAAGAATTTGGTGGTCTAGGGTTTGAAGATTCGAGTTTTCAGGAAAGAATGGGTCTAAATTTTTAGTGTTTGTTGGAAAATTGTTAGGAATTTCGGTGGAAAAAACATAAATGAGAAAGATAAACCTAAGCATCACACCACGAATGGCACACAATCCATACAGCAATAATGGCTGGAACCAATTTTCTACCGTCGTGTAGAAACAAAACCAACATCTCATCTATGCACTAAAATATAAAAACATTATAACAAATACGAGTCGAAACAATACAAATGATGAATTTTAACAACAACTCGACTTCATCTACTGATTTATTCCGGGAATTGTTTTGTTAGAATTTTTATATGCTCCTAAGATAGCATCTTTGACATCTATTACATGTCTGAAGATGAAGAAGGAGAAGTAAATCTTTTACATTCTATGGCCGTTGATTGGACAGTCACCAAAAACAAAATTCCACAAACAACAATAAAAATGAAGAAGACCTAGCAAAGTAAATAATATACCTGCTAGTCTTCACCTCCATCCTATGAAGGCCAGCCTCTTTCAGCCTCCTTATAATGGCAACTAGGTTTTTTCAGTGCCCATGGATGAGCTAGCACAGCCACAGCCCCTGTATTAGATATCAATTGTAAGTCAAAAATTCTAAGTCAAAAATATGCATCAAGAGCAACAAGGGAAGGTGTATCAATAAGCTTAGAATATTACGTAGAATAAGCCGGTCTACCATCAGAAGTTATTAATGAAAACAAATCCAAATTCACACGCACAAACAAATGCTGATTCTGGAATTTCATCAAACATTACGTACACATAGACTAGGACTAAAACTGCACACCATCATTCACTAATAGTAGCTTCTCGAAGAAAAGCGTCGAAAATACTTCTAAATAATCACAATCCTGCTGAGCAATATTAATATAATGACATAAGAAACAAACCCAGAAGTCCAATTTGTGTATTAAAAAAAAAAAAATTCAACCGAAAAGACAACGCGGGCATGAACAAACATTGAGCCAAATCGATGAACAGGCATAACCCACATTACTTCAGATCTAAAACCCAATGAAAAATCACATCCAAACATCAACAACTGTCACTAAATGTCAATTTGCTTTTCTTTATGTTTTTGTTTTATTTTGTACTAGAGTTTTGTTATGTAACTTCTCCAGCTCCTCAGACCTTGTTAAGAGTTAGTCCACAGCTGCTATAAATATGCAAGGATGTACACTCTGTTCCTCTAATGTTATGTATTTTCTATATTTTTTGGTGTTTATAAATTGGAATAATGGAATAGAATGAAAATGGTTGAATCTTGAATGGGCTGAAAATAACGAATTGTATTGAATGTAAATGGGCTATTCTAGATGCCCGGGTCTCCTCTTACACGCTAATGACTTTTGACTTATCTATTTCAATACCTCCCTTATGAGCTGGTCTTCCCTTTTATAAATTCTAAATAGTTATTGAATCCCTTTAACCACCATAACAGAAAGCCTATTACAACCCAGCCTATTTTAATGTCTATTTTATTTTCTTCATACTCTGCTATTATTATGATTGGTTTTCCAATTACACAACGTAGTCATGTAAACGCTATTATGTTAGTTTAGGTTTGGCACATTCGGTTTGCATGTATGTTGGTAAAAATTATCACCTCAAAATGTTTCAGGAAGAAAATTCTAGAGGCATGTCCGGACCTATAGAAAACGGGTCCGGACACAAAAACCAGCAAGGGCATTTTGAAGAGCAGGTCCGGACCTCCAGACGCTGGGTCCGGACCTGATTTCCAGAAGCAAAGCTTGATGAGGTAGGTCCGGACCTCCAGACGCTGGGTCCGGACCTGATATCCAGAACGTGAAGTTTGAAGGAGATGTCCGGACCTCCAGATGTTGGGTCCGGACCTCAGTTCCAGAGAATATGTTTTTGAAGGAGATGTCCGGACCTTCAGAAGTTGGGTCCGGACATCAGTTCCAGAGAACACTTGTTTGTTGAGATGTCCGGACATACGAATTGAAGGTCCGGACATCACTAGGTTACGAATAAGTAAACCTAGCCATGTCCGGACCTCAGATCAGTCATGTTCGGACACGGCAGTATTATGTTGTGTATTTTTCTATTTAAGCTACGGGAGTTTGCCATTGTAACCTACGTATTTTATTGAGCAAATATCTGGGTGCTTAGAGAGAGAGAATTTGTTCTAGATTATTGTTGAAGAGAAAATACGTGAAGCCAATCGGAGTTCCGGTGAAAGGAAATCTTTTAGAAGAATCGTGCCAGATGTTCTGGAAAGGGCTACTGAGGTAGAAGTCAAGTGGGTCACTTATCGTGTGCAAGGAAGAGTCAAAGGTTTTGTTATTCTTCTTGTATTCCTTATTCTTCTATTTAGTGAATTGATTTCCTGGGTTTGGCTGCCCCGGAGAGGTTTTACATTTAGAGAGTTCTCTAAATGGTTTCCTCTTCGTAACCAAATTTCTGTGTTCTTGATTGCACATTTCATATCAGTATTTGGTTGATTTTTTAACTGCTAAGTTAGATCTGTTTTCTGTTTTTTTTTTTTGTAAAACTCCTAGACGTGTGAGTAGGTGATAATTAGAGTCGTTTTAGAATTTTCAATTGGTATCAGAGCAGGTTCACTCTGTGAAGGATTTATTTCCTGAGTGTGATCCGAGACTCCATATCAAATGTCTCATACTGTTGCTCCTAATTCTCTTCCCGTCTTTGACGGAACAAATTATACGCTTTGGAAATTTCGTATGAGAGCATATTTTAAATCCATTAATGTTTGGCATATTGTCGAATCTGGATGGACACGTCCAGAAAAAGTAATAGCTGAATGGACAACAGAGGAAAAGAATAATGCTACTGCGAATGACAAAGCTATAAATGCTATTTACATCTCTGTTTCAAATGAGGAATTTTCTAGAATTTCTAGATGTGAACTAGCTAAGGAAGCTTGGGAAACTTTAGAAATCACACATGAAGGAACTAAGGTTGTTAGAACTTCAAAAATTCAAATGTTGGTTTCTCAGCTTGAGGAGATTAGAATGCAGGAAGATGAAACTTTTGATGAATTCTATTCAAAGCTTAGTGCCATTAGAAACTCTACCATTAATTTGGGAAAGAAAATGGATGATGCTAAAGTGGTGAAAAAAATCTTAAGATCTTTCCCTGAGAGGTTTATTCCTCAAATTGCTGCTATACAACAGAGCAAGGACTTAGATACTATGAGAGTAGAAGAACTTGTAGGTTCCCTTCAGACCTTTGAGCTAATTCTTCCTAAACACAAGAACACCAAAAATATTGCTCTTAAGGCAAAAAATGTTAAGGTTGACTCTTGTGGTTCATCTGATGAGGATTCTGGAAATGAGGAAGAAATTGCTATGTTTGCTAAGAAGTTTAGGAAATTCTTTAGAGCCAAAAAAGGAAATCTTAGAAATAGCAATTCACAATTTTCTGAGAAATCTAGAAATGAGAATGTTGAGAAAGGAAAGTCACCTAAAGGTATCAAGTGTCACGAATGTGGAGGACATGGACACATTCGTGTTGACTGTGCTAACTTGAGAAAGTCAAATGGCAAGGCATTTAATGTGACTCAAAGTGATGAGTCAGACAAGGACGATGCTGAACAAGGAGTTAATTACTTAGCATTTTGAGTTAGTTATGAGAGTGAGCATGAGAATAGTGAGTGTAATTCTCAAGACAAACAAGGTGTGTCCGATAATGATTCGGAAGAAGAAGATGATTTGCAAAATGCTTATAATAATCTCTTTGTGGAATACACTAAACTGAAAAAGCTGAATAAGCAGCAATTGAAGAAACTCAATGAGGTTAATCTTGAAAATGATCAACTTTCTGTCACCTTAACTGATTCTCTTGCTACTCATAATACTTTGATGTCTGAAAATCAAATGCTAATTTCCAAAGTGAAATCCTTAGAGAATGAACTGAATGAATCAAAGAATCATTTAACAAAATTCTCTAGTGAAAAGCTAAATCAAATGCTACATAATCAGAAACATTCGTTTGATAGAACTGGATTGGGTTTTGATAAATTTGCTATTTTATCTACTAATGTTGCTTCTTCTTCAAAGATGATTTTTGTGAAACCAGTGAACAAAGAAGATAGCTTGGCTGAAAAGAAGGTAATTTCTCCTCAAATTTCCAAAGG
>NC_081544.1:11753335-11774663 GCF_901000735.1 Corylus avellana | reverse complement strand
TGTCATAACTGTGGTAAGATTGGACATATTCGTCCTAAGTGTTTTCAGCTTAACAGTCATGAGCCTAAAAGAGAATATTTCCATTCTAGAAATAGTTATGAGAAATTGTTCAACATGATGAGAGACGTAGTAACACGGTTAGATGTCTTGGATAAGAGTCACACAGTTGTCCCTGATGTGAAGAAAGTTTGGGTCAAGAAGATTAATACCATTCACCCATTGAGGGGGAGTGGTAATGGACTCACCTAGATTACGTGGGCACATAGACCATGCCTAGAAATTGAGCATATTGATATTTGTCTATAGCTGTTCTAGGGCATTTTTTTTCTTAATTTTTGTTTGCTTTGTTTTTATTTTCTTTGATTATTTTTTATTCTTTTAGATTGTTTTAATTGATAGATACTCAGTTTCTCATGTCTTGTGCTCAAATGAATATTTTACATATGAGTGGGGTCAATATTTCTGTAATTTACATCTATTGCTCCATATGTTTTTGATATACCTTGTTTTTCTGAAGACTGTTAAAGGAGTAAGAGTCAGTTTTTCTCATGTTCGAAATTGTGCACTTTTTGCCCCCATTAGGTTTAGATTTTTGTTATATGTTTGGAAATTTGGAGAAAACATTTTGTTTGGAAGATAGGCAGTGTAGAATCTTGCCACTTGACCAACTCGTTAGTTGAACCTAGCTCCAAAAAATTCCACCATTTTCCAAAAAAAAAAAAAAAAAAAAAGGGGCATAAAATAAGCTCAGATGATTTCATTTTGCTTCTGTCTGTCCCTAAAGAAAGAATCAGTGATCAAATCATTGCGGAAATAGATGATTACTAAAGGACATGGTAAAAGAAAATGATCAGTCTCAGGGGGAGTGTATCGGATGAGGGAATCTAGGTCTTAACATTATAAGGTTTTACTGTGGTTTGAATCAGACTGCTGGTCTTCCTTTACAAAATGCCTGCCTAGATTTACCTTTCATTGATGAAATCTTAGTTAATGGGAGTACTCACACACTACATCATCACATGAGATTTCTGATTATTGCCTACTTGACTGCATTCACAGACCAAGGTTGTGTCATGCATATGGTACATTTACGGTGTAAGTGTAGCTTGTTGATCACTCCGAATTGTTCAGATATTCATACGGGCATGCATGATCTATTGCTTATCTATACAAGTTGTGTTTTTTTTTTTTTTTGGTGTTTTGTTTTAAAAAATAAAAATAAAATAAAAATAAAATAAAATAAAATTTTTTTTTTTCTTTCTTTCTCGGTGATTTCGTTTCTTAAAGGCTCAACACTTTGGTATCATCCAAGGTATGCTTCTTCCATTATTCCTTTTCGATTTGATTTCAAATTGCAATATGTGAATGTTTGGGTTTAATTGTGCGATTCCGAATTGCTTATCTGTTTGATTCTTATTGGTCATTCTTTCTATCTCACATGGCTGTTGCACAATACATCATCTATCATGTATTTGGGGATGGGTTCCTTAGTTTGCCCTGGACTGTTCACGGATGAATTTTCTTTGCCTCTCACGTGTTTGATAAATTGCCTCAAAGACTCAGTTTTGCAATTGTGTTCCATTGGCGCTCTCATTACGAAGAATTTGCACGCCACTTTGCCAAAAATTGCTGCAAATGAACATATGGAAGCTCCTGAAGGCTACTTTGGAAAAGGAACTGTGCTGAAGTCAAATGCACAACTTAGGCTTCAAGCTCCAGCTGCTCATGCTCCTCCGCTTCTTCAAGACCCTCCAGCTGCGTCTTCCTCAGGCTCATTCGATGCTTCAAGTCAATTCAACCAAATAATCTCCTTACTTCAAGCTCAAGGCCGAAGCATCGAAGATTTACACACCCGCATGACGACTTTGGAAAAAGATGTGAAATCTATCAAGGACCGGCTTTACCAAGAATAAGTTTGTTGTTTGCATTGCATTCTGGATGCTATGCTTTATGTTTTTGGTTTCATGAGATATTTTGATTAAACTCTAGAATTTACATTTTTTTTAGCTTCCTTTGCCCTTCCGAGACAAAAAGGGGGAGTTGTTTTGATGTGTCAATTTTGTTCCCGAATGGCCAAAGGGGGAGTTTGTTAGTTTAGGTTTGGCACATTCGGTTTGCATGTATGTTGGTAAAAATTATCACCTCAAAATGTTTCAGGAAGAAAATTCTAGAGGCATGTCCGGACCTATAGAAAACGGGTCCGGACACAAAAACCAGCAAGGGCATTTTGAAGAGCAGGTCCGGACCTCCAGACGCTGGGTCCGGACCTGATTTCCAGAAGCAAAGCTTGATGAAGTAGGTCCGGACCTCCAGACGCTGGGTCCGGACCTGATATCCAGAACGTGAAGTTTGAAGGAGATGTCCGGACCTCCAGATGTTGGGTCCGGACCTCAGTTCCAGAGAATATGTTTTTGAAGGAGATGTCCGGACCTTCAGAAGTTGGGTCCGGACATCAGTTCCAGAGAACACTTGTTTGTTGAGATGTCCGGACATACGAATTGAAGGTCCGGACATCACTAGGTTACGAATAAGTAAACCTAGCCATGTCCGGACCTCAGATCAGCCATGTCCGGACACGGCAGTATTATGTTGTGTATTTTTTTATTTAAGCTACGTGAGTTTGCCATTGTAACCTAGGTATTTTATTGAGCAAATATCAGGGTGCTTAGAGAGAGAGAATTTGTTCTAGATTATTGTTGAAGAGAAAATGCGTGAAGCCAATCGGAGTTCCGGTGAAAGGAAATCTTTTAGGAGAATCGTGCCAGATGTTCTGGAAATGGCTACTGAGGTAGAAGTCAAGTGGGTCACTTGTCGTGTGCAAGGAAGAGTCAAAGGTTTTGTTATTCTTCTTGTATTCCTTATTCTTCTATATAGTGAATTGATTTCCTGGGTTTGGCTGCCCCGGAGAGGTTTTACATTTAAAGAGTTCTCTAAATGATTTCCTCTTCGTAACCAAATTTCTGTGTTTTTGATTGCATATTTCATATCAGTATTTGGTTGATTTTTTAACTGCTAAGTTAGATCTGTTTTCTGGATATTTTCTGTAAAACTCCTAGACGTGTGAGTAGGTGATTATTGGAGTCGTTTTAGAATTTTCATATTATTTATCAGAGCGGGTTCACTCTGTGAAGGATTTATTTCCTGAGTGTGATCCGAGACTCCATATCAAATGTCTCATACTGTTGCTCCTAATTCTCTTCCTGTCTTTGACGGAACAAATTATACGCTTTGGAAAATTCGTATGAGAGCATATTTTAAATCCATTAATGTTTGGCATATTGTCGAATCTGGATGGACACGTCCAGAAAAAGCAATAGCTGAATGGACAACAGAGGAAAAGAATAATGCTACTGCTAATGACAAAGCTATAAATGCTATTTACATCTCTGTTTCAAATGAGGAATTTTCTAGAATTTCTAGCTGTGAAATAGCTAAGGAAGCCTGGGAAACTTTAGAAATCACACATGAAGGAACTAAGGTTGTTAGAACTTCAAAAATTCAAATGTTGGTTTCTCAGTTTGAGGAGATTAGAATGCAGGAAGATGAAACTTTTGATGAATTCTATTCAAAGCTTAGTGCCATTAGAAACTCCACCATTAATTTGGGAAAGAAAATGGATGATGCTAAAGTGGTGAAAAAAATCTTAAGATCTTTGCCTGAGAGGTTTATTCCCCAAATTGCTGCTATACAACAGAGTAAGGACTTAGATACTATGAGAGTAGAAGAACTTGTAGGTTCCCTTCAAACCTTTGAGCTAATTCTTCCTAAACACAAGAACATCAAAAATATTGCTCTTAAGGCAAAAAATGTTAAGGTTGACTCTTGTGGTTCATCTGATGAGGATTCTGGAAATGAGGAAGAAATTGCTATGTTTGCTAAGAAGTTTAGGAAATTCTTTAGAGCCAAGAAAGGAAATTTTAGAAATAGCAATTCACAATTTTCTGAGAAATCTAGAAATGAGAATGTTGAGAAAGGAAAGTCACCTAAAGGTATCAAGTGTCACTAATGTGGAGGACATGGACACATTCGTGTTGACTGTGCTAACTTGAGAAAGTCAAATGGCAAGGCATTTAATGTGACTCAAAGTGATGAGTCAGACAAGGACGATGCTGAACAAGGAGTTAATTACTTAGCATTTTGAGTTAGTTATGAGAGTGAGCATGAGAATAGTGAGTGTAATTCTCAAGACAAACAAGGTGTGTCCGATAATGATTCGGAAGAAGAAGATGATTTGCAAAATGCTTATAATAATCTCTTTGTGGAATACACTAAACTGAAAAAGCGGAATAAGCAGCAATTGAAGAAACTCAATGAGGTTAATCTTGAAAATGATCAACTTTCTGTCACCTTAACTGATTCTCTTGCTACTCATAATACTTTGATGTCTGAAAATCAAATGCTAATTGCCAAAGTGAAATCCTTAGAGAATGAACTGAATGAATCAAATAATCATTTAACAAAATTTTCTAGTGAAAAGCTAAATCAAATGCTACATAATCAGAAACATTCGTTTGATAGAACTGGATTGGGTTTTGATAAATCTGCTATTTTATCTACTAATGTTGCTTCTTCTTCAAAGATGATTTTTGTGAAACGAGTGAACAAAGAAGATAGCTTGGCTAAAAAGAAGGTAATTTCTCCTCAAATTTCCAAAGGTGGAAAAGGTAAGGGAACTCTAACTGATTCCTATATGTCTAGTTCTAAGTCGAGAAGTATGCACATTTTAAGGAACCAACATTCTCAAAGGTTTATTCCTACGTGTCATAACTGTGGTAAGATTGGACATATTCGTCCTAAGTGTTTTCAGCTTAACAGTCATGAGCCTAAAAGAGAATATTTCCATTCTAGAAATAGTTATGAGAAATTATTCAACATGATGAGAGACGTAGTAACATGGTTAGATGTCTTGGATAAGAGTCACACAGTTGTCCTTGATGTGAAGAAAGTTTGGATCAAGAAGATTAATACCATTCACCCATTGAGGGGGAGTGGTAATGGACTCACCTAGATTAGGTGGGTACATAGACCATGCCTAGAAATTGAGCATATTGATATTTGTCTATAGCTGTTCTAGGGCATTTTTTTTCTTAATTTTTGTTTGCTTTGTTTTTATTTTCTTTGATTATTTTTTATTCTTTTAGATTGTTTTAATTGTTAGATACTCAGTTTCTCATGTCTTGTGCTCAAATGAATATTTTACATATGAGTGGGGTCAATATATCTGCAATTTACATTTATTGCTCCATATGTTTCTGATATACCTTGTTTTTCTGAAGACTGTTAAAGGAGTAAGAGTCAGTTTTTCTCATGTTCGAAATTGTGCACTTTTTGCCCCCATTAGGTTTAGATTTTTGTTATATGTTTGGAAATTTGGAGAAAACATTTTGTTTGGAAGATAGGCAGTGTAGAATCTTGCCACTTGACCAACTCGTTAGTTGAACCTAGCTCCAAAAAATTCCACCATTTTCCAAAAAAAAAAAAAAAAAGAAAAAAAAAAAAAAAAAAGGGCATAAAATAAGCTCAGATGATTTCATTTTGCTTCTGTCTGTCCCTAAAGAAAGAATCAGTGATCAAATCATTGCGGAAATAGATGATTACTAAAGGACATGGTAAAAGAAAATGATCAGTCTCAGGGGGAGTGTATCGGATGAGGGAATCTAGGTCCTAACATTATAAGGTTTTACTGTGATTTGAATCAGACTGCTGGTCTTCCTTTACAAAATGTCTGCCTAGATTTACCTTTCATTGATGAAATCTTAGTTAATGGGAGTACTCACACACTACACCATCACATGAGATTTCTGATTATTGCCTACTTGACTGCATTCACAGACCAAGGTTGTGTCATGCATATGGTACATTTACGGTGTAAGTGTAGCTTGTTGATCACTCCGAATTGTTCAGATATTCATACGGGCATGCATGATCTATTGCTTATCTATACAAGTTGTTTTTTTTTTTGGTGTTTTGTTTTAAAAAAAAAAAAAAAAAAAATCATTTTTTTTCTTTTTTTCTCGGTGATTTCGTTTCTTAAAGGCTCAACACTTTGGTATCATCCAAGGTATGCTTCTTCCATTATTCCTTTTCGATTTGATTTCAAATTGCAATATGGGAATGTTTGGGTTTAATTGTGCGATTCCGAATTGCTTATCTGTGTGATTCTTATTGGTCATTCTTTCTATCTCACATGGCTGTTGCACAATACATCATCTATCATGTATTTGGGGATGGGTTCCATAGTTTGCCATGGACTGTTCACGGATGAATTTTCTTTGCCTCTCACGTGTTTGATAAATTGCCTCAAAGACTCAGTTTTGCAATTGTGTTCCATTGGCGCTCTCATTACGAAGATTTTGCACGCCACTTTGCCAAAAATTGCTGCAAATGAACATATGGAAGCTCCTGAAGGTTACTTTGGAAAAGGAACTGTGCTGAAGTCAAATGCACAACTTAGGCTTCAAGCTCCAGCTGCTCATGCTCCTCCGCTTCTTCAAGACCCTCCAGCTGCGTCTTCCTCAGGCTCATCCGATGCTTCAAGTCAATTCAACCAAATAATCTCCTTACTTCAAGCTCAAGGCCGAAGCATCGAAGATTTATACACCCGCATGACGACTTTGGAAAAAGATGTGAAATCTATCAAGGACCGGCTTTACCAAGAATAAGTTTGTTGTTTGCATTGCATTCTGGATGCTACGCTTTATGTTTTTGGTTTCATGAGATATTTTGATTAAACTCTAGAATTTACATTTTTTTTTTAGCTTCCTTTGCCCTTCCGAGACAAAAAGGGGGAGTTGTTTTGATGTGTCAATTTTGTTCCCGAATGGCCAAAGGGGGAGTTTGTTAGTTTAGGTTTGGCACATTCGGTTTGCATGTATGTTGGTAAAAATTATCACCTCAAAATGTTTCAGGAAGAAAATTCTAGAGGCATGTCCGGACCTACAGAAAACGGGTCCGGACACAAAAACCAGCAAGGGCATTTTGAAGAGCAGGTCCGGACCTCCAGACGCTGGGTCCGGACCTGATTTCCAGAAGCAAAGCTTGATGAAGTAGGTCCGGACCTCCAGACGCTGGGTCCGGACCTGATATCCAGAACGTGAAGTTTGAAGGAGATGTCCGGACCTCCAGATGTTGGGTCCGGACCTCAGTTCCAGAGAATATGTTTTTGAAGGAGATGTCCGGACCTTCAGAAGTTGGGTCCGGACATCAGTTCCAGAGAACACTTGTTTGTTGAGATGTCCGGACATACGAATTGAAGGTCCGGACATCACTAGGTTACGAATAAGTAAACCTAGCCATGTCCGGACCTCAGATCAGCCATGTCCGGACACGGCAGTATTATGTTGTGTATTTTTTTATTTAAGCTACGTGAGTTTGCCATTGTAACCTAGGTATTTTATTGAGCAAATATCAGGGTGCTTAGAGAGAGAGAATTTGTTCTAGATTATTGTTGAAGAGAAAATACGTGAAGCCAATCGGAGTTCCGGTGAAAGGAAATCTTTTAGAAGAATCGTGCCAGATGTTCTGGAAAGGGCTACTGAGGTAGAAGTCAAGTGGGTCACTTGTCGTGTGCAAGGAAAAGTCAAAGGTTTTGTTATTCTTCTTGTATTCCTTATTCTTCTATATAGTGAATTGATTTCTTGGGTTTGACTGCCCCGGAGAGGTTTTACATTTAGAGAGTTCTCTAAATGGTTTCCTCTTCGTAACCAAATTTCTGTGTTCTTGATTGCATATTTCATATCAGTATTTGGTTGATTTTTTAACTGCTAAGTTAGATCTGTTTTCTGGATATTTTCTGTAAAACTCCTAGACGTGTGAGTAGGTGATTATTGGAGTCGTTTTAGAATTTTCATATTATTTAAAACAAAATGCTGCAAATTTGAATATAAGACTATGACCCATCTTAAATTTTTAGTCTTCCGAGGATCTTTGAAAAAAAAAAGAAAAATTAGTACCCACTATGACCCATCTAATTTAATTTTACTTTATTCATGGAGACCCAACAAGTAGCTTCTACAAATTATTAGCATATTTTATAATGTCTACGAACACAAACCCTGCTAAACATACTCTAAATACTAAATTAACCACCTTTAGGTTTTGTGGTTGTGTGTGTAAGATCGAGAGCGAGAAAGAAGATTTCAGCAAATGGCATCACATGCAGCTCCCAAATAACCTTGAAAGTGATGGAAATTAAATGAGGAAGTTGGTTGCTGGCTGTGCAAAAAGCCAGTACTGGGAACTCACAGCCTACAAGTGCTGTGAATGCAATTTTTTCCTTCATGAATCATGCCTTGACGCTGTGCGATTATAGACTTTGTGCTGCTCGTTGGCAAATTAAGCATTCATTCTCACCCGGAATCCAAACCATTTCACTTGCGAAGCGTGTGGTGGGAAAAACATTGACGTTGCCTATCTATGTATACAGCAACTGTCCACTTTGGATTCACTCTAGTTGTGCTCATTTTATAGGCACCATCAAAATTAAAGGACATGCTCACTCCCTCACTTGCACCTTCTTTCTTAGTCAAGTCAAAAAGCACAATTCTGAAGTCTGTTTTGAAAATGTCGATATAAAATATGCAACTTATTGTTGTGATGATCACAAGTGTAACTACATTGTCCACATACGGTATGCATATAGGATTATGAAGGTGAGTGAGATCAGTGATTCCGTTGACTATGCTATTCATGGTTGAGAACAATGATCTAAAAGAGGATGAAAAATCTGTCGCTCAGGATATCGAACATTCGAGTCATCTGATAATAACTAGTTTAAAAAATGCTTATTTTCTATATTAAAGTAAGTTTTATTATACTTTATTTTATATTTAGTTGTGAAATAATGTTTAATTATTAAATGTAAGCTTTTTAAAATAATATTATAATACAAATTATTGCCTTTTGTAGGAAAAGAAAGAAATAAAAAATAGAAAAGAAAAGAGAAGCCAAATAAGAGCAAGCCAAACCATATGCAATGAAAGAAAAGACAAAATAAGAAAAGAAAAAAAAAAAAAAAAAAAAAAAGTTCTAGGGGCTTAAGCCAAGCCAAGCCAAAACAAAAACTCAAAAGAAATGAAAGGTGCTAACATGTGAAAAGATGGAGAACAATTGCACAAGAAAAGTATCATGTGGGCTATTGTGCAAATTTTAATACTCGCAAGTGCACGAATCGTTTGCAATATAATGTTTTGCAAGTGCGAGGTTGAACCCACAGGAAATTGAGTTTTTGAAAGATCAATTTATATCTAAACTAATTAAATCCTAACCTAGTTCCAAAAGGGTTTTGAATTTTGAGTTTTGAAAATTAAAGGATAAACATAAACTAAATAAAATAAAACAAAAGATAAAGACTAAGCTTGGAATCCATACTCACCGAATCATAACAACATACTCTATGTTCATCAATATTTATCTGAAGTTCTCACAATTAAAATCTTAGATATGTTTTACTATACTTCAAATAATTAATCAAAACCATCATATGTATCCATTCATTGCACAAATTACAAAAGGAATCTAATATCAATTAAATCATCAGATGTATCCGTAAATTACAAAAGATATCCAATTTTAATTGAAACACCTAATATATCCATAGAACAAATCACAAGGTATATCCAATCCTTAGGCAAATAAAATCAAGCAATCAATTGTACTGAATTATCTCAAATCATCAAGTGTATTCTTGAATCACAAAAGATATCCAAGAATCATTCAATCCAATTGAAAAGAAGTAAAACAATTGAAATATAAAACTCAATAAAATCGGATAAATAAAGACTTACATAAAAGTGATGTTGTTCTTCATCGGTGAGGCTTCATCCCCAACCTTAATTCGGAATTTAGCTCCACATAAAATAAAATCTAAACATAAACCTAAACCTAAAGAAAAACTAAACTAAAGAGAAAAGCTGTAAAATTTTGCTCTCTAGACTTGTGTCCATTTTCTTGAATGCAAAGAGGTCTTTTATAGGTTTAGGAGAGTCCTATAAGCCCTAGTAAACTTAGATAATTCGGAGATCTGTTTCCCAGTCCAAATAAAAGTCTAAAATCGGAACAGAATTCGTCCAAATTTGTATCCTTTTATTGCGGAACAATTTTGGCATAGTAAACATCCGAATTAGGAAAATTCTATTTCACAATGAACTATATTATTTTTAGTTAGCTTTCTAATTCCACTTGAATCACCTCTATCTAATATTTGAGTAGAAAGTTATGGTCAAAATATTGAGACATATGCAGAATATGAATTTGAATCCAATCCGAAATTTTATCTAATCTAAAATTTAATCCAATCTGAACTTTAATCCGATTTATTCTTTTCATGGATTTGGTTAAACTTAACCACATCATCTAGGTCTTTACTCTTTTTATTTTTATTCATGCATGAAATTAGAAGTTTTATCCTTTATAAGCCATCTCTATGATAGTTAGGCCTAGTACTCAAGGATAATAAACTTCAATATTGGTGCTAACTTGGTGAGGCTTGCAATAGATATCTACGATCGCTAGAAAATAGGATGTGGTTAAAAAAAAACAAAAAGAATAAATGAGCACATATACAAAGAAAAGAAAATGTGGAAGCAAAAAGTAAAAGATGTAAAGAAGAAGAAAATAATAAAATAAGAGAAGAAAGGGCATGCACAAAAAGAAATAACAGTTTTGTTTGTTAATGTGCTTTGGAAGGAGTTTTTTTGTTTTTAACTTGTAAAAGTGTTAGGACGTGACATAAATTAGAAAACTATTTTTGTATTTTTAATAGTGTTTTTTGTTTAAATTGTTTGTTAATGTTTTTATTTTGAGAAAAAGAAAACAAAAGGCAAAAAATCTAACTAATGAACCCAAAGGTTTGAAGACAAAAGAAAAAAAATAAAAAAATAAGTAGGTTCATTGTAACCCGTTTCTTTCATACTTTTGGGTGCATATGAAATTTTTGTTTTGTCAACGATAGTAGAAATTTCATCTTTTGTAATCCATCTAAACTTGCAAGAAATGAAGTTGTGGAGAAAACAAAAAAGACAGAGTATCAGAATAAAGGACAACGTATATAGAGAGAAAAAAAAAAAAATTGATGAAGAAGAAAAGAAAAGAAGATTTGAAGACGAAGAAAAAGACAAATTCAAGAGAATAGAAGAACTTTCACCTACAGAAAAAAATGTCTAGAGAGTAATTAAGGAAAAAAGAAAGGAATAATCATGTTCATTCATAATATAAATAATATCAATCACGGTTTTGGAAGCATAGCAATATTGTTTTATTTCTTCCACCAAATCATCCTTTGTAAACCATCTTTGTGATTTGTATTTTCTGTTACCAAAGGAGAAAAAAAGGTTTGTGTGATAATTTAAGGAGAAAGAAGGCACTACAAGCTTGAAGTTGTATAACAGGTGCTACACACTCTCTCTCTCTCTCTCCCTCTCTCATTCCTTTCATTGGTTAGGCTCTTTTCTATTGCAATTATGTTTGTAGTGATATTAAAAATTTATTTCAAAGATTTCAAATATTTAAAATGTATTTAAAAGTTGTTAATTTTTATGGTATTTTTATAGTACTTGTTAATTTTTATGTTATTTCAAGTTTTCCTTTCCGCCATAGATCTACTCAACAAGAAACCATGTTTGTAAAGTTGGAAGTTGTTTCTTCCGAAAGGAAACCAATCAAGAGTTATAAGATAGAAAAATAGATTAATCCAGCCAAAATCAAATTTACAAGGATAATCTAAAAGACAATTTCCTTGTTATAGGATTAATCCACCAAAAAATGACCTTGATAATCTCCTTTGGACAAAAATTTCTTCCAAACCAATCTGGAGGAAATATCCTCCAACCCATTTAAAATATTGCCATGTGTCTATAAACATTTAAAAAACACATTAAATTTAGTCTAAGTTAACAAGCTACTATTAATGACAATAAAAATTTAATGTACCTTTTAAATGTCTATAAACACATGGCACTATTTTAAATGGACTTGAGGATATTTCTCCCATACTAGTTTGGAGGAAATTTCTGTCCATCTCCTTTAATAACAACCGTATGTATACCCTTTCAAAATGAAAATGAGATCCTTTTGAAATCACTTAAATAATTGCAGTAGCTTGGATTCGATCTTAAATCAGGTATTACTTGGAACTAATCTTTCCTTTGTCAAATTTACGTAAATGCCATCTTAATTTTTCGGTCTTCAAGAGGATATATATATGCTAACTAACCACCCTTTGCGTTTTGTGCCTCCGTGACTGTGTATTAATTAGCAGAGAGTAAGATGGCGGCCGGTGAGATTTGGCATCATTTGCAGCTCATAGATAACCTGGAAAGTTATAGAAACTGCTGGCTGTGCGGAAAGTCAGTATTGGGAAGTCGCGGCTACAATTGCGGGGAATATTGTGATTTTATCATTCATGAATCATGCCCCGAGACAACAAATCGCAAGATATGGATAGAGGCCAGACATGATTTGAGCGAGAAACATCACTTGATATCCATGAAAGAGGTGGAGAAGAATGGAGATGAGAAGAAAGTAGTAGTTTGCTCATTGTGCGAGGAACCAGTATCGTCTTTGTTAGTGTTAGGTAACAACAACATTACCTTTTATAAATGCTACTTCCCCAACTGCACCTTCCTCCTTCATGAACCATGTGCACAATTGCCCATCGAAACAACACACCTTCTGCACTTCTCAAACCACAACCTTTATCTCATACCGCCAACAGAGATTCAATATTGTTGTGGTGCTTGCGGTAAAGTTTTCAGTGGACGCTTCTATTACAAATGTAATACATGTGATTATAGGCTCCACGTTACATGTGCTTCTCGTTGGCAAAATATTAGTGCTGACAAATGTAACCCACACGCATTCATCCCCACTCGAGATCCAATCGAGTTCACTTTCCAAGTGTGTGGTGTAAAATGCAGTGGCATTGCATGTCTATGTAATAACTGTCTACTTCTGATTCACTCTAACTGTGGTAAATTTCTATGCACCATCAAAATTAGAGGACATGGTCACTCCCTCACTTACACCTTCTCTCTTAGTTAAGTCAAAAAGCACAAGTGTGAAGTTTGTCAAGAAGAGGTGGATATAAAGTATGCAGCTTACTATTGTGATGATCAAAATTGTGACTACATTGCCCACTTACGGTGTGGATATTGGATTAGGAAGGAGGGTGAGGCCTGTGATTTTGTTGACTATGCTACTCATTTGGTCGAGGGCAACGATCTAACAGAGGATGAAAAAGCTGCCCCTCAGGAGATCAAACATTCGAGTCATCCACAACATAAATTAATCCTTAAAAATGAAGAGCTTTTGGATGTCAAGCATTGTGAGGGGTGCATGCAATTTATAGTGTTGTCCCCGTTTTACGGCTGTGCGCAGTGCAAGTTTTCCCCCCATATAAGATGTACTAAACTACCCCAAGAGGTTATGCGACCATTTCATCACCGACACCTGCTCAGCCTACATAATGTAAATTACAATGTGCAATCGTTCAAGTGTTATGCTTGCGAGCGAACTCAAAGTGGCTTCAACTACATATGTGTCAAGAATTCATGTCACAATGAAATATTTGATGCTCAGTGTATTTTAATTCCAGAAGCCTTTAAACATAAAGGCCACTAGCACTACCTCTTCCTTGGTAAATTTGGTCAATCAAAGTGCAATGCTTGTAGTCAAAGACCTTAAGGCACTCAAATATTTGATTACACCACTTGTGGGTTCCGCTTGTGCATTAAATGTGCTACTCTTCCACTAGTAGCTAGGCATAGATATGACACACATCTCCTATATCTCACTTATACAGCTGAAGATAATTCTGGAGAATATTATTGTCAAATTTGCGAAAAAAGAAAAGGGATGAAAAAGCTTTGGTTCTATTACTGTAAAAATTGTGATTTCACTGCTCATCCTCAATGTATTCTTAGAAGAACTTAATTGTATTAGTTACATTTGTTTATGTGAGAGAGACATGGAGGGAGAACAATTGTATACAATTTAATTCAACATACATGAAGGGAGAATCTTTTTTCTTGTGAATGTAAAATATTTTGATATTTTGAATGTAAAAATAATGTAAAATGTAAACCCTAAAATATTTTGATGTTTTGAATTATCAATGTCATGCACGGCTACATGAGAGGGTGAAAAAAAAAGAAAAAAAAAAGTCTTACAATAATAAAACTTATATAGAAATAGGGAAGGGACCTAAAAATAAAGCTTTGCAAGCCTTATTAATTATAATTTACTCAACTTAAACCTCTAATTGAGATATTCATAATTGAATAAGGTATTTTGATTTTACATTCACCTTATCCATCTTTAATCTTTGAGTACTCAATCACATGATCATCCACAATACTTGTATTAAAAAATAAAATCTTTTTAGTAACCACTTAACTAAAATTATTAGGCATGAGTAAATTATCTCAAGGAGATATTTATATTTCCTATGAAGAATAACTCAGTGCAACAACCAAAAGTACAAGGTATGGTTCTCAATTCACAATAAAAATTTTATTTTTTTGTAACAAAGCATTAACGTGTCATTGGTAATATGTTTGGCGGATTAAAAAATTAGTCGTAACTATTGGAGATTTAGTAACCACTACAAAAAAAAAAAAAAGGTTTAGTAACGCTTGGAATAGAGGCACTTTAATAAAACATACCCTTGTAGAGACTTTTTATTGTGTAAACGACACAAAATAAAATTAGCAACGCCTGCGCAGAAAAACGTCCCCTTAATTCGCGACATTCCAAAAGGGCATGCCCCAATTTAGTTAATTAAGTGCACCTGGCTGGCAATCGCCCTTAATTCGGGACGCCTGATATCTAAGTGTCCTTAGTTAGGGGCACTTGCCACCCAATTAGGGGCGCCTGCCAACTAGGCACCCCTAATTAAGTGCGCATGGCTGGCAAGCGCGCCTAATTAAGAGCCCCTGGCTGGCAAGCGCCCTTAATTCAAGACGCTTGCTATCCAAGCGCCCTTAATTAGTGGCGCCTGGATGGTAAGCGCCCTTAATTAAGGGTACCTGGCTAGCAAGCACCCTTAATTAGGGGCGCTTGCCAACCAGGCGCACTTATATAAGGGCGCTTGGATAGTAGGTGCACCGAAATTATTTTTGTTAGCCCGCGAGCTTAATTTTCCCTAGAAAAATTAAGCTCGCCTATGATTCCTTAGCTCTCGCCTAGTACTTCCCCCTCAATATTTTCCCTCTCCCCGTACAGTATCTTTAATTCAAATAAATCTTATGAAATAGGACATTGCAGTAAGCTCGAGCTTGACATAGGGATCAATAAATTGGGCAACTGACGACGCTTATGCCAAGGTCATGGGGAATGCAGAATACATTGGCCGTTTACGAGGAATGGGACCTAGGCTTTTACCAGTCAAAGGCAGCACACATGCAAATAAATCATCGACCTTAGCTGCACAAGTCCCTGCACTACTTGAGCGTATAAATGAACAAGAGCAACAGATTTCCAAACAAAACGAATAGATTGCCATGTTAACATCTGCCTATGTCGACGTCTAGAAATTTATGAAAAATTATTTTGTGAGCCAAGGAACGAGCAACATAATCATGTGTACTCCACATGACCCCGAGTGTCCCGGTGTTGTCAGAGCAAGATCATCAGTTGCTAGTCGACCGGGTAATTAATTAACCTTAATTAAATTATACTAGTTATATTTACATTTTCATGATTAAAAAATGTTACTTCCACATTGTAGTTGACTTAAGAACATATATATGATTGCATAATATACATTTGCATCTATTTATGTATAGGTGAGAATGGATTAACAAATGAAGATGAGCATGCAGAAGGCGACCATCGTGGATCATCACAAAGTATGTATAGATCTTCATATCTTAGTCGCTTGTAATATAATCTAGTTATATATAGGTTTGCACTTTCAAAATAGTTAGATATAGGTTTGTAATTTAATATATTTTTTTTTTGTTTTATCATTTGCAAGTAATCGTTAAGTGACGTACGTATACTTGACCTGTTAGGTTGGGTATGTATTTGACGCCAAATGCTAAGCGAACTCGTTGATATATTTTATTTCATATGCAATATACAATTTTTGTGAACTCTTTTAAGAGGTGGTACACTTTGTGTTTATGATATCGTTTTAGATATTTTATTTCATATGTATGGTAAAATTTTTGTTAACTCTTTAAGATGTGGTACACTTTGTATTTATGATATCATCATTTTGGATTTAGATGTCTTATGAGATATGAGATTGTATACATGGATTAGATATGTGTTGTGAGATATGTGTAAGATTGTATGAGGTTGATGAATGGAGAAAATATTTATGGATTAATCCAATATTTACGGAGAAAATACGCAATACAATATTGTATTGCGTATTGTATATAAGGAGTATATAAAAAATATCTATGGATTGCATGGGAAAAACATTTTCTCCATATATTGATTATTGGTGGGGCTTCGTGGTGTGGAAGCTCTCCCATATAGAAATAGGGGCGCTGTACACGCAAGCGCCTCATTTTATGAAAGGGGGCGCTTGCCCACCTGAGCGCCCCCTTTTTAGAATGAGGGCGCTTCCTAGGCAAGCGCCTTCATTCTAAAAAGGGGGCACTTAGAGTGCTTGCCTAGGAAGCGCCCTCATTCTAAAAATGGGGCGTTTTTCACCACTAAGTGCCCCGTTTTTTAAAAAAGGGGGCGCTTAGTTCCAAATGTCCCCTTTTCAAGACACTTTTTAGTAAAAAAAGTCTCAAACTTAAATTCTAGTCGCCATAAAAATCGACGTGTCCCAAATGCCCCTAATCAAGCGTTGTGAAATCAATAGGGACATTTTTTTGGCCAAAAATGCCCCAAATAATCATGTCACTAAACCTTGTTTTTTTTTTTTTATGGTGAACGTGTCAATTTCTGACACGTCACACTTTGGTGACGTGTTAGAATATGACACATTACTACAAGTAACGTAACGTGTTTGGTGACGTGTCATATTTTCACATGTTATCACAAGGTAACGTGTCAGTATGACACATTACTAAATCTTTGGTAACTTGTCAATTTGACACGTCACCAAATTAGTAACGTGTCAACTATGACACGTCAACACTTTGGTAACGTGTCATATTAGACACGTTACCCTTGGGGTAACGTGTTAAATGTTAACATATTACCAATGAGGTGACGTGTGAAATATGACACGTCACCATTTGGTGACGTGGCACAATGTTAACACGTCACCAAATTCAGTCGGAATTTTTTTTTTTAATTTCTCCATGCACACCTTGTATACGAGTTACACATGTATACTATGCTATCCATCAAGATTATCCACCAACTAACTCAAAAACTCAATTATCCACCAACTAACTCAAAAACTGTCAACTATCACAGGTAATCTACGAACTAATTAAAACTATCTCTATATATACATCAACATTGTTAATAAACAAATATATCATTATATATACATCAACAAAACATACAAAATACTCAAGTTAAGTTGTTTGTGAATACATGACTCAACATATAAACCCCAACTGAATCCGAGGGAACACCATCATGACCGCTCGACTTCTCCGCTCTAACTGCAAATGATAAAACAAACAATCAATCAGCAAATTAACATGATAGAATCTTATCAAGTCCTAAGTGCTAGCAACGTCAAAGTAAAGTGATCATACTCTAAAAAGGCAAACTGATGATATTGTGAACCAAAAATAAGAAGGAAAAAAAATAATTATAACACATAATATTCTAGGACACAAGGGGACAAGAGATGCTTCAAAAGACGACAATGATTATCACCCAACTCTCTTATAGCAAGCCTCTAGGCCAAATTGAACCTCCACCTCCCATTAGAATGGGATGGTTGCTAAAGTCATAATTTCATGTCCCATGGGGTATGGGAGATGCTTATCCATCTAAAAGAATGATGGGTGACATGTCTGAGAAAGAAACAAAGAAAACAAAATGAGCAACTGTTACAAATGTTCAACTCCTAGAAATAGGTTTGTCAAAGAACCAACCTGGTTCCATGGATAAAAAAGTAATTCTAAGTTTCTCCATCCAATGAGACATTTAATATACTTTTCTACCCAATTAAATACAAGAATATACTTTTATATTGGAAAAATGCATAAGAACCCAAAGTATGAACTCCAAAGTATGAACTTTTACATTAGATATAAATATATATTCTCCAAAGTATGAACTCCCCACCTTCAAATTTTAAGCCACTCATAAAGAAACCAAGGCTCACAATATTTTTTGTTAGGTAATATCAATTTTTCTACACTACCTACACACACACATATACATCTATATGTATGTTTATTCAATAGATTGAATTAAAACAAAATGACGCAGCAGCCAACTCAACTAGCTTCAACAAATGTGGTAAGATTAAATATGCAAAGCGCCAACCGGCAGCCACCACCAAACCAACCAAGAACAACAAAGTAAAGTATTTTGATTATAAGTATATACGCAATTCGATTATTATATGTTGCATATTTAATATCATATATATATATATATATATATATATATATATATATATATATATATATACGTACAGGGTTGCCGAATGGCGGGTATAATGTCTTGACAAACGAGACTTCTGTCCAGCCGGGGTTTGGTGTTGGCTTTCATTGTGATCATTGTCCTCAGCTTCTACTCTTACATCATCTACACATATTACATTGCAATTGTGTTATATACATGCATGTGTCGCATAGAGGTACGAACAAAGTGTGTTTGTCAAACAAAATTACTAGCCATTAAAATGATAGTCATATCAGAAAATAATAGTGTTACTAAAAGAGAAACTAAATGAATATAGTGTTACCTGATCGCCTATCTGCTGAGGATCTCACAATCACGCGGGCTGGGCACTCTGCGTCGTGTGGAGCCCTAACATTAGTCACCTCCAGCTCGCAGCTCACATGTCTCGAGCCCTCAAGCACACGAACTTGCACCTCATACGCCGCCACCTGTGCAGCAATTTGCTCAGTAACCTGTGCGGTAACCGCCGCAATAATCTACTCCCTCTGCTGGGCCAACATCGCATCCATCTGCTCCTATTGTGCAGCCATCTGAGCCCTGTGTTGCTCCATTTCAGCTTCAATTGCTCTTTCAAGTTCATCACGCGAGACCGTCGAGCTTTCAGGGTTTTGTGACCGTGCTTGGGACGGTGTATAATAGGAGTGGATGTTGCCGTGCACATATAGAATATTCTTACTAACCCCTCGAACACAACCTGCATATTCAGGCTTCTTGTCATGCGCCTGGGCGTATGCATCATTCGGTGTCCACCGAATCGTCCCCTCGAGCCCATCTACCAGTTCTGCAGGGTCAGTTTCCAGTAACTCTTTCATCCGTGCCTATATGTTACATTACACACGATCATCATTATCTAAATGTTAATCCTAAATAAGTTAATTCATAAGCATCACAGGCCAAGTACTGTGGGATGTGCTCATGTTCCCAAACGGAATAAATCCATCCAAGGTTAGACCAAGTCTTACATTCTTGCTGTTTGATGCAAAATCCGAATATAAATTATCGAATGACTTCCATGCTTCACCGTTGGTCGAATGCCTCAATACGCCATCCTTTATGCGGCTGTCAGCATGCCACCTCATATAAGGTGCAGTATGCTGCGACATAAACAGCCTCTGTAGTCGTGGTATGATTGGAAACCACTGCAACACTTTCACCAGACGTCTTTTACTCGACGATATGGAGTGGCCATCTTCGTCTAAATGAATTTTGTCATTCTACTTAGATTCTCCACATTTAACACATGAATCTAACTCTTTATTGTCCTTCCAGAACAACATGCAGTCATTACGACAAGTCGAGATCTTCTCATACCCGAGTCCCATGTCCCTTAGAAACCGTTTGGCCTCGTATGCATTAACTGACAAAGCTCCATCATCTGCAAGCAGCAACTGATTGATGAACTCGAGGAAACACGAGAATATCGTGTTACTCACTCCACCCATACACTTCAAATTATACAGATATATAGTAGCACTCAGCTTGCTATGTTTGGTTTTATCATGAAGCGGCTTGTATGCCTTTTTAAACAATTCCTCGTATTTTCGTACGTCCCATCGGCTTCGTCATGCATAATATGTTCTTCTGCACCCTGCACCTCAACTCGAGGCTCATTGTTTTCTTCCATGACATCATGCATGCCGAATAAATCATGCAACATGGCGTGAATATTGCCACCTTGATCTGTGCTTGCACCTGCATCTGTGGCCAGACAAATCGACTTAGAGCCTTCAACAAAAGCTTGTATAGGCCTCTCGCCGTGATGAATCCAGTCTTTGTATTGGGGCTACATTCATTTCCCCCCTGTCAAGTGGTCGTATACTAAACCAGGCAGGTGTCGCCTGTTAAGGCAACACGTCTTACACGGACAAACAATTAGTCCATCTCGAGTTGTACAATTCTGAACTGCGAAGTCCACGAACGATCTACACCCGTCTCTGTATTCCTTCGTGCCCCTAGACTTCATCATCCAACTCTTGTCCATAGCGTTACTACATAAATCAGAAACAAATATATAAGAATTACCCTAAACACATACATGTCATGCATTGGTATGGCCCATATAGACCCTAAAATGGAATAATTAAAAGTAGGTTAGTTTTTTTTTTGTTCCTTTTTTTTTTAAAACAATTGCTTTTCCCTTTTTTTTTAATTTACATGTACATAATGTAAGGATGCAATTGGGAAAAAAAAATTAATTATCATAAACTTAAACGCACTTGGTAGCTAGGGGACTGTAAATTAAAAAAATATATCTATATATATATTTTTTTTAATACAAGTTTTTAAAATTTTTCTAACAATTACATAAACTAAATTTGCAAAACCTAATAATCTAAATGAAGACTAGTCCAAATTAAATGCACTTGGTAACTAGGGGACCCTAAATTTAAAAAATATAGCTATCTTACTTTTTTTTTTTTTTTTTTTTTTATAAGTTACATTAAATATTTCTTACACTTACATAAGCTAAATTTGTAAAACCTAAACTAAATTAAGACTAGTCCAAATTTAAATGAACAATTGGTAGCTAGGGGACCCTAAACAAAATAAATCTAGGTTAGTTTTTTTTTTTTTTTTCTTGTTTTTTTTATAACATTTACACAATATGAATTCAAAACTAATTTGAAAAAAATGGCCTAGCATATAAAAAAATGAAACTAGCAACCAAATTTGAAACTAATATATAACACTTAACAAAAAATATAAATTGTAAACATTAATATAATTTAAACAATAAAAAATTAAAAACATTGTCTATATATATATATATATA
>NC_081544.1:11703991-11753272 GCF_901000735.1 Corylus avellana | reverse complement strand
TATATATATACACGTCAAAGAGGGAGAGAGTGCCGAAGAGGGAGAGACTGCCGGAGTGTGAGAGAGACCGCCGAAGTGTGAGAGAGTGCTAGCAGATGAAGTCACAGAGAGAATTGAGAGAGCGAGAGAGGCCTGGCATGCGCAGGAGGAGAAGAGAGTGCCGGAGAGTGTACTACGCACGAGAGGGAGGAAGAAGAAAAGAGAAAGGAGGGGGGGAAAAAAGAGAAAGGAGGAAGAAGAAGAAGGGGAAGGGTGTGCAGGTTTGGCGCGCCTTCCAGAGGCCCGTTAGTAACGTGGCACATGTGCCACGTTACCAACGGGTGACGTGGCACATGTGGCACATTACCAAAGGGTGACGTGCCACATATGACACGTTACTAAATTGGTAAGTGGCACGTCACCACATTGGTAACGTGCCATATGTGGCACGTCACTAATATTTAAATTTTGTAAAAAAAATATATATATTGCTCTTAATTTACCAACTTAATTTTTAAAAGCAATATATACAAATTAAAATTAAGAAAACACCAAGCATTTCTATATATATATGTATTAATGTTCTAGAATGTTAATACTAAAAACCACAGTTTCATTTTTTAATAACATTGGGAGTAAGTCGATCTCAAGCTAGTACATAATTGATATATTAATTTGAATAGTATAACTATCAAATTAAATTATTGCACAATAGTTTACTTATATCTATGCTTTACCAATAAATTTATAATGCTAATCATTTAATCATAGATGATTCAAGCCCCGGCCACTGTCATGCATGCATGGTATATGTGATAGTCATTATAATGACTATCCATCACATATATATTGAATTTTTGTAGTGCCAATATATATATATTTTAAAATATATATGTTGGTTATTATTTTGTGTGAAACACATAATAATTAATATACGTTGACATATTCTTTTGACAAATACTTAATAATATATGTTAATGTTAATTTGGTATAATATTCTTATTGTGCTATGATTTCCAAATTTGGTGTAGTATTCTTATTGTTCATATATAGTTCCACAGTGCATTGGATGGCATAGTTTTTTAATAATTAACCTGTTTCTTTTACAATTGTAAAAAACTTAGGGCCAAGCTATTAGTTACGTAGTTCGGAATTCTCAGGGTTGTGATAAACGTGTCAACTATAGGTTATGGACTGCATGCAATTATATGCCTCGTAAGTTGTAATTTGTAATCTGTAATAAACGTGTTCTATATAAACGTGTTCTATAGGTTGTAATTTGTAAACCTTAGGGCCTTAGGGGCACCCTAAGCAAGTTGATGTTTTAGCCAACCATATAGCTTTCTAATTTTTTAGAATGTCATAAGAAGATGATGATCTAGGGTTGAGCTCGTAGGTAATATATATATCCTTGATATATATAAAAGTTATTCTAATTTTCTTTCTTGATTACAAAAATAAAAAAAATATTGGGGCGCACGATAAACAAGCTTTTGCCGAGTTTTATAAGGGTATGTATCGATCGTGAATAAGTACTACATGCACCAATTTATATTAAATTTAGTCTATAAATATATGGAATGGATCCATATATATAAGTACTATATAATTATTTATTAAGTATATATTTGGAATTTGGATTTACTAATTAAGTAACAGTAAGCACATGGTACTTACTGTTACTTAATTATAATTAAGCAAATACTTAATAAATTATTAATTAGATACTTAAAAAATAATATAGAATACCAAATTATTAATGCATAGTACTTAATTATATATATTACTAGAACTTGTTATTATGTGTATATACAGTAAATTATATATACTAGTCATGCTAATATTATTTGCAAACAGTAAACGATCGAGCCTAGTTTTATATGGGTGTGTTAAACAAATGTTAAACTTGTTCTATTGCATGAATGCAATACATATGCAAGCTTGGTAATAATTTCTAATTTTCGTAATTTTGTTTTCAACTCGCGCTAGTATTTCAGCGAACGTTAAACAAGCGAGCATTTAATAGTTGAGTTAATTAATTAAATATTTACAAAATGGTGACGTGTCAATACATATGACACGTCATTCTTTAGTAACATGTCAATTTGACACATCATTCTTTTGGTAACATGTCAAAATGACACGTTACCAATTGGTAACGTGTCTTTTTTGCACATTACCAATTGGTAACATGTCATTTTGACACGTTACCATTTCGTAACGTGCCAAAGAGACACGTTTCTAAAATATGACCTGTCATTTTGACATCTCATATTTTGGTAACGTGGCAAGTTTAACACGTCACCATTCGGTGACCTGTTAAAAGTGACACATTAACAAAGTTTTTATTAACAAGTCAGAAATTGCCACATCACCACATGGTGATGTGGCAAAAATTAGTGAACATTTGTCACGTCACTAATATTACATTTTTTTTGTAGTGATTAGTAAATCAAAGTGATTATTATTTCATATCTAAGTCTACTATTCCCTCAAGATTAATAATATTTTCAATTAGTACCAATAATTAATATAATAGAAATAATGACATATAATTGGAGGTAAATTTTTGGGAAATAACTTTTTTTTATTATGTATGTATGGTCAATAGCATTGCCTCAAAATTTATTTATTTATTTATTATTATTATTTTTTGCTTTATTATTTAATAGTTTTTTTTCTTCAAGACCATTAGCAGCGACACTCACTATCACCGCTAGTGGGCAACGTCGCCGCTGATGAGGGGTCAGTAGCGATGACTACAGGCTCGCCACTAATGAGCCTTTCAATTTATTTTTTAATTTTTTCTAATGTCGTTAGCGGTGACAATGTAGTCGCCGCTATTGACCCCTCTTTAGCGGCGACCGTAAGTAGTAGCCGATGTTGACCCCCATTAGCGGCGACATAATGTCAATGCAAATGATTTTTTAAATATTTTTTTAAATTTTTATGAAGTCAATAGCGGTGACAAAAATGTCGCTGCTATTGACTACTCATCAGCGGCGACACCAACTATCACCGCTGTTTGGCACTCAATAGCGGCGACAATGTGTCGCCGCTGATTGAGACTTATTAGCAGCAACCTAATGTCGCCACTAATGAGGGGTTAACAGCGGCGACCTCTGATAGTCGCCGCTGATGAGTCTCAATAGTGGCAACATGTTGTTGCTACTATTTAGGTAGCTGCTAAATACCAATCTTTTTTTCTTTTTTTTTTTTGTATTTAGCGTCCACTATTAGAGGCGACTTTGGTGTCGTCACTAATTGTTTGGTCGCTAAAGACCCTTTTGCTTGTAGTAAGTAGATATAAGAAATGCATTTAAGTGACAGCAATTTGTAGAACACATTCTTATGGTGGTTCATTTCAATGCATTCTAAATGCATCAACATATATATGAACTAGAAGAATCACTTTCAATGATCAAACTTTTATTTAAGTAAAAACTCAAATTGAATCTCATTAATAAAAATAAAAATAAAAATAAAAAAGCCCTAAAATCCAACTTTATATCAACAAAGTAGCAAACAAAACAATCATCTGTTTTCGTGTCTTGTTAGATTCTTCAAGGTAATATCTCCTCTTCTAGACATATCTATCTCGAAGAGAAACAATTAGTTAATAGTAGAAATGCCAAAAATGAGAAGGTGAAATTGGATTTGAGAAACAAGTCCTCCTGGTTAATAGAGATATTGGAAAGCTTCAGCCTAATGGCTTCAAACTCTACATTTTGCCTCTCTTCATTGGTCAACCATAAAGACAAGCAACGATTGATTAAGTCCTTGCTGCAACTCATGGGGGAGCCCCTTTTAAAAATCCGGGTCCTCCCAAATCTTGTAATCTTTGCTAGATTCGAATCCGAAGGCTCTTCGGCATAACTCTCTAAAATGTCCCGGATGGCACGACACCAGATTGGCCGAGCTACCTTTAGGAAGTCATGAGTAGCCAATACTGGAAGGTTCACACTTCCTAGTTCAGACTCACCATTCCCACCTCTTCCACGATAATCTGATCCTCCCACCTTCAGAAGACCACAACCATCTGCTAGGTCACTGTATGCTGTTGACCAACACAAGTAAACTACCATGTAAGTGCCAAATGTAGAATATAAGCAAAAGATGAGATTCCATGACTTTGAAGGACATAAATTCCCTTCACAATATCAGCATTGTAAATGTTCAACAACAGCATATAATCATATTAATATCGTCAACAGGGCTCTACAGTGAAGAAAGCATACAAGGAGATTGTCATGCATATATAAAAGTAAATGACCCACACAACGCTATGTGAACAGTACCCGCGATGCTGTATGAACAGTACCATCGAACAGTATTATGAACAGTACCCTATACAGTATTTTATGTTTGTGAATCTTATGAAAATTTGGTGATCCCTAGTTTGAAGATCCGAGTTTTCAAGAAATAATGGGTCTAAATTTTTTGGGTATGCTGGAAATTGTTGGGAATTTCAAAGGAAAAACATAAACAAGAAAAAACTGAGGGTTGAAAAGCAAGGGATTTGTCTACTTGTTCTTCTGGGACAAGGAGAAAGGTCTGCTAGTACAATAATGAGTCTATATTCCAAGTCCTAGTTTATGTTGGAGTCCTTTATTAATTAGTCTCTATAGTCCTTCTTTTACTTGGATTTCTTATCTTATAAATAGGGTATAGTAGTTGTAGTTTATTTTCAATAAAGAATTATTAAGCAAAAGCTTGTTT
This sequence comes from Corylus avellana, assembly GCF_901000735.1. Lineage (NCBI taxonomy): Eukaryota > Viridiplantae > Streptophyta > Magnoliopsida > Fagales > Betulaceae > Corylus > Corylus avellana. The sequence goes on along the minus strand of NC_081544.1, from coordinate 11,748,574 downwards.
GTGGTTTGTTTCCAACCCTAATTGGATTCAATTGTGGTCTCTCCTACCCGAAATGAGTTATTGTGGTCTCTCCTACCCTAAAGGAGTCATTATTATCAATAAATTTCTATTATTAGTTGTGGGGTTCCATCAAAGGCACTAGCGAATGCAGGCGATAAAAGTCGTGGCGCTCAATGATGGATAAAACCATCTAGGGTAAGAAAACTCCTAAAAACTTAAATATTGACAAGTTCCCAAAGAAACTGTGAAGATTAAGTAGAAAAAGAACAATGGAAAAAAGGTTTCCATCACAGACACAAAGTCTGAGGCCCAACTGATTTGGTTTACTTTTAAAAACCCAATCCCGATAGAGTACTAGCACCTTGATGCAGGAGAAAATTGAGAAAACTGTTATTTAAAAGATTGAATTTTTCCTTTTTCATCAGGATTATATTTTCTTTTTTCTAGTAAGGATTATGTTTTTCCTTTCCTATTAGGATTTGTTTTCCTTTTCGAGTTAGGTTTGATTTTCCTTTTCCTTGTTAATTTAGGAGGTACCTAGCCTATATAAAGGCATCTAGTCTTTGTTATTTTAAGAATGCAGTTTATATTATCAATTAAATAAGTCTTTTAGAGTTATTTCTCTGTTTGTTTATCTGGGGCAGTTAGAGACTTTCTTTTCCCTATTTGTTATTTTCTCTCTTCCTGAATTTCCTTCTCAATCTTCAATTCTTAGTTTCTACTGCTATTATACGCTGTCAGAACAATCTTACTACTGCCCGACGTCACACCTCTATGAACTGAAAGGAGATCCAACTGGTGGAAAAAAGATACCCTACACAGACACAGAGTTTGAAGCCCAACCGGTTCAGGTTAAACAGAAAGCAACACAATAACAAAAAGAAATTTAAATACAAGAAAGAAAGCAGAATAAAAAATAAACAATTCTAAGCCCAAAAAATAGCAACACACGAGGTGGAAGGGCAGAGGCCCTACTGCCGGCGCGTGAGGAACACGCGTCGGTGTAGGTTGCCAGGGGGATGGTGGGGAACGCCAAAAGAGGCCAGCAGCAGGGTGGAGGGGCAGCGAAAGCTTGCACGCGCTGCAAAAGGCGCTCCACGCGACAGCGCATGTGATACACGCGCTGGAGAGTAAGATCTACTCTCAGGCGTGTGTGGGCCACGCGCCGGCGTGTGGTGGTACGGCTGATGGCAGCGAAAAGGTGAGAGACCCAGGATCCTGGTGGAGTGACGTGTCTTTGGGTGTGGCTTCCTGAAATTTACAGGTCTGATTTTGAAAAAATAAAATCCAAAAACTTCAAAGAGTTTGCATATCCAAGGTGGAGGACGACGGTATGGTGCTGAAAACGGGTGGCTGGCGATGGAGAATGGGCTGGTGGTGCTTTTTTGCAAAGATTGGACCTTCGAGGGGGGAGACTGGACCTCCAAAGAGGTGGATAGGACCTCCGAAGAGGCAGATAAGACCTTTGAAGAGGCAGCAAGAAAGGGAGGGGGAAAGAGGAAGAGGGGAATAGGGGGAAAAATGTGGGAGGAGGGAGCCGTGACTCCCTCCCCACTAGATGGCCAGAGATACAAGGGGAGGCTCTCTTCAAGTTTCTGGAAGAGAGAGAGAGATCAGAGCACAAGCTACTTATTTGTTCCTTTTATAACCACATGCACCCATTTTCATTATTTTTTTTTTCAATACAAAGCCTAATATGTATAAAAGTGCATCAAAAATTTCCTTGTGGGTCCTGCTTACAATCTGACAGGATAAATTCCATTTGAACAAAGTATATAATTATTTTATGAGGGGACAACACCACAAGTATGAGCTTCCCATTTTCTATGAATTTCCACTATATTCCTATTATTCTATTCTCCCAATTCTCTAAACCTCTTCTATCCTAGTACACCTTAACTATTGGAAACAGATGATTGGACTATTCATAAACAGATTGAAAAATATGAAAATATATGTTAACAATTACTGATGAGACAATATACCCAACAAAACAAATTACTAGGAAATGGTGATCAAAATGGAGCCAAAATAAGGTTTCCAAACTCAAACAACGTGCATAGAGCAGACTTTAAACATAAAAGGTCACCGGCACTGGTTCTTCCTTAGTAGATTTTACTAACTAGAGTGCAATGCTTGGCATGGTCAAAGACCTGGTGACGCCAAGACATTTGATTGCACTAGTTCTGGGTTCCGCTTGTGCATTAAATGTGCCACTCTTCTACTAGTAACTAGGTATAGATATGATATGCATCTCCTATATCTCACTTACGCCGCTGAAGATGGCACCGAAAAATATTATTGTCAAATTTGGAAAGAAGAAATAGATGAAAAGCTTTGGTTCTATTACTATAAAACTTGTGACTTTACTGCTCAACCTCAATGTATTCTTGAAAGAACTTGTTTCGATTAGTTATATTTGTTTATGTGACAGAGACATAGAGGAAATACCTTATTGTATATTATTTAATTCAATATACATTCATTATGACTAAAACTCATGCTAATAAAGACATTTTACGCATTTTGCATACGGGTACTTTGTTCCTGTAAGAACCACCAGTCTAACACATGAAGTGTCTTAAAATAAGAAAGCTAACCTTTAACTAGTTGAACGTACGATATATGTCCAATAGTAGATGAATGAGCAAGGAAGCAGTAGTGTGTGTTTGCCAAAGTTATTGATGTGATGTAAAAAGTAAGAATGTTGGAGTTGATTTTGAGAATAATTTTTTGAGGTTTTGGGTTTTTGGGTCCTCTTTCCGGTCCACTCCTTTGCCAAAGCCATAGTCCCAATAAAATGGTCAAGCAATTACCCAATGTCAGCCCCTATGTGAAATTACAAAAAAAAAAAAAAAACCCTACAATAATAAAAAGGGAAAATAAAACATCAAATTCATCCATTGATACTCTGTTTAGCCTGCATACCCATTGAACCCATCCTTCTCTTTTGGGGCCAAAACCCAACAATTTCATCCATTGACACTACCTATCTTGCGTTTTCTCTTCCAATGAAAGACATTTTTAAGTGTAAGAGGGGTAGGGAGTTTCTGGATCATCGAGATTGCCCATGTCTTATGGAATGCTATTTTCAGCTGTGTTGGATTAGCCTCAATTATGCCTAACAGTAACAGACTAGTGGATTTTCTTATTTGTTGGAAAGGGACGTGCGGCTGTCCTCAAGATACAGCAGTGAACTTAGTTTTGATGGTAGAACTAAAGTTTTTTTTTTCAGAAGTCTTTCCACTGGGCATCTGCATGTGCTCTTCATCTTAATTTCTTAGTTTCTTGATTTTCTTAACCATTTTGTCTACTTTGGTTGCGGCTTTTGCGTTTTTCAATGATATTTCGTGTACTTATTAAAAATGTAACTTTTTTTTTTTAAAAAAAAAAATTCTCTTAATCCCTTTTTCTATTGTTTTTGTGATGCACTAGCATCCAAAAATTCATCCAAAGCAAAGCAGGCCTGCTAGTCTGCTAAAAGTATTAGGGATGGACACACCCTTGAATCAATGATTATGCAAACTCCACAAAATAATCATAGAATAATAAATGCAAGAGATCAACACACAGTATTTATGTAGTTGAGCAGTTCACCTACATACACGGGATTAACTCCGATCAATCCATTATAAACAACTTGTTACAGTGGTGTTTACTCAAGTTATGCAAAACTTGAGTTAATACAAGAGTAAAATAATATAAAGAGAAACAACCTCTGTTGAAACTAATATACACTCTCAGTGGTGTATTAAAACTCTTTTCTTAAGACTCTCTCTGGAGTATAACTGAAACTCTCCTCTCCTGGCTTCTCTTCTGATGTGTTGTTGTTGATCATCATCAATCATGTTTGAGGCATAAGGCCCCTTGGCTATTTATTGCCAAAGTTAGAACCATCTAGATGAATGAACTTGACATCCAAGTTAGAACCATCTAGATGATGAAGACAAATTGAGAACTGAAAATTCTATATACGACTCCAAACGACACCTATTCTGAATATATAGGTGTTTCACACAATGTTATGCGGAAATAGATCTGACCTAACAATTAATAAACAACCAAAAATATATGAAACAATAAACAATAAATAACACAAATATTTTGATTACGAAGAGGAAACCAATTAGAGAACTCTTTAAAAGTAAAACAATAAAGGATTACAAAACGTTCACACTTACAAAACCTTTGCAATTGACACGATCTTGTATAAGACAAGCGACCCACTTGCCTTCTACCGCAGTAGCCCTTTCCAGAGATAGCTGACACAATCCTTCTACGTGATCTCCCTTCACCGGAACTCCGGTTGACTTTACTTCAACAATCAACAAACGATCACTCTAAGAGAGAGAACATACTCTCTATGTCACAGACTCTCTTAGCACACGACGACGAATTCTAGATGTAGAAATTCGTAGTAATACATATCTGTAGAGATCTATATATATAATACAAAGACCCCTAGTTTAATTAGGACTCAATTACATTTAAATTAAACCTAGCAGACTCCCATAGTCTAATTAAGACTCAATTACATTTAAATTAACCTAGCAGACTACGGGCCGTCCGGGTGGTAAATGGGCTCGTCCGGACGAGGCACTTAAAACACGGGAAATATTGTTCTCGTAAGTAGTCGTCCGGACGCCGTTGCAGACGGGCTTGCGGACGAGGCTCTCGGGATAAAATTAACTATGCAGCTTTTAAATCTCGTCTGGATGGCTATGAATCTCGTTCGGACGCCCATAGTGATTTGGCACTTTGAATCCATTTTGCTCACCGAACATTTAGCCAATACTTAAAACTTACAAGAACTTTCTAGATGGATGGATAACCATCTAAATAAATCTTTGAAGAGAACCTTCTAGATAGATGGAGAACTATCTAGATAGATATAGAACCATCTAGATAAATCTTTGTAGAGAACCTTCTAAATGGATGGAGAACCATCTAGATAAATCTTTGTAGGACTTGCACCATTTTGTTTAATCAAAATCTTATCTTAAGTAGGGAAAAACCTTGTCGGCAGCCAACAAAAAGCCTTTTCCAGTTGGCTAGTTAGACTCTAAATAAGAACATGAAGCAATTTTCCTGAACTTCAAAAATGTGTGATGACTCATAACTTGTGTACAGTGAACTTCATAAACACTAGAAGAGTCAAAACAAAAACAATTATCCTTTACAAGTCTTCATAGTTGGTTGATAAGGTCTTTTTTGTAGATATGTCTTTAGAATTTGGTCTCTATTTTAGATTTTTTTTTTTTCTTAAGCAAAGATCTATCGGCAGACTTACTACCTCGACATGACTTGGTTAGAATTTGATTGGAACTTATTGAAATCATTGGTGATCTTCATAATCGTTGGCAATTAAAATTATGTATTTCATACAGTTAAAACATGTAACAAAAAATATATATTCATAAGAAAAATAATTTAATTGAACAATCTAAATATAAAAAGTTTTATCAAAAAATTTAACAAGCAATTGGTATGAATTATTGAGGGCTTTAATACCTATACTTAGGGGTTTATTTATTTATTTTAAATTTTTTTAAGTATAAAAGTTTTTTTTTTTTTTTTAGTCATGTTGTAAAGTGCTGCTATAAGAGTTTAAAAGGTTTGGACTTTTGGAAAGTATTTGGAGTTTGGTCTCTCAACCAAACCTACTGGCCCACACGTGTTAAAAGAAAGAAGCTATGGCAGTGGTCCATTGATGCATAAGCTCATTGACCGATTGACCTATCATAAGAAAGAAGCTACAATAGTCCACAGACAGACAAAAATTTATTTAAACGATGCGTTTAATAAGTGTAATGTTTGTCATCGTCTTCTTCCCCTTTTCACATAACCTAAACCTAAAAGCCATAAACACTGAAATTGTTGCAGAAAAATTTCCAGAGATCCGGCATTGCTTGAGTCGTTTGCCCCTTATGTTTGATGAGTGAGTGTCGATCGTAAGTAAGAGAAAATAATTTTTTTTTGGGGGGTGCAGTGTAGAACTTGGGTAGAAAAACAGCAAATTTTTTTTTTTTTTTTTTTAAATCTTCGCGGCACCCCCAAAGCCTACTGTGGCTCCGCCACTGGTTCTAAGGGAACCTAAACTTTCTAAACGCAAGGTTTGAGATTATTACTTTTTATACCTTTATTCATAGCATAATCCCTTTAAATGAAGGATTCATTACATATTACATATCTAAACGCAAGGTTTGAGATTATTACTTTTGATACCTTTATTCATAGTATAATCCTTTTAAATGAAGTTCATTACATATTACATAAGAGAGTTAGGGCTGAGTCAATAATTCTTATTGGAATAATAGCGTAGCCTAACAAGCCTAGGATTAGCCAAATTATGCTAACATAATATAAACCTAAGACATAAACCTAATACGGCTAGCCTAATATGAAAAGGCCCATAACATTAAGATATATATAGTGGTGTACTCCAACAAGCCAAACGTGGAAGTAATCATACAATTGCACTTCTGGATAGATAAAATAAGGGGCTATTATTATGTTACTAAGATAAACTCGAAAATCAAATGCATCATAATATTCCAGATCATTTTTTCTTTATGTTTTTGTTTTAAAAAATAAATTGTTGGAGCAAATACAAACAATAGGGAATCCATCCTTCTATATTGATCCTAATACCGCTTGACGAATCCTTGAAATGTTATGTAACTTTAAATGTGCTCACTAATTCTACAGGTCCTTTCTTAGCAAGCATAAAGATACAATTAAATGAAAATTGGCTTTCACTTAAAGTAGTGCTTCCCTAAAAAGATTGATTTGCTTCCTTTTACCTCATAATAATTAACTTTGAGTACACTCCTAAGCTCCCCTCCCCTCCCGTAAATAATCTTGTATATAGGCTAAGAGTCTGTTTTAGATTGCATTTGATAAATAGAGTTTTTAAGTTAAAAAAATATTTTTTGACAAAAGCATCATTTTAAAGCTTTTGCCCAAAGTGTTTTTTAAATCATTTTTAGGCTTTTTTGAACATTTAAAAGCGCTTTTAATTTTTTTACTGAACTAATATTTTTTTTTTCTTTAATAGACTTTTTTAGTGTTAAAAGTATTTAGATAAAGTCCACATAACCCCCTCAAACTACCACCCAATTGACAATGTCCCCCCCAAACTTTCAATTACAACAATGTACCTCCCAAACTACCAAAACATTGTCAATATCTCCCCCAAAGCTAGCAAAAAGATCAAAATGCCCCTATATATTTATCAATATGACAAAAATACCCCTACAATTTTAAAAAAATAATAATTTTTTTTAATCAAAAATTTTAATTTTTTTTAAATTTTTTTAATTTTTTTTTAAAAAGATTTTTTTTTTTAAAACGGAAATTTTTATTTAAAAAAAAAACTATTTTTTATTTTTAGATTTTTAGATTTTTTAAAAATATTTTTAAAAAAACGATTTTTTTTTTTTTAAAACGAAAATATTTTAATTTTTTTTAAAATGGAAATTTTTATTTAAAAATTATAAAAGAAAACATTTATAAAAAAAAAAAACAAAAAAAACCAACCCTCAATTTTTATAAAAGAAAAATCAAAATTTTAAAATTTTTATTTTATTTTAGGTTTTTCCAGAAATTTTAGTATTTTTTTTTTAAAAAAAATTTACTAAGGGTAGTTTCGTCATTGAGGGGTACATTGACAATGTTTTGGTAGTTTGTAGGGTACATTGTCGCAATTGAAAATTTGGGGGGACATTGTCAATTGGGTGGTAGTTTGAAGAAGGTATGTGAACTTTTTCCAAAGTATTTTTAGGCCTCTCAAACACAATCTCAAACCGGCCCTGGTTTGAGATTGCATTTGAGAGGCCTAAAAGTACTTTCCAAACAAATTATTTGTAAAAAAAAATGAAAAAATTACATCAATATTAACAGATATATACTTGGAAAAAAAAAAAAGAAGCAAAATTCAGATATTATTCTAAAAATAATATTGAAATGTTAAGTATGATTCTTTTCATTATTTCCACTATATTTCTATTATTCTCTTCTCCCAATTCTTCTAACCCTCATCATCTATCCCATATTCTCAAGACTGCCGGCCCACTCTTTCAGAGGTTAGTTTTGTGACGCCATCCTTCTAGTTTTCTTATTCATGGTTTTTCACTCTCTCTGTCCCTCTGTCTCTCAGGTTGTTACTCTGTCATTTCCGGCCATGCAATGGGCATGGAATATTGGAATGGAAGGGAAGGGATATCTTCCCAACCAATGGGTCGAACCCTCCGCCCCACAATCAATGGTACGTACTCTGTTTGTTTAGCCTCCATACCCATTGAAGTTTGAACCCGTCCTTCTCTTTAATTTGGGGCCAAAACCCCGCAATTTCGTCTTGCCTTTTCTCTTCCAGTCCCTCATCAATCCTCTCAAAATCTACCTAATTAAGAACCCAAAGAAATATCCAATCAAAAAGACATTGCCAATGTGAGAATATTGCCAATGTCATATGGAATGCTATTTTCAGCCGTGTTGGATTAGCCTGAATTATTTGTTCTTATTTGTTCGAAAGGGTTGTGCGGCACTCCTCATTACTCGAGATACAGCAGTGTGCTTAGTTTTGATGGAAGAAGTAGCGTGTTTTTTTTTTTTTTCAAATTTCTTTTGACTGGGCAACTGCTCTGCATCTTAATTTCGGATCAACATGCCCTCAAATTTTTTTTTTTTTAAATATGAGATTCTCAAATTTTAAAATTTGAAACCCTCTATTACATAATTTATACCTAACGGTCCAAATAAATGAAGAGAATTAACTACTTGATTACAACTAACTAAAATAACTGCCACTTATACACGTGCAATGTTTATTGAAACAGAATTAACTACTTAATAGAATCTAACTTCATCTAACTGTATTGTTTCTCCTCCAGCTCATCTTCTCTTCCTTGCAAATCTGCCTTAACCTCTTCTGCATCTCCCGTGACATAGCCTCCCCCTCTAAAGCACCTTGCCCACAAGGTGCGGATAAGAATGTTGTAAGTGGAATAATTCCTCCCAAGAAGCATCATCTTTAGTTTGCCCCACCCACTGAACCAACACCTCAGTATTGCTCAATAGGACCAACCTCTCTGATTTTTTTCCTTCCTTCTTCATTCTCCTGCCTGGGGGTAATAACATCATGAAGAGGCTGCAACAAAACACTCTTGTTCTCACCTCTAGTTAGTTTCACAGATTCATCATTTTCCATACGAAAACTTGAATTAGCAGCTGATCCATCCAGCAAACAGGTTCGTTCCTCATACACAAACTGCATAATGAGATTTAGAAAATCCGACAATATAGATGCTAGAGTTCTTAACCATTGAATGCCAAGTACCATACCACAACCAGCCAAAGGTAAGATGTAAAAATCAACAATAAAAATATAACCTTGCATCTTTACCTTTGTGTTTTTGCATTTTCCAGAACTTACAAATTCGTCTCCATTGGCTACTTTAACTACTATTTCTTATTGAAAAGGTCAATTTGAGATGGCAAATCTCCTAACAATTCTTTACACTTCAAAAGCTACTCCTCCTTGCACTTAGTCAGCCTTATATAAGGCTTAGCAACTAAAGCAATTCAGTTACAAAGTTGATTACAACTAACTAAAATAACTGCCACTTATACACGTGCAGTGTTTATTAAAACAGAATTAACTACTTAATAGAATCTAACTTCATCTATATGGAATTGTTTCTCCTCCAGCTCATCTTCTCTTCCTTGCAAATCTGCCTTAACCTCTTCTGCATCTCCCGTGACAAAAAGAAGGTGAAGGATGTAATATTCATGGATCAATTGAAGTAAATAAAGTTGCTGGAATGTTAGATTTTGCACTTGCGAAAAGCTTTCAGCAGCCAAATGTAAAAGATTTAGGAGAAGCTCTGTTTTGGTTGCTTGCCAATAACAGAGTGGTAAGCATCTATTAAATAGCCTTTTCTAGTTTTTTCTTTTTTTTTAGCTAAGTAAGCAACCCATAAATCAAAATTTGTTCGATATAATTAATATGTTATTTACATTTTTCACTTCTCAACGCCTTGTAGGGTGTAATGGGTACATGAAACACCAAATGGTATGCACCAATATTTCATCAAGGTTGGTATTATGTTCTTGTTATGTTTCTGTCTTTGAGGTTTCATAAACAAATGCTGAATGATATTTTCCTATTTATAGAAATTTCATTTTTTCGTTTATTAATTTTGATGTTTATATTGTGATAAAAAACTAAGCAGTGATATAAATTTAATATTTGAATTAAATGGAAGAACAAACAATCAATATCGGAAAGATTTATGATGATTGTAGATCTTGGGCTGCTGTAACACATTGTATCTAAATTGTCTATGGAGTTTTTTATAAAATCATCATGTGCTTAACCCATTTAGGGAATGGTGTTGTTTTATTAGATCAGAATCATATATATATATTTTGATGACAAGGAACCATTGTGGTAGTCTTGAACATCTAGTTGAAGAATTTTGGTCTTTTATTTTTTGTGACTGTTGTTTCGAAATCAGCAGGGATCTTTATGATTTTCTTATAAATTTGTCAGGTGATCCCTACTATATACACTGACATTAGAGGCCGTATGATCCAGTCAAATCAGGTAAATTGAAGATGACAAAATCTTATTCTTTTATTTTATTGATTAGATCTACTATTTGCCCGATATGCACCATCAATGGTTTTGTGCAGTATTCCGGGACAGAGCATTTTTGGAGTTCCGAATCGGGTTACTTTTTTCAGTCTCTTCCTGGAATTTTCTTCTTTTATGACATTTCTCCAGTTAAGGTTCGTATATTTGTTCACAGCTAATAGGGTATTTGAAAGTGTGATTTTGGAGTCTGTCATGAATATTGGGGTGGTTTAAGTGTCATTGATGAAAGATTATGTTTCTTTTTCCATTTTCACACGTTTAGTTTTGTTTCCTTTCAGAAGAAAAATTATAAATGCACATTATCATAGCTGCATCTCCACTCATGAGATAGTCAAACATGGATAAGGACCAACAAGGAGAAAAATCTATGGATTCAGGGAAACTGTGGTAGATTAAGTGTTACGAACTTAAGTTCATAACGGGATAAATTAAGTTCTAAGGGAACCTAAACCTTTTAAACACAAAGTTTGAGATTACTACTTTTTATTCCTTTATTCATAGCATAACCCCTTTAAATGGAGGATTCATTACATATTACATAAGAAAGTTAGGACTGAGTCAACAACTCTTATGAGGATTATTAATTGATTTTCTGCAGGAGAAAATTGTTGGGTAGGGAAATCATTGAGTCATTTTCTTATGAGGATTATTAATTGATGTTGTAATTATTAAATTCATGTGACTTATTTCTTCGTGGAATGAATTGTGTCAAGATTCTTATTTCATTTTGTCAAATCGCTCACTTTTATTTTCCCCTTCAATTCATTCATTCGTAGATCCACTTGCCAATTGGTTTTTCATGAAACTTTGGACGGGATTGTGAATCTGATGCATATGTCCAATGAAGAAAACCCAACTTACAATATCTCAATGTTGCTAATTGAAACGATAAGAGGCATGCTGAGATCAAATTTAAGCAGGGTGTTTCCACAAAAATCTTACTTTTTTGTTTATGTTTGTAGGCAGGGGTTTGATAATCTTGAGTGCACCCAGTTTTTAATGTGCAAAGCCTAATCTGTTTATGTTGGCTTTCAATTTCTTCCAACCCCATCCCATTCCTTCATTCTGTAGATTTGATAAGAAGCTTCTTTCACGCACCATTATGACAGAAGATTACAATGCATTGAACTAAAGAAAGGCTCATTCAATATTATGGACAAAAATTTCCTCTAAACCCATGTAAAATAGTGTCAAATGTCTATAAACATTTAAAAGGCACATTAAATTTAAATTAGTAAACTGCTATTAATGAGGTTAAGAATTTAATTTGTCTTTTAAATGTTTATAGACACTTGGCACTATTTTACATGAGTTGGAAGATACTTTCTCCATACCGGTTTGGAGGAAATTTCTGTCCCAATATTATTCAATACAATGGCTCAAAGTTTGGTTTGGAAGTTAGAAGGTGGTTGTCACTAAAGACAAAGTAAGAGAATAAAGGAACATGTATATAAGGAAAAGAAGGTTTGGAGACGAAGGAAACACAAAGGGAATAATTATGTGTTACATGCTCAACTTCTCAAGTGTGTAATGGGAAAAATTTGAGAAGGTTGTTAGACGAATCAGGACATCTTTCAAAAAATAGTTTGGGAATAAACTTCTTGGTACCTTTACTCCATGTCTTTAAAAAAAAAATAAAAAAATAAAAAATCTTTTACAATAATTCCCCAACTCATCTTCATACGTTGGTGAATGATGCGTAATTAAAGATAATAATAACACCAACTTATGAAAGATAAATGAATAACAACGTTAAGAGAAAACAAGAATGACTAAATACCAAATGCTTTTTTTCAATGTTGAGCTGTTATTGCCTCCTCATAATATTTTTACCCTTGCACTTATTTCCTTTGGCCATTTGTAACGTTATGTTTGCTATAACTCACTTTTGTCATATATTCTTTTGGAGCGTTGCAAAGTTTTTTTTTTTTTTTTTTTTCACGAAAGTTGAAATTTTATCCTAAACCATCTCTATGATAATTAGGCCTAGTAGTCAAAGATGATAAACTATAAGATTGATGGTAACTTTGGTGAGGCTTCCCATAGATATCTAGGTTCACAAGAAAAGGTGTGGAGATTATTAAAGAGATAAAGCAAGAGAATAAATAAGCATGCAAAAATAATTTTTAAAAAAGTAGGGAGAAGAAAGGAAAAGAAGATGAAGAGAAGAAGAAAAGAACGAAGCAAGAGAATAAAAGAACACGTACAAAATGAAATTATGGCACTGTTTGTTAATGTGTTTTTAGAGGGTGGTTTTTTATTTTTGGTTTAAAAAAGTATTTTGATGCGACATTAAGGTGAAAACCTTTCTTGTGTTTTTAAGAGTGTTTTATATTTAGGTTGTTTCTTAACGTTTTTGTTTTTAGAAGAGAAAATAAAAATTTTAACAAACGAAGTCAAAGGTTGAGAGACCAAAAAAAAAAAAAAAAAAGGGAGAGAAAAAAATAGGTTCATTGTAACCCATTTCTTTCATGATTTTGGGGGCATATCAAATTTTTGTTTTGTCTACCAAAGTAGAAATTTCAACATTTGTAAACCATCTTACTGATAGTTTGGCCGAATACTCATGGGTGATAACTTCAATATTGGATTTTAACTTTGTGAGTCTTGTAATAAATATAAGAACTTGCAAGAAACGAACTTTTGGGGAAAAAAAGAAAAGAAAAGAAAGAAAAAGTAAGAGAATAAAGGCCTAAGTACACAAAACAAGAAAAAAAATAATGATGAAGAAGAAAAGAAAAGAAGATTTGGAGATGAAGAAAGGAACAAAGAAAGAGAATAGATAACATGTACACAAAGAAAATAAAGTTTAGAGAAAAAGGAAGAAAGAAAGGAATAATTATGTTCATTATTAATCACAGTTTTGGAAGATTAGAAATAATCTTATTTTCTACCGAATCATCCTTTGTAAACCATCTTCGTGATAGTTAGAAGGCACAATAGATTTGTATTTTCTTTTTCCTGCTTGAGTCATCAATAAATGTGATGTAATACCGCAAGCCTCCAAGAGATGCCACTGGTGCGGGACGCCACAAATCTAGGTGTACCAGCTCCAGCTTTCCAAGCTTAGGTGCTTTGTCAACTTTCACGAAACTCACCTTCTTCTGCTTCCCTAGGATGCAGCTTTCACACAAATCAGACTCAACTGACTTCAACTCCGGTACTTTCCCCTTTGACATAAGTACCTTCATCCCTTTCTCGTTCATGTGCCCAAGCCTTATGTGCCATAGTTTTGAGTCAGTACCCGTATCTACAACAGCAACTGTATCCTTGCTGTTCGTGGTCATATAGAGAGTATCTGTCTTATAATCACGAGCCAAAATTCTGGCTCCCTTGCTCACCTTCCACTGTCCACTGTGTAAATGAATTGAATGCCCTTCCTCATCAAGCTGTCTCACTGAAATCAGATTCTTCTTCAGCTTTGGAACATGCCTGACCTTCTCCAGCTTCCATACCGAGTTAATGTGAACTCTAATGCGAACATCGCCTAGACCCACAACATCTAGCACCATTCCATCAACCAAATACACTTTCCCAAAATCTCCAGCTACATAATTATCGAGAACTTCTTGGATCGGTGTGGTATGAAAAGAAGCTCATGAGTCCAAGACCCAAGAATCAAGAGGACTCTCAACAGATAGAAATAGGGCATCGTGCACTTCTTCTGTTACCACGACATTTGCAGTGTCGTTGTCAGTCTTCTTCTTTAGCTCTCTACAATTCTTCTTGAAGTGGCTTGTCTTGCTATAGTTCCAACACTTAGGTTGTTGTTTGAATCTGGATTTGCTTCTCTCTTTTCTAGAATTTGATCTGCCTTGACCAGAGTTTCTGTCTTGTCCTCTGCCCCAAGTCTCGAGGTTTAAAGCAGCACCAGAACAAGAGGCTTCACCCGCATCTCTTCTGCGAACCTCTTCATTGAGAATCAAATCCCTAACGTCTTCATAGCTTAGTTTACTCTTTCCTATAGAGATACTCACAGCCATCCTCACGGCTTCCCAGCTATTTGACGAAAACGCCAAGACGATCAATGCGTGAACCTCATCATCAAAATCAATTTCCACCGAGGACAATTGATTTGTGATAGTGTTGAACTCATTGAGATGTTGTGCCACCGAAGCCCCTTCTGCCATCTTTAGGTTGAACAATTTCTTCATCAGGTGCACCTTGTTGTTAGCCGACGACTTCTCATACATTCTTGACAAAGCTGACATTAGACCTGCTATGGTCTTCTCCTTTACAACGTTGTGCATAACTGATTTTGACAGTGATAACCTGATAACTGCCAGGGCTTAACGATCAATCAGAGCCCACTCGCTATCATACATGTAGTCAGGTTGTTCTCCCAAAAGAGGTTGATAGAGATCCTTCCCATAAAGAATATCTTCAATCTGCACTTTCCAGTACCCAAAATTTGTGCCGTTGAATTTTTCGATTCCTATCTTTCCTTCTTCTATTGCCATCGCTCCCACTCGAACCAAAAGCTTTGATACCAGTTGTTAGGAAATTAATCCTATTTTTCAAGACCCATCAAATGTGAAAAATAAGAAGAATTCAGAATAACAAAGATTAGGCAATCAACACACGACACCAAAATTTAAGTGGTTCGACTTAATAAGCCTACATCAACTGGCGAAGACGACCGGAAGAAAAATCCACTATCAAAAGATGGAGTACAAAAATAGTAGAGAAAAAAAATCACTCAGATCTCAAAGCCCCAATATACCCAAATCTCACTATCACATAAGAGAGATTATTCTCAAAATAGAATACAAAAGACATATGTACAAATTATTTTTTTGCTGGAACTAATAGCGGTTGATCTCTATTTTCTTCTCTCACTCCGCAACACTTTTTTTTCTTCTAATCACTTGTTTTTGGCTCCTCCAAAAAACACCAAGAAGAAAAACACCTTATGCAGCACTCCCACTTTGTGCTTGCTACCTTGCACACTTTTGATATCTCTCTCACGTTTTGTCCCACTCTAATTGAAGCTATTCAGCTTGTGGCACTAACACAAAAGTCTAAACATGCCTTTAAATAGTGCTCCTAAGTCGGTCAAGTAAATCCTAGTACAAGTAGGTCTCCAAAACCAAATACAAGACAAACTAGGAAAAAAAAAAACCAAATATGAGTCAAACTCAGAGTGAGATCTCCAAAACCCACAAAGAGAAGAAAAAACCAATGGGGCCTGCACATATTGATGACAGGTTGAAAGTCACAACGCTAACATTTTCTAACCCTTATCTATCCCAGTACACTTAGCCATTGGAAATAGATGATTGGACTATCCATAAATAGATTCAAAAATATGAAAATATATGTTAACAATTACTAACGAGACCTTTGGCTTTGATACTATGTATGTTAAAATTACCAATTATCCCATAAACTTAAGTTTATAAAAAGAAGTAACTTTAACAAAGAGACCGACCATAAGGTTACAACCCGATCGACTTATATGTTTTTACTTTGGCATACCATACCACTAGAGGTCTATTTTTGGCTATGGACTTCTCCTTATCTTAAAGAAATCAATTATTATACGCTCCTTCTACCATGTAAGATACTATTACACCTTAACGTTGATTTTTCTTTTTTTCCTTTTTGTTTTAATTTGTTGGAGCAAATACAAACAATAGGAATCCATCCGACTATATTGATCCTAATACCACTTGACAAATCCTTGAAATGTAATGTAATTTTAAATGTGCTCACTAATTCTAGAGGTCCTTTCTTAGCAAGCATAAAGATACAATTAAATGACAAATGGCTTTCACTTAAAGTAGTGCTTCCCCAAAAAGATTGATTTGCTTCCTTTTAACTCATAATAATTAACTTTTGCCAAAGCTTCCTTCCCGTAAATAATTTTGTACATAGACCAAAAGTCTGTTTGAGATTGCGTTTGATAAATAGAGTTCTTAAGTTAAAAAACACTTTTTGACAAAAGCATCATTTTAAAGCTTTGCCCAAAGTGTTTTTTTAATCATTTTTAGGCTTTTTGAATCCTTAAAAACGCTTTTAATTTTTTTACTAAGTCAGTACCTTTTTTTTTTTTTTTTCAAATGGACTTTTTGAGTGTTAAAAGTACTTTTAGGTACCTCATCATCTATCCCATATTCTCAATGCTGCGGGCCCATTCTTTCAGAGGTTAGTTTTGTGACGCCATCCTTCTTCTAGTTTTCTTATTAATGGTTTTTCAATCTCTCTGTCCCTCTGTCTCTCAGGTTGTTACTCTGTCATTTCCGGCCATGCAATGGGCATGGAATATTGGAATGGAAGGGAAGGGATATCTTCCCAACCAATGGGTCGAACCCTCCGCCGCACAATCAATGGTACGTACTCTGTTTGTTTAGCCTGCATACCCATTGAAGTTTGAACCCGTCCTTCTCTTTAATTTGGGGCCAAAACCCCACAATTTCGTCTTGCCTTTTCTCTTCCAGTCCCTCATCAATCCTCTCAAAATCTACCTAATTAAGAACCCAAAGAAATATCCAATCAAAAAGACATTGCCAATGTGAGAATATTGCCAATGTCATACGGAATGCTATTTTCAGCCGTGTTGGATTAGCCTGAATTATTTGTTCTTATTTGTTCGTAAGGGTTGTGCGGCTGTCCTCATTACTCAAGATACAGCAGTGTGCTTAGTTTTGATGGTAGAAGTAGAGTGTTTTTGTTTTTTTTCAAATTTCTTTTGACTGGGCAACTGCTCTGCATCTTAATTTCGGATCAACATCCCCTCAAATTTTTTTAAATATGAGATTCTCAAATTTTAAAATTTGAAACCCTCTATTACATAATTTATATCCAACAGTCCAAATAAATGAAGAGATTTGTGTGTTATTTTAATTTTCATAAAGTGCTCAGATTTTAAAATTTGAGAATCTCATATTTTAGAAAATTTGAGGGGATACAAATCCATTATTTTCTTAGTTTGTTGATTTTCTTAACCATTTTCAATGATATCTCGTTTACTTATTAAAATGTAATTTTTTTTTAAAAAAAAAAAATTCTTCTGTTAATCCCTTTTTCTATTACTTTTGTGATGCACTTCTAGCATCCAAAAATTCATCCAAAGCAAAGCGGGCCTGCTAGTCTGCTAAAAGCCTATTCCAGTTGGCTAGTTAAACTCTAAATAAGCTCATGAAACAATTTTCCTGAACTTCAAAAATGTGTGATTACTCATAACTTGTGTGCAGTGTACTTCACTTTTAGTGTCATCTAAAGGCTTCGAGAAGGTTTTATCCAAAAGATAAAAGGAAAGGAAGGTGAAGGATGTAATATTCATGGATCGATTGAAGTAAATAAAGTTGCTGGAATGTTTGATTTTGCACTTGCAAAAAGCTTTCAGCTGCCAAATGTGAAAGATTTAGGATAAGCTCTGTTTTGGTTGCTTGCCAAGAACAGAGTGGTAAGCATCTATTAAATAGTCTTTTCTAGTTTCTTTTTTTTTAGATAAGTAAGCAACCCTTAAATCAAAATTTGTTCAATATAATTAATATGTTATTGTTATGTTTATAGAAATAAATGCAAGAGGTTGGTAAGGTTGGTATTATGTTCTTGTTATGTTTCTGTCTTTGAGGTTTCATAAACAAATGCTGAATGATATTTTCCTATTTATAGAAATTTCATTTTTTCGTTTATTAATTTTGATGTTTATATTGTGGTTGAAAACTATGCAGTGATATAAATTTAATATTTGAATTAAATGCAAGAGCAAACAATCAATATCGGAAAGATTTATGATGATTGTAGATCTTGGGCTGCTGTAACACATTGTATCTAAATTGTCTATGGAGGTTTTTATAAGATCATCATGTGCTTAACTCATTTAAGGAATAGTGTTGTTTTATCAGATCAGAATCATATATATATATTGATGAAGAGGAACCATTGTGGTAGTCTTGAACATCTAGTTGAAGAATTTTGGTCTTTTATTTTTTGTGACTGTTGTTTCGAAATCAGCAGGGATCTTTATGATTTTCTTATAAATTTGTCAGGTGGTCCCTACTATATACACTGACATTAGAGGCCGTATGATCCAGTCAAATCAGGTAAATTGAAGATGACAAAATCTTATTCTTTTATTTGATTGATTAGATCTACTATATGCCTGAGATGCACCATCAATGGTTTTGTGCAGTATTCCGTGACACAGCATTTTTGGAGTTCCGAATCGGGTTACTTTTTTCAGTCTCTTCCTGGAATTTTCTTCTTTTATGACATTTCTCCAGTTAAGGTTCATATATTTGTTCACAGCTAATAGGGTATTTGAAAGTGTGATTTTGGAGTCTGTCATGATTATCGGGGTGGTTTAGGTGTCATTGATGAAAGATTATGTTTCTTTTTCCATTTTCACTTGTTTAGTTTTGTTTCCTTTCGAAAGAAAAATTATAAATGCACATTATCATAACTGCATCTCCACACATGAGATAGTCAAACATGGATAAGGACCTACAAGGAGAAAAATCTGTGGATTCAGGGAAACTGAAGTAGATTAAGTGTTACGAACTTAAGTTCATAACAGGATAAATTAGGTTCTAAGGGAACCTAAACCTTTTAAACACAAGGTTTGAGATTATTACTTTTCATGACTTTATTCATAGCATAATCCCTTTAAATGGAGGATTCATTACATATTACATAAGAGAGTTAGGACTGAGTCAACAACTATTATTAGAATAATATCATAACCTAATAAGTCTAGGGTTAGCCGACTAATGCTAACATAATATAAACCTAATACGACTAGCCTAATATGGAAAGGCCCATAACATTAAGATATATATTGTGGTGTACTCCAACAAGCCAAACGTGGAAGTAATCATACAATTGCACTTCTGGATAGATAAAATAAGGGGCTATTATTAAGTTACTGTGATAAACTCGAAAATCAGATGCATCATAATATTCCAGATCATCTTTTATGTACGTTTATATTGCAGGTGACTTTCAAGGAGGAGCATGTTCCTTTTTTACACTTTTTGACCAATATTTCTGCAATAATTGGGGGTACTGTTCTCTCTCTTTCTCTCTCTCTCTCTCTCTCTCTCCCCCCGCCTTTTTATCTAGACATAAGCATGCATACATTTCATCCAAGTATTTTGTTTAAGAAAATTATGTAGGGTTCTCTCTTCTAGTAGTGGAGATTTATGTTTCTACATACCAGATGCTTTGCCTGGATGCTGGTTTATTATCTCTTTGTTTAGGTATTTTCACAGTTGCGGGAATAATAGATTCATTCATCTATCATGCATGGTCAAAAAGTGATCAAGAAAAAAATGTAGACTGGCAAATATTGCCAATGTTGTTGCCATTCTGCACGTGTTGCTCCAATATTCTGGTTGATTTTCTGCAGGAGAAAATTGTTGGGTAGGGAAATCATTGAATCATTTTCTTATGAGGATTATTAATTGAAGTTGTAATTATTAAATTCATGTGACTTATTTCTTCGCGGAATGAATTGTGTCAAAATTCTTATTTCATTTTGTCAAATCGCTCACTTTGATTTTCCCCTTCAATTCATTCATTCGTAGATCCACTTGCCAATTGGTTTTTCATGAAACTTTGGACGGGATTGTGAATCTGATGCATATATATGTCCAGTGAAGAAAACCCAACTTACAATATCTAAATGTTGCTAATTGAAACAATAAGAGGCCTGCTGAGATCAAATTTTGATTGCACCCAGTTTTTAACGTGCAAAGCCTAATCTATTTATGTTGGCTTCCAATTTCTTCCAAACCCCATCCCATTCCTTCATTCTGTAGATTTGATAAGAAACTTCTTTAACGTCACCATTATGACAGAAGATTACAATGCACTGAACTAAAAAAAGGCTCATTCAATATTATTCAATACAATGGCTCAAAGTTTGGTTTGGAAGTCGGAAGGTGGTTGTCACTAAAGACAAAGTAAGAGAATAGAGGAACATGCATATAAGGAAAAGAAGGTTTGGTGACGAAGGAAAAAAAAAAAAGAAGGAATAATTATGTGTTACATGCTCAATTTCTCAAGTGTGTAATAGGATAAATTTGAGAAGGTTGTTAGATGGAATCAGGACATCTTTCAAAAAATAGTTTGGGAATAAACTTCTTGTTACCTTTACTCCATGTCTTTAAAAATAAAATAAAAAAATAAAAAATCTTTTACAATAATTCCCCAACTCATCTTCATACGTTGGTGAATGATGCGTAGTTAAAGATAATGATAACACCAACTTATGAAAGATAAATGAATGACAACGATAAGAGAAAACAAGAATGACTAAATACCAAATGTTTTTTTTCAATGTTGAGCTGTTATTGCCTCCTCATAGTATTTTTACCGTTGAACTTATTTCCTTTGGTCATTTGTAACGTTATGTTTGCTATATATAACTCACTTTTGTCAAATATTCTTTTGGAGCGTTGCAAACTTGTTTTTTTTTTTTTTTTTTTTTTTTTTCTCACGAAAGTTGAAATTTTATCCTAAACCATCTCTATGATAATTAGGCCCAGTAGTCAAAGATGATAAACTATTATATTGATGGTAACTTGGTGAGGCTTCCATAGATATCTAAGTTCACAAGAAAAGGTGTGGATTATTAAAGAGAATAAATAAGCATGCAAAAATAATTTTTAAAAAAGTAGGTAGAAGAAAGGAAAAGAAGAAAAAGAGAATAACAAAGAATAAAGCAAGAGAATAAAGAAGCACGTACAAAATGAAATTATGGCACTATTTGTTAATGTGTTTTTGGAGGGTGGTTTTTTATTTTTGGTTTAAAAAAGTATTCTGATGCAACATTAAGGTGAAAAGCTTTTTTGTGTTTTTAAGAGTGTTTTATATTTAGGTTGTTTATTAACGTTTTTGTTTTTAGAAGAGAAAATAAAAAGTTTAACAAACGAAGTCAAAGGTTTAGAGACATAAGGAAAAAAAAGAGAGAAAAAAGTAGGTTCATTGTAACCCGTTTCTTTCATCGTTTTGGGGGCATATCAAATTTTTGTTTTGTCTACCAAAGTAGAAATTTCATCATTTGTAAACCCTCTTACTAATAGTTCTGCCGAATACTCATGGGTGATGAACTTCAATATTGGATTTTAACTTTGTGAGTCTTGTAATAAATATATGAACTTGCAAGAAACGAAGTTTCGGGGAAAAAAAAAAAAAGAAAAGAAAGAAAAAGTAAGAGAATAAAGGCCTAAGTACACAAA
The DNA here is from genome assembly GCF_901000735.1 of Corylus avellana. Classification (NCBI taxonomy): domain Eukaryota; kingdom Viridiplantae; phylum Streptophyta; class Magnoliopsida; order Fagales; family Betulaceae; genus Corylus; species Corylus avellana. The sequence goes on along the minus strand of NC_081544.1, from coordinate 11,726,728 downwards.
ACAAGAAAAAAATAATGATGAAGAAGAAAAGAAAAGAAGATGTGGAGATGAAGAAAGGAACAAAGAAAGAGAATAGATAACATGTACACAAAGAAAAGAAAGTTTAGAGAAAAAGGAAGAAAGATAGGAATAATTATGTTCATTATTAATCACAGTTTTGGAAGATTAGAAATAATCTTATTTTCTACCGAATCATCCTTTATAAACCATCTTTGTGATAGTTAGAAGGCACAGTAGATTTGTATTTTCTTTCACCAAAGGAGAAAAAAGGACACAACAAGCTTGAAATTGTATAACAGATGCTATTATAAAAAAACCAATCATGGGCTACAAGATAGATAAATCATGCACATGAGCCAACTTACGTGCAATAGAATTTCAAGGATAAGTTAAAAGTCAATTTCCTTGCATTATTTAAAATTAAAGGTTTCACCTTTGAATATATAACCCTTCTCAATTTTTTGGTCTTCAAGAGGATAATGGTTTGTAATTAAGTGCTGTGCAAATTCTGATCTTTGAAAAAAATAAAATTAGTGCTAACAATCGTAAGCCACACATTGAGAACCACTTGAAAAGCGTGGGTCAAATGAGTATAGAATATGCTTTTTAACATTGTCAAGAAAACCCAACTTACAATAAGAGGCTGGCTGAGATCAAATTTTAGCAGGATGTTTCCTCAAAAATATTTTTTTATTTTTTATTTTTTATTTTTATTCCTGCATGAAATTAGAAGTTTTATCCTTTATAAACCCTCTCTATGATAGTTAGGCCTAGTACTCAAGGTTAATGAACTTCAATATTGGTGCTAACTTGGTGAGGCTTTCAATAGACATCTAAGATCGCTAGAAAAAAGGATGTGGATATTAAAAAAAAAAAAAAAAAGAATCAAGGAGCACGTATAAAAAGAAAAGAAAAGGAGGAAGCAAAAAAGCCAAGCATGTAAAGGTGAAGAAAATGATAAAACAAGAGAATAAATGAGCATGTACAAAAAGAAATAACAGCTTTGTTTGTTAATGTGTTTTGGGGAGTTTTTTGTTTTTAACTTATAAAAGTGTTCTGACGTAATATAAATTAGAATACTATTTTTGTATTTTTGATAGTGCTTTGTGTTTAAATTGTTTGTTAATGTTTTTTTTTTTTTTTTGAGAAAAGAAAATGAAAGACAAAAAAATCTAACTGATGAACCCCCGAAGATTTGAAGACAAAGGAAAAAAGAAAAAAAATTAAGGAGGTTCATTATAACCCGTTTCTTCCATACTTTTACGGTCATAGCAATTTTTATTTTTTATTTTTTTTATTTTTTTTATTTTTTTTTTAAGACAATAGAATATTCATCTTTTGTAAACTATCTAACTTTGCAAGAAACAAAGTTGTGGAAAAAAAAAAAAAAATGGATAGGGTAAGAGAATAAAGTACTATGTACAAATAGAGAAAACAAAAAAATTGATTAAGAAGAAAAGAAAGGAAGATTTGGAGATGAAGAAAAGGACAAATTCAAAAGAATAGAGAAACTTGCACCTAAAGAAAAGAATGTTGGGAGAGTAAAGAAAAAAAGAAAGGAATAACTTCTTTTTTTTTCAAAGCGGGAGAGGGGGAAAAGGGGAAGAAAGGAATAATTGTGTTCATTATAAATCATGTCAATCAATGGTTTTGGAAGCACAGCAATATTGTTTTATTTCTTCTACCAAATCATCCTTTGTAAATCATTTTTGTGATTTGTATTTTCTCTTACCAAAGGAAAAAAAAAGGTTTGTTTGAAAATTTAAGGAAAAAGAAGGCACAACAAGCTCGAAGTTGCATAACAGGTGTTACACACTCTCTCCCTCTCTCATTTCTTTCCTATGTTACCCTCTTTTCTATTGCTAATTTGCTATTGATATTTAACATGCATTTGAAATATTTTGTAAAAGCTAAAAAGTTGTTAACTTTTATAGTACGTGTATGTGATTAATTTGATAATAAGAAGTCCAAAACATGTTTTTCTGCATATCTATCTCACAATTCTTTATCCTTGACAATGTTTATGAAAATACCTATAAAAAAACCGAGTTAATTAATCCTCACAAAAATAATATTAATAATATTTATAAAAAAACCCTAATTACCTTTATATCTAAAGACGAATTAAAGAGCATCCTAAAAATGCCTTTATTATATATATATTTCCAAAAATCAGCAATATAATCTCCTTTAATTTGACACCATATATACAAAAGGAGATCCTTTTGAAATCGATCACTTCAATATATAATTGTGGTAGCTTAATTGGATTCTTAATTAAATCACTTTGTGGGCGAGGTATTAGTATTACTTAATTTGGACTAATCTTTCCCTACCCAAATTTACGTAAATGCCATCTAATTAATTTTTTGGTCTTCAAGAGGATATATATATATATATATATATAAAGGTTTGATAAAATTAATTTAAGGGCAAATTCTGATCTTTGAAAACCTTATATTTTAATTTGACTTCATTCATTCATGATCAGACCCAATTACAAATTATATATTAATTAGCAGATTAATTTTAAAATGTTTACAAACCCTGCTCTACCTATCATCATCCTATATATATATATCACAATATATATATCTGAATGCTAACTCCACCCTTTGGATTTTGTACCTCTGTGACTGTGTATTAATTAACAGAGAGTAAGATGGCGGGTCAGATATGGCATCACTTGCAACTCATAGATAAGCTGAAAAGTTATAGATATGATTATTGTCGGCTGTGCAGCAAGTTAGTATTGGGAAGTCGCAGCTACAAATGCGAGGAACATTATTGCGGTTTTTTGATTCATGAACCATGCCCGGAGACAACAGATCGCAAGAGAGAGATAGAGGCCACACATAATTTGAGAAGTACACATCACTTGATATCCATGAAAGAGGCAGAGAAGAATGGAGATGAGAAGAAAGTAGTAGTTTGCTCATTGTGCGACGAACCGGTATCGTCTTTGTTAATGTCATGTAACAACGACAACATTAATAATAATGGGCCTACCTTTTATTACAAATGCTGCTTCCCCAACTGCACCTTCCTCATTCATCAACCATGTGCACAATTACCCTACGAAACACCAAAACACCCTCTGCACTTCTCAGACCACAACCTTTATCTCCAAGAGCCAACAGAGACTCAAAATCATTGCGGTGCTTGCTTTAAAGTTTTCAGTAAACGCTTCTATTACGATTGTGGCTACTACGATTATATGCTCGACATCAAATGTGATTCTCGTTGGAGAGCTAGTGTTGACAAATGTAACAAGCATGCATTGTTCCCCATCCGAAATCCAATCCAGTTCACTTGCCAAGTGTGTGGTCGGGAAAGCAAAGAAATTGCCCATCTATGTACCAACTGTCGACTTCTTATTCACTCTAAATGTGCCCAATTTCTAGGCACCATCAAAATTAGAGGACATGGTCACTCCCTCACTTACACCTTCTCTCTTAGCCAAGTCAAAAAGCACAAGTGTGAAGTCTGTTACGAAAATGTGGATACAAAGAATGCAACTTACTATTGTGATGATCAGAAGTGTGACTACATTGCTCACTTACGGTGTGCATATTGGATTAGGAAGGAGAGTGAGACCAGTGATTCCTTTGACTATGCTACTCATTTAGTCGAGGGCAACGATCTAAAAGAGGGTGAAAAAGCTGCCCCTAAAGAGATTGTACATTTGAGTCATCCACTACATAAATTAAACCTTCAAAATGAAGAGCTCTTGGATGTTAAGCGTTGTGAGGGGTGCATGCAATTTATAGTGTTGTCCCCATTTTATGGCTGTGTGGAGTGCAACTTCTCTCTCCATATAAGATGTACTAAACTACCCCAAAAGGTTATGCAACCATTACATCACGAACACCTGCTCAGCTTACATGAGGTAGATTCCAATGTGCAATCGTTTGAGAGTTGGGCTTGCAAGCGAAAACGAGGTGGCTTCAACTACAAATGTGACAACCGTTGTGGTGAACGAATAATATTTGATGCTCAATGTATTTTAATTCCAGAAGTCTTTAAACATAAAGGTCACCAGCACCGTCTCTTCCTCGGTGGATTTCATCAACCAAATTGCAATGCTTGTGGTCAACTTCCTTATTACATTCAAGCATTTGAATGCACTACTTGTGGGTTCCGCTTGTGTATTAAATGTGCTACTCTTCCACTAGTAACTAGGCATAAATATGACACACATCTCCTATATCTCACTTATGCCGCCGAAGACAACTCCAAAGAATATTATTGTCAAATTTGCGAAGAAGAAAGAGATGAAAAGCTTTGGTTCTATTACTGTAAAAATTGTGACTTCGCTGCTCATCCTCGATGTGTACTTGGGGAAGAACTTGTTTCAATTAGTTACATTTGTTTGTGACTGAGACATGGAGGGAAAACCTTATTGTATATAATTTAATTCAATATACAATCATTATGACTAAAACTCATGCTAATAAAGATATTTTACTCATTGTCTTCAAGCATCAAAGCATTGTGTAAAGGACAACGTTGACTTGCCCTTTCCATTAGCAAAGATCAAAACTTTAAAACTCAAAAAATATTTTGATCTTGTTCCCCATTCTCTATGTCATGGACGGCTACAAGAGAGAGTGGAAGCTCTTTGTTTTATCTTCCTCTCGTTTAGAATGAGAAAATATAATAAAAATAAATAAATAATTTGTCTTACAAAAGCATGACCGACCACCCCTTTAGTGGGGATTATACAGAGATAGAGAAGGAAAGTAAAAGAGAAATAAAAGTTGGCTCCAATAAGTCTGGAGTTTCAAGTTATCTCATAACCCCATTGCAAAGTCCTATTAATTATCATTTACTCAACTGTAAATTAAAAATTGTACTATAGGTTTTATTTAACAACAAAAGATCTCTCTATCGTACTAATGTCTACAAATAAATCTCTACATATGATATTCAAAATTGAATAAGGTATTTTAATTTTATAGTCACCTTATCCACTCTAAATCTTTTATCTTTGAGTACTCAATCACATGATCATCCACAATACTTTTATTAAAGAATAAACTCTTTTGATAGTACTAATTTTAATAACCACTTTACTAAAATTATTAGGTATGGACTTAGACTAGCAATTCTATTAAATTATCTCAAGGAGATACTTATATTTCCTATGACTCAATGTATAAGTATTTAGGGGACAGTAATTTGTACAACACATTATTAACAATTAAAAATACTCAATGCATTCCCAATACATCAACATACGAACTACAAGCCTCGTTTTCAATAATCAAGACAAACCATTCTATCATATAGTATTGATATGCTATTATGTTATAGTCTTCATGATAAAAATGCTCAATTTTATCATTGACAGTCAACTCAAATTTACAAGTTATAAGGAGCTTGTGATTTAAATCTTTTTAGATTAATCACACTCAATGCTCATGAATTCATTGCATGAATCACAATTTCCCCAACAAAATAAATCTAAAAAACAAAAATTAAACTAAAAAAAATAAATAAATAAAGGCATGCATCTGCCTCCATAGAGGGAGACCCATTTGCCTTGTCAAAGTAAAATCAGTAAACATCATTTTTAAGGGGAAACACAGTTTTGAGTTGACAATTTTGAAAGAACTTAAGCGGTTTGAAAATAAAAGGGGAGGGTAAGGACAGCTAACCTAAACAAGCTTTTATTTAAGTTAGAACTCAAATTGAATCTCTTTAATTAAAAAAAAAAAAAAAAAAAATCCAACATTAATATCGAGAACAAAGTAGCAAACAAGACAATCATCTATTCTCTGAATCTACCTTTCTAGGCATATCTATCTTCAAGAAAAACAATTAGTTAAATATGACAGCATAAATGCCAAAAATGAGATGGTGAAAATGAATTTGATAAAGAAGATGAATATTCAATTCGCAACAATTCACTTTCAATAGGAACCTGAATTCCTCCCTGATTAATAGAGATAGCTTCAAACTCTGCATTTTGACTCTCTTCATTGGTCAACCACAAAGACATGCAACAATCAATTAAGTCCTTGCTGCAACTCACTGGAGAGCCCCTATTAAAAATTGGGCCCCTCCCAAATCTTGTAATCTTCGCTAGATTCAAATCAGAAAGCTCGTCGGCATAACTCTCTAAAATGTTTCAGATGGCACGACACCAGATCGGTTGAGCTACCTTAAGGAAGTCATGAGCAGCCAATATAGGAAGGTTCACACTTCCCAATTCAGATTCACCATGCCCACCTCTTCCATGATAATCTGATCCTCCCAGCTTTAAAAGACCATAACCATCTGCTACGTCACTGTATGCTGTTGACCAACACAAGTAAACTACCATGTAAGTACCAAATGTTTTAATATAAGCAAAAGATGAGGTTTCATATATAGGGTTTGAAGGAAATAAATTCCCATCACAATAGCAGCACTGCAAATGTTCTACTACAGCGTATAATCATTAATATGGTCAACAAGGCTCCCAGATTTGTCTCGCATATCAAAAAGTAACTGACCCACACAAAGCTGTGTGAACAGTACCTGTTACACTATATGACCAGTGCACATTAACAGTACCTCTTGAACAGTGTTATAAAGAGTACACAGTACAATATTTTCTGTTTGTGAATGTTATGAGAATTTGGTGGTCTAGGATTTGAAGATTCAAGTTTTCAAAAAAGAAATATAAATTTTGTGTTCGTTGGAAAATTGTTGGGAATTTCAATGGGAAAACCTAAATGAGAACAACAAACCTCAGCATCACACCTCAAATGGTTACATCACACAATCCATAAAGCAACAATGGCTGAGAACCACTTTTCCTTTAACCCTTTACATCCATCGTTATGTAGAAACAAAACCAACATCTCATCCATGCACTAAAATATAAAAACATTATAACAAATATGAGTCGAAACATTATAAAGGATGAAGTTTAACTACAACTCAACTTCATCTGCTGATTTATCCCTGGAATTGTTTTGTAAGGATTTTGATATGTTCCTAAGATAGCATCTTTGTTTGACATCCATTACATGTCTGAAGATCGATGGACAAGTAAATGTTTTACGTTCTATGGCAATTGATTGGACTGTCACCGAAAACAAAATTCCACAAACAACAATAAAAAAGAAAAAGACGTAGCAAAGTAAATAGTATACCTGCTAGTTTTCATCACTTGTGTAAACCTCCATCCCATGAAGGCCAGCCTCTTTCAGCCTCCTGATAATGGCAACATGATTTTTCAGTGCTCCTGGATGAGCTAGCACAGCTACACCCCAAGTATTAGATATCAATTGTATAGCGTCTTCTGCAAGAGGCTCACTTCCCCTGAAACCATATATATCATAAATTCTAAGTCAACAATATGCATCAAGAGCAACAAGGAAAGGTTTAACTAATCAACAGAGCATCAGAGACATACAAACTAGAACAGGATAAATCCTCACAACTCAGACTCTTCTTGCAACTTCTTGCAATTTTGAATCACAAACAAGGTTTTATAAAACAGCTCTCTCTGATGTCAGAGAAAATCAAAATTAAACAACTTTCTTCAAGCAACTACTAAGAACAAAAGGTACACACACGTGTATGTATTTATGTACGTATGTATGTGTATGGATGCATGCATACGCCTCCTAATGCTAGAAATTTAGAAAAATGACCTAATATTGTACTGATTTCAACATTTGGAATTATCTTGATGCGAAATCTTCTAGCAGCTTCTAGAGCCTCAGGGATGCTTGGCATTGTGTCATGATCTGTTAGAGCAAGAACTTTCACCTGTTATGAGAACATTTATTAAACAACTTGCAATACATCTTATGTTGTATTCAAGAATTAAAATATGAGAATTGTATAGCAAATGAACTTTTAAGATCAAGAATAACGTACAAAGTTTTGCAAGTAGTTTGGACTTCAATTCCACAAGGGTCCCACACAATTAACAGATAGCATTGTGGAAATTAATACCTCTCTTTCGACCAAATGTCCATCATTAATGTGTCATAGCCCAATTTAATTCAAGTTTCTAAATTATTTTTAAAATGATATGAAACTAAAGTTCCATTATTTTTTCTTTGTTCCAAGACTGTTAGTAGCTAAGAAGTTAAATTCCATTCAAAATAATTGAAAATAGTCATTTTATCCAAATGACAACCGCTACCACAATAAGGATGGCTAAATACTCCCCCCCCCCAAATAAAAAGCAATAAATTTCCTTATTGCCTTAAATCATTTGGTTGGAAGAATAACTTATGAAAAAGGAGGAAGAATAGATTTCCTCCTTTTTCATCCTTATATCTTATCTAAAATACTACTCTTTGTTACCTCTAGATTTATTATATCCTTATTTGAGACAGATGGTGGTAAGAGCCACAAGGACAAAAGAGTCTTTACCTTCTCAAAGAATTCTGTGTCCAGGACCAAAGCCTCTTACCCAGAGCTTATAGTTTGAGTTTGTCCTGCTTCCATGTCATTAACCAACTGCACTTCTCGGAATCTTAATGAAACCACTTATGCTCCTTCTACCGCATAACACACTATGCCATACACTTCAATAGCACCTTGAAATGTTATCTGATTCTAAATGTGCCCCAATAATTCTAGAGCTCACTTTTTAGGCAATACCGGAGCCCATAAAGTAGCCAGCATGAAGATCCAATTGAATGACAATTGACTTCCCTTAGCGGAGTGATTCTCCGAAAGGATTGATTTACTTCCTTTAGTCTCATACTCGGTTAAAAAAATAAATTAACTAAAGTTAGAGTTGTCACATCCTTTTTAATAAAACAAAGTTCAGTAGTCATCTTGGAATGCCATATGAGCACCATGGCTTTTTCTTTTCCTTTGGAAATCCCTTTATAGTCCTCTTAAAGCTAATCTCTTCCTTACTAACATCAGCGAGCTTGGTGTTATCTTGTGTGTGATTGTTCTCGCCTTATTTAACCGTAATTGTGATCGCCTGTTTTTTGCACAACAAGTGGTATCAAAGCTCAGGTTCAAGAAATCAAATTTACGGAAAATATGGCGAGTACCAAGTTTGAAGTGGAGAAGCTTAATAGGAAGAACAATTTCTCTCTTTGGCAAAGAAGGATGAATGATTTGCTGATTCAGCAAGGAGTTCACAAGGCGTTATTGGGAAAGGCAAAGAAACCCGAGAAGATGGACAATGATGTTTGGGAAGAGATGGATGCAAAGGCTGCCAATGCGATCCGTCTTAATTTGTCAGATGAAGTCATTCAGAATGTGATTGATGAAGAAGAGGCAGAATCAATTTGGCAGAAATTGGAAAGTCTGTATATGGCGTAGAATTTAATGAATAAGCTGTACATGAAGAAGCAGCTATATGGTTTACAGATGGAGGAAAATACAGATCTGCTGGAGCACCTCAACAAGTTCAATATGTTGAATACACAGTTGTTGAATTTTGCAGTGAAGATTGGAGAAGAAGATAAAGCGATACTTTTGTTGGCATCGCTTCCCCCTTCTTATGATCACCTGGTTACAACATTGTTATATGGGAAATAGACTCTAGCGTTTGAAGAGGTGACGGGATCCCTCTTGTCACATGAGACGCGGAGAAAACCTGTCAATGATCAGACTGATGGGCTTGTGGCACGGTTTGAGCCAAAGCGCCAAAGATATAAGTTTAAGGGGAAGAATGGCAAAGGTAAACAGTATCGGTCTATGTCACAATCAGCACAGGGTGGAGAATCTCGGTTAGATGCAAAAGACGTGGAGTGCTATTATTGTCACAACAAAACGCACTACAGAAAATTTTGCAAGCTGATGAAACAAGATCTTGAAGATAAGAAGAGTCTGATGACAACGAGGTTAGCGCAGATGTTCTTTCAGTTTCCTCAGGTAAAAATTCTATCATAGACTCTTGGGTTTTGGATTCTGCTTGTTCATATCATATGTGTCCGAATAGGCAGTGGTTCGACACATTTAAATCCTATAATGCGAGTACAGTGCTAATGGGCAATGATGCTAGGTGTAAAGTCATTGGACAAGGTACCATAAAAGTTAGGTTGTTTGATGGGATTGTCAGGACACTCACTAATGTCAGATATATTCCCGACCTTAAGAAAAATTTGATCTCATTAGGCACATTAGATTCTTGGGGCTATGGTTATTTAGCCAAAGATGGAGTTATGAAAATAACTAAAGGTGCTATGGTGATAATGAAAGGCAAGAAAATTGGCAATTTGTATAAGTTACTCGGGGACACAGTTACAAGTGGCAAAACCAAATAATGACAACGCAGTTTTGTGGCATATGCGGCTTGGTCATTTAGGCGAGCACAGTACGTTTGAACTTCACAAGAGGAATCTGTTGAAAGGTGTGAAGTCATGTAAATTGAGTTTCTGCAAGTCCTGTCTATATGGGAAGCAACGAAGAGTCAGCTTTAAGGTGGTGTCTCATACAAGTAAAGGTGTTCTTGACTATGTTCACTCAGATGTTTGGGGGCTAGTGGCGGTGCCATCAAACGGATGTGCACATTATTTTGTCAGTTTTATTGATGATTTTTCAAGAAAGGTTTGGGTGTATTTTATGAGACACAAGTCAGAAGTTTTCACCATCTTCAAGCAGTGGAAGGCGCAGGTGGAAAATCAGACTGGAAGAAGAGTGAAGTATCTGAGATCCGACAATGGGTTAGAATACAAAGACACTGCATTCTTGGAATTCTGCAAAACAAAAGGTATTACTCGTCACTTCACAGTGAGAGGGACTCCACATCAAAACGGAGTTGCCAAAAAGATGAACAGAACACTGTTGGAAAAGGCGAGATGTATGAGGTTGAGTGTAGGATTGCCAAAGAGTTTTTGGGCTGAGGCAGTTAATTATGCATGCTTCGTCACCAACCGATCTCCAGCTGCTGGGATTGACTTCAAGGTTCCAGAGGAAGTATGGTCATGTAAACCGGTAGATTGCAGAGTGGAGAACGATCGAAATTAGATTCAAAGTCAAGAAAATGTATTTGTCTTGGTTTGGAATCTGGTGTTAAAGGCTATAGGCTCTGGGATCCAATCTCTAAGAAGAAGATTGTTAGCAGAGACGTGGTGTTTGATGAGGCCTATATGTTAGGGAAGGGTGAGAATGAAGCATCAATTAAGAGCCAGAAAGGGAAACAGGTTGTGGAGGTGGAGCTTGATGAGCAGCGTTCACTCACAAACATATGTGATGACGAAGAATCGTCAAGAGAAGAGCACCAAGAAGAGCCTTATTCTTTAGCAAGAGGCAGAGAGAAACGTGATCGAAAAGCACCGGAAAGGTATGGATTTAAGAACATGGTTTCCTTTGCTCTAATAGCTGGTAGTGGAGTCTCATTGTCTTCAGAATGGCATGCCGACAGAGGTGGAGTTACTACAGAAAGGTAAAGCTTGGGAATCGACAGAATTGCTCAAGGCAAGGAAGGCTAAAGGATGCAAATGGGTCTATAGAAAGAAAGAGCCAATAGAGAAAGCTGTGTGGCCTAGAGGACTGGTAGAGAAGCATGGTAGTCTGTCTAAACCAGGTCCTATGCTCAAGTTCAAGAGGTGCTTGGACTTGAGTGACACTTATGAATTGTGATAGCCCTCAGGGGCTTGGGCGGAGGCATCAGAAGAAGATTCGTTTTGTTGCGACTTGATGGGTTTCAAGTCAAGATGGAGATTATTGACTATGTGACTTTTCAACCCTCAATTTAGTCATGGGCCCATGTCTTGCTTTATTGGTTTATGGGTACTGCCGTGGGAGACTAGCTCTCCAAATCCTTCTCTAAGTCGGAGTGTGTGGGGCTCACGTGGTGTACAAGTCTTTCTTGTAAAAGGCTTTATAGTTTTTGTCTTATGGAATCCACGAATGACTTGCATTAGGACAATTGGAGTGTACCGACTTTGCCCATATATAAAGCCAAAGTTTTGTGCGTGAATAGGGTGTGCGAAAAACATCAACAGAGCCGCACAAGTGAATTTGTGGGCTGCTGTTTGAAGGGCAGCAGAGTAGTGCGCCGCGCCTCTTGTATTTTCTTCTTGGTTTCATGAGTTAGAGACAAGAGAGAAAATAAAGGAGAGAAGACAAAGAGAGCCGATTGTTTTCTTCTTGATTTTGGAGGATCCAAAATAAGAGAGAAAAATAAAGGGTGCTACTGCGGGAAAGAAAAATAAATAGAGAGACCAACCGCAATCGTATCCCAGCAAAAGAAAAAGAGTTTGTATTCCTGTCTTTTGTTTATTCCTTTGAGGATAATCTCTATTGTGTGATAGTGAGATTTAGGTGTATTGGGGTTTTGGGTCTGAGTGATTTTCTCTCTACTATATTTTTGTACTCCATCTTTCATAGTGAATTTCTTCGTGATCGCCTCCGCCAGTGGACGTACCTCACATTGAGGTAACCACTTAAATCTTGGTGTTATCTTGTGTATGATTGTTCTTGCCTTATTTAACCGTAATTGTGATCGCGTGTTTTTTGCACAACATATTGGAAACAGATGATTAGACTATTTATAAACAGATTGAAAAGGATGAAAATATATGTTAACAATTACTAACGAGCCCTAATACCAACAAAAGAATTACTAGGAAATGGTGATCAAAGTGGTGCCAAAATGAGGTAGCCAAACTCAAACAAAGGGTATAGAGCAGCAGTGATTCAAATCAATTACAAAACAGACAGAAAACTACAATCAACTAATTACTGCAAGAACAGTTATCATGGCTGACAAAAACAGAGCAAATAACTGTGTAGCAAGAAACCAGAACCAGTTACGAATTACAAAAGTTTGCAGAGGAATTCTTGCTTTCAGTGGTAGGCTGGTAGCTGTAGAATAAATACAAGAACAATCACCGTTATATCTGCGAACAGAAAAATTTGGAGTAATTTTGACATTGGCAATACAAAGGAAAGACCACCATAGAGACATAAGACAACCAAGTACTTCTTTTCTGTTGTATTCACAAAACAAATACCGAAACACCATTATGGAGACATTTTATCAAACACTGAGTAGCAAACCAGACATTTTATCTTCCAGCCCAACGAACTCAATCAAAACAAAACAAAACTATACAAAGAAACCCCACACTAAACACCCACAACAAAAATCTATACAGGGTAGAGGCTTATCCAATCTCAACATTCACAGTTCAATGATTCAAGCAACATTTGCAAGCACAAAACAACGCCCTTGCCAAACGACCACTTCTTTCAATAATGCCAAAGAAACAACAACTTTACAATTAGAAGTGAACCAATTAGCATCTTTACCATCCCATTGGCCCAAGACGATCGGGTCGTACAACCCATCGTAGCAAGTTTCAAGACACAGTGAATGAATCCTAGGATGAAATTCTGGGAATTAGCTAGAAATTGAAGTGGGCTGAAAAAGGACGCTTCAGCTGAGAGAGAGGCGGGCTTCACGCTTCACTGCTTCAACCATATCCAGTCCATTGATGCCGTCCGCCGAGCTAGAGAGAGAGAAACAGAGGCGGGAGATGATGAAATAGAGGTGGGAAAGAAAATAAAAGGGTGGAGGATGTTGTAATGTGTGTGTTACAATACAATCATGATTTCCTTTTCTGCCTTCTTTAAATGTTTTTATGAAAAAAAAAAAAATCAAATGAATTTAATTGATTTTTATTTTTATTTTTATTTTTATTTTTTACATGTCCGCATTAGGGGAGATTCGAACTAGTGATCTCCGCTTTATAAAACATGGTCTCTCCGCTTTATAAAACATGGTCTCTAACCGATTGACCTAGCCCTTGAGACAATTTGACCATTTTGACCATTAGCCTTTAACAATTTGTTTTGACCGTCATTAACAAATGTTTTATGGGTTTTGACTATGACCGTTTGGTCATTATATTGTCTTTTATGTTCTTATTGGAAAAACCTAACACTCACTTTTATATATATTGAGTGGGAATGATATCCTTCCCTTTTGTTGTATTTGCTCAGAAAAAAAAAATATATATAGTTCTCAAATAGAGTTATATATACAATATACATATATAGGAGATGTATTAAAAATGCTTTCAAACACTAAGTTAATAGTGGATCACTTGGCGAGTCGTTGAAATGTTATGTGATTTTAAATGTGCTCATTAATTCTAGAGGTCCCTTCTACTTAGGGGTAATATTGATGCCCAAAAATTAGCTAGAGTAAAGATACAATTGACTTTCCCTTAAAGTAGTGCTTCCACAAAGGATTGATTTACTTCCTTTTGCCTCATTCTCAGTTCAGTTTGATTACAGCCCAAAGCTCCCGTTATTTACATTTTTCACTTCTAAACAACATGTCAGTGTGCAATGGGTACATGAAACAACACACGGTATGTACAAGGTGGTCTACATGAGGCATAAAAGTGACTCACCAAACATTAAGGTTGAAAAGGCGGGTACGGTTAATGGTTATTGACTAAAATCGCTAATCGTTACCGCCTAGGTGGTTAGTAAAATTCACTAACCGCCTTCGTTAACCGCCTAGGCAGTTAAGCGGTTAACCGGTAGTTAACGGTTAGTAACCTCAATAACCGCTAACCGCTTTTTAAAAGAATTTTTTTACAAAAAAAATTAAAATTTAAAAGAAAAAACCAAAACATCGTCGATTCTATTGTATTTACTGAAAAACGCTATGCTGACTCCAAAAACTTGTTTATTACAATTTATGCGGAATTAATATTATGAAGCAATAAACAATTCAATCACCCAAAATATATAAAGCAATAAAGAGGCAGACATAGATATTTTGGTTACGAAGAGGAAACCTTTTAGAAATCGATTTAAAAGTAAAACCTCTCCGGGGCAGGCAAACCCAGGAAATCACTATCAAAAGATTATCCAGAGATTACAGACACTAGGAACACTTACAACCCTTTGCAAGACCTTTGCTCTATAAGATCGACAAGCCTACAACTCGTCTCCTTGCTCACAATCTTCTTCGACGTGATTCTCCTTTACCGGACCCTTCCGATAGACTTCTCAACCGTAGATTTATCAAAGGAATAACTAAAACTCTAAGAGATTTAATTTAACGCTCACCACATATGACCTCTCTTAGCACAGCCTCTGACGAACTCTCTGGGGGTAAAAATTCGTACTTCTCTCTTCTATAATGATGTATATATACCCCAGACAAAACCCGTAGACCTAACCCACTTAAAATCATGTTTTTGGGCCTAAAACTTACGGGGTGTCCGGACATGTTAATGGGCGGTCCGGACACGGCTTTGCGAAGCAAGATTTTAGTTTCTAGAAATGAGGTCCGGACCCGGGGAATTGCGGTCCGGACCCGGGGAATTGCGGTCCGGACCCGGCCTATCCAGTCTTGATCAATAGCTCCGATCAATGGGCGTTTGTGGTCCGATTGAGCTGAAATTTTGCAGGGATGTTCATAACACATGAATCTACATTATGAATGGTGGAGATTGGATTCTGAGCATTTTATATCAGTGTTTGAGCCCGTGAACAGTAGCACCTGCATTTTGAAACTGAATTAAGCCAACACAAGAACTAACAAACTCCCCCTTTGGCAATTCAGTGACAAAACCAAAATATCGAGCCAATCCCATCATCTCCCCATATTTACTCCCCCTTTTTGTCACAGAATGACAAAAGGTCTTCATGTTTCCTGAAACACTTCACAAAATACATCAAGGCATATGTGGAACAAGAAGATATAAATAAAACTCATGAAAAAAATGACGTAGAATGCGTGATCATAAAGAAATATCAGCAAAACTCTCCCTCAATGTATGACTCAATTAACAACAGGAAATTGGAAATGCAAAGCATGTTTCTCCCCCTTAAAAGTTAAATGAACACACATGATAACACATCAATGACTCATGTGTTGCACAATGAATATCCAAACATGCTCTAAATATGCAAAATATACATGAGACTAGAAATGGCTAGAAACTCATATTGCTTAACCCAAGCAAAGAAAAATGTTCCATTCATCCCATGCTTGTGTGGTGTGTGTGTAAGCCATCTAAAGAGAAAAATTTTTAATTTACAAAATGAGGAGAAAGTTTCCCCACCATGAGGTTTTGACAAGTATATCAAATCAAAAGTCAAACCTTATCATGCTAGGGCCTAGCCACTCTCATCCTATACATTTCTCTTTGTAAAATATTTTGCACAAGTTTGACACAGTGAAATAAATTCCTTTTGGAATATGATCTTTAGATTTTATTTGTTTCACTATTTTGTTTATTTTTTTCTTTGAGAAAGTGTCCTTAAACTTTTGGTGCTTATCACAAAAGAGAAAGCAGGAATTTTTAAGCCCTAGGTTCAACTAGCATATGGTCAATTTGAAAAATATGACTAGTCAAAAACCTCATATGGCTACCAAACAGACCTCACAAATAAAGTGAAACAAAACCTCAATTTAAGCTTAAATGTGCACAAAAGATAAAGCATAGGCAAAATGTACCACATAAGCTCAGGCTTTAGGTAACCACAAAAACAAGTCCATTGACACAAATTTTCATCTCATGCATATTAAGAACATTCCAAGACGCAAGGAATTAAATCCATAAAAAGCAACATGAGAAATTAATGGACTATCTAGGAGCATAAGACAAAAGAAAGAAAAGAAAACAATCAAAGTAACATATTTTTGTCTTTTTGAAATTTTTCACAAAAGAAATGCACACAAAAGAAAAACAAATGCAAAACAAAGAAAAATGCAATGCAAAACAAAACAACATGCTTGAATTGAGATTACAACAGGCAAGACATGAATGTCCTTTAGCATTAAACTTTCATCACATCTTATAGGTCCACTACAAAATAATGATTTGGTTTAATAACTACTTCTAGGTCTTCACAAGACATTACACATTCCTGAACATTTGATTAGCAAGTAGACAAAAATCTTGGTGGTCCGCACACAACATCTCATCTATAAGCTTTTCAAAGATCATGATATATGAATTTCTTGAAAAATCCTTTATGAATATGCCTCAAAACATGAATCTCAAAACAATCATGTATATACTCTTCATACAGAAAGTGTAACAACAAAAACAATGCAGTGCATAAACAATAAAGCAAAAACAAAAAAAAATGCAAAGCAATGAAAAATAATACGCTCTAGGATATTCAAAACTAAGCAAAACAATCAATCCTAGGCATGTTATTGACTCACCTAACTTTAGGTGAGATCACTACCACTCCCCCTCAATGGGTAAATGGTATAATCTTTCATAACCCAAACCTTCTTCAATAAAGGTGTAGAGACATGAACATTTTCAAACTTGTCTATTCTAGACACACCTCCCATCATCATTACCAAACCCTCATAATCTTTCCTAGAAACATAATTTTTATTTTTATGCACATGAGGTTTCAATTTAAAACAGTTGGGTCGAATGTGACCAACTTTTCCACAATGATGACAAGTAGAGATAAACCTTTTAGGAAGTAGATTCCTAGGAGGATGGACGACTCTATATTTGGGGTAAGATACATAAGGTTCAATATGAATTTTCTTAACTTTCTTACCTTGTGAGGTCGAGGCAGCTGCTATTTTTCTTTTAACCACAGAGTCTTCTACTTTTTCTGATTTAACAAATATTATCTCGGAAGTAGAATCATTGTTAGAAGACAAAGCAACATGACAATCAAAACTTAACTCAGATTTATCACAATCAGAATTCTGAGTATATAACATATTCTTAAGGGAATTGCTAGAGAATTTTTCCAATTGAGTTTCTGACTCTTTTAATTTATTCTCTAACAAATCAACTTTAGAACCTAAAACAGAATTTTCAGATTTTAAAGAATCAATTAAAGCATCTGATTCAGACAATTTAGTAACAATAGATTCATTCACATATTTAAGATCTTGAAACTCCCCCAAACAATTTGTGTATTGATGTCTCAAAAGAGTGAATTTTCCAAAATTGTTGAAGGAGTTTATAAGATCATATTCCCCTTGAGAAGTATTCATAGCAAACAGGACTCAACAGATCTCACTCAAGAATTTAATTCAAACAGAGTGAACCCGCTCTGATACCAATTGAAAAACGCTATGTTGACTCTAAAAACTTGTTTATCACAATTTATGCGGAATTAATATTATGAAGCAATAAACAATTCAATCACCCAAAATATATAAATCAATAAAGAGGCAGACACAGATATTTTGGTTACGAAGAGGAAACCTTTTAGAAACCGATCTAAAAGTAAAACCTCTCCGAGGCAGCCAAACCCAAGAAATCACTATCAAAAGATTATCCAGAGATTACAGACACTAGGAACACTTACAACCCTTTGCAAGACCTTGGCTCTGTAAGATCGACAAGCCTACAACTCGTTTCCTTGCTCACAATCTTCTTCAACGTGATTCTCCTTTACCGGACCCTTCCGATAGACTTCTCAACCGTAAATTTATCAAAGGAATAACTAAAACTCTAAGAGATGTAATTTAACGCTCACCACATATGATCTCTCTTAGCACAGCCTCCGACGAACTCTCTAGGGGTAAAAATTCGTACTTCTCTCTTCTATAATGATGTATATATACCCCCGACAAAACCCTAGACTTAACCCACTTAAAATCATGTTTTTGGGCCTAAAACTTACGGGGTGTCCAGACATGTTAATGGGCGGTCCGGACATGGCTTTGCGGAGCAAGATTTTAGTTTCTGGAAATAAGGTCCGGACTCGGGGAATTGCGGTCCGGACCCGGCCTGTCCAGTCTTGATCAACAGCTCCGATCGATGAGCGTTTGTAGTCCGATTGAGCTGAAATTTTGCAGGGACGTTCATAACACATGAATGTACATTATGAACGGTGGAGATTGGATTCTGAGCATTCTATATCAGTGTTTGAGCCTGTGAACAGTAGCATCTGCATTTTGGAACTGAATTAAGCCAACACAAGAACTAACATTTACAATATAACCCCCCAATAACCACTAACCGCTTTTTAAAAGAAATATTTTTTTTTAAAAAAAAATTAAAATTTAAAAGAAAAAACTAAAACAACGTCGTTTCTATTGTATTTACATCATTGTTTCTAGATTTATATATATATATATATAGGCCGTTAGCGGTTAGGAAAATGGGTTAGCGCGGTTAATAACTACTAACCTTCAAAAGTGGTTAGCAAGCGGTTGATAACCGCTCTCCTTTTCACCCCTACCAAACACCAAATAATTAAAAACCAAAGAGTTCAAGCAACTAAGTTTAAACATATAACACCGGTCCATCTTATCTATCCAATGAGAATCTTCTTGAGAGCTATTGTCCACACAAAGAAAGCCATGCTTTAGGCATACCGAACTTTCGTATGTTTGTAGTGTATAGACATATGTACGTGCTCTACACATTCTACCCTCTTTTCATCCAAGTATTTCATTTTGTTATATGATATTGAATGAATTTTAAAAATCTTCATGCAAGAAATGCAAATGAAGGGTTCTCTCTTCTAGTAGTGGAGATTTATGTTCCAAACGAGGTTCTCTCATTCATTCTAGCAAATCAGCAACTTTTATTTTCCCTTTAGCTCATCCATTTGTAGAATTACTTGGCAATTGGTTTTTCTTGAAAATTAGATCTTATTTCAAGGGTCAAAAAGGATTGTGAATAAGATGCATTGTCAAGAAAACCCAACTTACAATATCTAAACGTTGGTGGAAGCCTCGGACTTTGAATGCTCCCAATGGTCTTAAGTTCGAAACCTAATAAGTGCAAAATGCCTCTTAGCTAGAGCCAGCCTCCTGGCTAAGATCTTGACTTGACTAGTCCATGTTGAAAGGGGTGCAAAGCATGGGTACAAGAAGTGACCCTACTGTTGGAATATTTTATATTTCTAAATTAGGTTTATTAATATTTTCCTTAACAAGTTATTTCTGTTTATGTTAGAATATTTTTATTCTCCATTATTATATTTCCTTGTAAGGTTTATTCTCTCTTTTAATTAGTTTAGGTCTACTCTAGGGTTTCTTAGTAACTATTTATTGTCTCTCTATAAATAGAGAATTATGTAATATTGTTTGATAAAGTGAATATACAAGATGTACTCCATATGTTTCTCTCCGCTTCCGCTCTCTTTTCTTTCTCTTTCATATGTTAGTATTTTATATTTTATATATATTTCAACACCTACCTTGGAGAGATTCCAAGTCATCAGAGAAAAAAAAAAAATATAATATATATAGGTTTGAATGAAAATTATTGAAAGAGCTACCATCAACATGCCCCCGAAAATTAAATGCTCCTCTCCTCTAGCCCTCTATGTTGCTTAGGAAAAAACACTAAACTAAGCTAAATTATCACACGTCAAACCTATATAATTATTGACTAAAGTTGGAAGCAAGAATCGTAAACTTCAGTATTGGATGCTAACTTTGGTGAGGCTTGCAACAAATGTCTAAACTCTACTAAAAACAAGGTGTAGAGATAGAGAAATTAAAGGATGAAGCAATAGAATAAAGGAGCACACATAAAAAAAAATTTAAAAGAAAAAAGAAGGAAAAAAAAGAATAGAAGATATGGAAACCAAGAAAAAGATAAATCAAAATGAAGGAACATGTAGTAAAGAAAAAGAATATTTGGAGACAAAGGAAAAAATAACAAATAATTATGTGTTGCGTGCTCAATTTTTGAAGCGAATTATGAGATAAATTTGAGTAGGTTCTTAGAGCCTAGAGGGAACCAATGCCTTTTCCAAACAGAAGTTTGGGAATAAACTTCTTAATATCTTTATTCATCAGCTCCATATCTTTAAACAAACCTACTTTTACAATAGTTTTCTAACTCATCTCATAGGTTGATGAGTGATAGTCAGCTAAAGATTAGAAAATCACTAACCAAGGTTGATGAGTGATAGTTTCTTCATGGATGTTAAACTTCAGGAAAAATTTCACTTCAAAATACCACCCAATTGACAATGTCTTCTCAAACTTTCAATTGCGACAACTACCCAAAAAATGACAATGTCCCCCTTAAAGCCAACAAAAAGACAAACCTACCCTAAAGTTAATATATATACATAGTTTTAGGTTTTTTTTTTTTGAATTTTTTATTTCTATTTTATGAAGGGTATTTTGGTCATTCTTGGGAGACAATGACACTTTTTAGTAGTTTGCGAAATGGGACATTGTCACAACCGGAAGTTTTGAGGGACATTATAAAATGGGCTGTAGTTGAAATAGGGTACGTGGACTTTGCCCTAATTAAACTTTAATATTGGGTGCTAACTTTGATGTGTCTTATAATAAATATTTAAACTTGCAAGAAACGAATGTGTAGAGAAAAAGATAAAGATAAGTAAGAATAAAGGACCATATATGTACCCAAAAAAAAGAAAAGAAAAGAATATGTGGAGATGAAGAGAAGAACAAATCAGAAGAATAGGGGAAAATGTAGAAAAAGTAGAAAAAGAAAAGAAGGTTTAGAGAGAAAGGAAAAAAGAAAAGAAAAATTATGGTCATTATAAACCAAAGCAATCACAATTTTGGAAGCATAGCAATTTTTCGGTACATAGGTTTCATCTTTAATCCAATATACTAATTATAAAATGGTGTGCCTCATAAACCATATAAACTGAACTACCTATACAACTCAACTTAGCTGTAATCCCAATTAAATCAGGTCAACTTTATGGATCAATTTTTTTTTTTTCAATTAATCGGAAACAGCCATATCTTACTAAAATACTACTCTTTGTTACTTCTCTATTTATTATCCTTATTTGTGACGTCTAACCCTACAACTTTAGATCTCCCTCTACTTATTTTCACTCCTTGAGCTTAAATAACTCTTTTTCAGTACGTGACCCATTAATTGCTCCTAATGCACATGTCCAAACTGCATGTCTTAAGTGACTCTTCTTCATCTTTTTCAATACGAATTAAGATCTTCTCTAGTTCATTTGAATTTGATAATATCTATTTATATTAAATGAGTATTTTTTTCAATATTAGTTCAAAAAGTGAAAAAATAAAAATACTTATCAAATAATAAAACTAACTGGATACGCTCTAATTCAAATGAACTTGAGAGGATCCGGTTCCTTCCGATATGGACCACTCTATCAACTATTCCTCAATTGCACATTAACTGTGAAAACCTGAACTAGTTATATTAGTTTACACACAAACACATTATGAAAGAGAGGGAGTAAGAGCCACAAGAATGTTATGAGATTTTAAATTTGCTCACTAATTCTAGAGGTTCATTCTTAGAGCCTGTTTGAATGTATGTTTGAGATTTTAAAAGTAGGTTTAAAACTCAAAAAGTTCAATTGAAAAAGTACCCGTTTGGTAAGAGAAGTTGAAAGTGCTACAAAGGGCAAAAAAATGACCAAAACCTACTTTTGGAAAAAGCTTAAAAATAAAGCTTTTACCAAAAAACACATTTTAATTTGAAAGATTTATTTCTCAAACACAATCTCAAATATGCTCTTAGGCAATATCAGGGCTGTAAATTAGCGAGCGTAAAGATACAATTGAATGAGAATTGACTTTCCCTTAAAAGTAGTGCTTCCCCAAGAATCTTCTGTTAATCCCTTTCTATTCTTTTTGTGATGCACTAACATCCAAAAATTCATCCGAAGCAAAGCGGGCCTGCTAGTCTGCAAAATCATTTTCCAGTTGGCTAGTTAAACTCTTAATTGTTTTACTTCTATATATTCCTCATTAATTTAAGCAGTTTGCAATGCCATTTTGATCAAACACTCTCCAAGCCTTTAGAATACGACTAAAACAGAAGTAAAACAATTAAGAGTTTAACTAGCCAACTGGAAAATGATTTT
>NC_081544.1:11695033-11703891 GCF_901000735.1 Corylus avellana | reverse complement strand
TAATTGTTGTGATTTGTAAAATGGGTGGATTCATTGAATGATTTAAACTTGATATTTGTAAAACATCGAACAACAGTTTGAGCACAATAGTTTGTCGATTGTTTGAACAAACACGAGAATATAGAGTTAAGATTTAGCGAAGTGGATTCTAAAACCTTAGTGTTCTTTACCATTTTATTTAATCATTTTCTTTAGTTTATGTTTTGTTTTAGCACAACAAAAATCATGAAATTCGGAACTAGGTTAAAATAGGATTAGTTTAGATAAGAATTAGTTTTCACAACACAATTCCCTATGGATCTACCTCGCACTTGCACACACGCTATATTGCACACGACTCGTGCGCTTGCGAGTACAATTAAATTTGTACATCAAATTTTGGCGCCGTTGCCGGGGATTTGTTTGTTTGTGAAATTGATTTTTATTTGGATTGATTTTATTTTTCTACTAGTCTTTTTCTTTTTGCAATTTTATTTTATTGTATTTGTTATTATTTCTGCCATTTTGATCTAAAAAAAAAAAAAAAAAAAAAAGGTTTGTTGTTTCTGTTTTTCTTGTTGCAGTTTCAGAGAATTTTAGTTTTTGTTAGTACGCTCGAGCGCACAAAGCTGTGATCGAGCGCACTCGAGCCTTTTCAGCAAGCAGCCTGCGTGCCTACACCTGATCCATTCTGCAAGTACGTACGAGCGCACAGGGAACGCACATCTGTGATCGACCGCATTGTTTCTGCGCTCGAGCGCAGCACCAGAAGCAGCTAAGCACAATTTTGTTTTGTTGTTGTTTTGAAATTTCTTTTGTATATTGTTGTTGAATGGTTAGTTCTATTTTTTTTGTTTGGTTGTTTGTGTACTTTTTGTGATTATTCATTGTTGTTTAATC
The DNA here is from genome assembly GCF_901000735.1 of Corylus avellana. NCBI lineage: Eukaryota > Viridiplantae > Streptophyta > Magnoliopsida > Fagales > Betulaceae > Corylus > Corylus avellana. The sequence goes on along the minus strand of NC_081544.1, from coordinate 11,703,012 downwards.
AGTTTATTTGAACACTCGAGATTGGTGTATGCTTGGTCGGAGATCCCTGAACTTAGATTTGACACCTTTAGATCCCGACATTGATAGAACTCTTAGGAGAACTCGGAGAGCACCTATTAAGAGTGAGGATAGAGGTGAAATGGGAGACCAACAAGATAACATAGAGGAACCTAGGGCTGAGCATGAGGATGCTAGAGCTGGAAATCCCGAGCAAGCTAGAGCTTGGAATGTGGACTTCACTACGTCACTTAGGGAATTGTTCGCACTTGTGGACTTCACTACATCCCATTCGTGTATAGTGTTGCCACCAACCAATGCTACTCATTTTGATTTGAAACCTCATGTCATCCAACTCCTACCATCGTTCCATGGCCTAGAACTTGAAAATCCTTACAGTCATGTAAAGAAATTCAAGGACATATGCGCCACTTTCAAATTTCAAAATTTCTCCGAAGAGTCTGTCCATCTCAGACTATTTCCTTTCTCTTTGCAAGACAAAGCCAGGGCATGGTTGGACTCCAACACGCCCGGATCCATTACATCTTGGGAAGGCTTGTTAAGCAAGTTCTATAACAAGTATTTCCCAATGTCAAAGGTCAATGAATGCAGAAAGGAAATAAGTTCCTTCACTCAGGAGGAGGACGAGAAATTTTCGGAGTGTTGGGAAAGATTTAAGGAGTTGTTGATAAGATGCCCTCCACATGGTTATGAGAAGTGGAGACTCGTTCAGTTTTTCTACCAAGGATTGACCCAATCCAACCGTAGTATGATCGAGTCAATGAATGGAGGAGCATTCTTAAGTTTGACAGGGGATGCAGCATATAAGGCACTAGATAAGTTGTCCGACAGCTCATAGCAGTGGGATTTTTCGAGTTGTCGGGATAAATCTGCCCGTATTCCCAAGAAAGGTGGCATCTATGAGGTTAAGGAGGACACTGATTTGAGGATAAAGATAGATGCTCTGACCAAGAAGGTTGAAGCCCTGGCAATGGGTCAATCCGTGAATGCCGCCAACACATTCAATGTTGATGGCTGTTCAATCTGTGCTAATCCTATGCACTTAGCACAGAATTGTCCATTTTCACCGGCTTTTACCGAGTGCTCCATGGAACAAGTGAATGCCTTCAATGACTTTAGGAAGCAAGCAAGCGGACCATACTCGGAGACATACAATCCAGGGTGGCGGAACCACCCTAATTTCTCATGGAAGCAGAGCCAACCAATGAATCAAGGATTTCCCTCACAGAATCATGGTCGTTCAACTCAACCAGCGCAACATCCTGCATCTTCGTCACAATCATCGCTAGAGGAAACGATGAAGGCATTCATACAATCGAATAGCCAGACCATACAAGAGCTCAAAAACTCTACCATGGCAAATACCCAAGCAATAGATGAAGTGAAGAATGCCACCATGGTTAACACCCAAGCAATTGCGAAGATGGAGAGTCAGATTGGACAGATAGCCAATCACTTGGGTGAGAGAGAAAAAGGGAAATTGCCCAGTCAGCCCATGCCCAACCCAAAAGGTCAATATATGGTTGGGAATTCCTCAAATCCTGCACACGGACAAGAATATGTGCAAGCAATTGTCACTCTGAGGTCAGGAAGACAAGTGGACAATCAGGTGGTTGAGCAAGAAGAAGACCTTGCGGGGCAAGAAAAGGAAAAGAGTGGCAACAAAGAGAAGAGAGATGCCGAGCCATCTACAGCCACGCCCATTATTGAGGACCCTCCTAGGTCATTTGTGCCGAAAGCACCTTACCCTGAAAGGTTGCAAGCACCCAAGAAAGGAGGGAAGTTTGAGGACATTCTCGAAGTGTTCAAGCAGGTCCAAATCAATATTCCATTTTTGGACGCCATCCAACAAGTGCCTTCTTATGCGAAGTTCTTGAAGGATTTGATCACAGTTAAGAGAAGAACAAATGTCCCAAAGAAAGCATTTCTGACCGAGCAAGTTAGCTCCATCTTTCAGTGCAAGTTGCCCATTAAGTATAAGGACCCTGGGTGTCCTACCATCTCTTGCACGATAGGAGTCAGTCGAATTGAGAAGGCTCTTTTAGATCTTGGGGCGAGTGTGAATCTCCTACCCTATTCAGTTTACCTACAATTAGGGTTAGGAGAACTGAAGCCCACGTCCATGACACTTCAGTTGGCTGATAGGTCAGTTAAGATACCACGGGGAGTTATTGAGGATGTCTTGATCAAGGTGGATAAGTTTTACTTTCCCGTGGACTTCATTATGCTAGACACAGAATCGGTCATGAATGTTGGAATTCAAATACCAGTGATTCTAGGGCGACCATTCTTAGCTACGGCTAACGCCCTGATTAATTGTAGAATAGGGGTGATGAGGATTTCCTTCGGAAATATGACAATGGAGCTGAATGTCTTTGATATCAGCAAACAACCATTGGAGTATGATGAAGTGAGAACTGTATGCTTGATTGAGGAGATTATGGAGGAGACAATGAATGAATCAAGCATAGAAGACCCCTTGGAAGCATGCTTTGCTCAGTTCGGAGAGGATTTGGATTTGGACAAGTTGCTTGAGCAAGCAGATGCAATTTTGGAGACTGCTCCTCTGGTGAGCAGTGAGAAGGAGGAGACAACAACACTTGATCCCCCAAAGAAGGAACTTAAGCCTCTACCGGATAACCTTAAGTATAAGTTCCTAGGTCCAGCAGATTCTTTGCCTGTGATTATAGCTTCGGATTTGGTTGATGCTCAAGAGGAAAAATTGCTAGAGGTGTTAAGACAGCACAAGGAAGCTATCGGTTGGACCATTGAGGATATCAAGGGGATCAGTCCCTCGGTGGTGATGCACAAGATACATTTAGAGGAGAATGCCAAGCCATCGAGGGAGCCAAAGAGAAGGTTAAACCCAACTATGCAAGAGGTTGTGAAGGCTGAAGTGATTAAGTTGTTGGATTCAGAGATCATTTATCCAATCTCGGATAGCAAGTGGGTATGCCCAATTCATGTTATGCCAAAGCGGGCTGGATTGACAGTAGTAAAGAACAAGGATGATGAGTTGGTCCCAACTCGTATTCAGTCCGGATGGAGAGTTTGCATAGACTACCGCAAGCTAAATGCCGCCACAAGGAAGGATCATTTTCCACTCCCATTCATTGATCAGATGGTGGAACGTTTGGCTGGGCATGCATACTATTGCTTCTTGGATGGTTATTCTGGATATAACCAGGTCCCTGTGGACCCCGAAGATCAAGAGAAGACGATGTTTACTTGCCCTTTTGGGACGTTCGCCTACCGTCGCATGCCCTTTGGGTTATGCAATGCACCTGCTACTTTTCAGCGCTGCATGATCAGTATTTTTTCTAACATGGTAGAACGTTTCCTTGAGGTTTTCGTGGATGACTTCTCTATCTTCGGTTCATCATTTGAGGAGTGTTTGCACCGCCTCACCTTGGCTTTAGTGCGGTGCAAGGAGAAGAACTTAGTGCTCAATTAGGAGAAGTGCCATTTCATGGTGAAGCAAGGCATTGTACTGGGGCATGTCATATCTCATCGGGGGATAGAGATTGACAAAGCTAAGGTAGATTTGATTTCCAACCTTCCACCCCCTCGTACGGTGAAGGAGGTTCGTTCTTTTCTGGGCCATGCAGGATTTTATAGGTGATTCATCCAGGACTTTAGCAAGATCTCCAAGCCCTTGTGCAAATTGTTGGTGAAGGATGCCCCATTTGTGTTTGATGAGGACTACAAGATAGCATTTGGGGATCTGAAGAGAATTCTGACGTCCACACCTATTATTCAGCCGCCCAACTGGGGTGTACCATTTGAGATTATATGTGACGCATCGGATTATGCAATCGGAGCTGTTTTGGGGCAGCGTGTTGATAGACTCCCCACGTCATTTACTATGCGAGCAGGACTCTAAACGACGTACAACTCAATTACTCCACCACGGAGAAGGAGTTGTTGGCAGTCGTTTTTGCGCTAGACAAGTTTCGATCCTATTTACTAGGATCTAAAGTCATCATCTTTTCGGATCACGCAGCATTGAAGTATTTTTTTTCCAAAAAAGATGCTAAATCTCGTCTGATTCGATGGATTTTGCTACTTCAGGAGTTCAACATAGAAGTTCGGGACAAGAAGGGTTCTGAAAATGTGGTGGTAGATCATTTGTCTAGATTGACTGTGGATTACACTGAGGACGCCAGCCCCATTTCGGAGACTTTCCCTGATGAGCAATTGATGCGCATTGCTCATGAGCCCACACCATGGTTTGCTGACATAGTGAACTATCTCGTCACCGGCCAATTGCCTCAGCAGTGGGGGCGACAAGATAGGTCCAAATTTTTGTCCATGGTGAAACATTTTTTCTGGGACGATCCTTACCTGTTCAAGTATTGTCCCGATCAGATCATTAGGAGGTGTATACCTGAGCATGACCAATCCAATGTCATCTCCTTTTGTCATGATCATGCTTGTGGAGGCCATTTCAGTGCTAAGAAGACCGCTGCCAAGATTTTGCAGTGTGGATTCTATTGGCCTACCCTTTTCAGAGACGCCCATGCTTATTGTATATCTTGTGAGCGTTGTCAGAAGCTAGGGAGTATCTCTAGGAGGAATATGATGCCCCTCAGTCCCATTTTGATTGTTGAGATTTTTGATGTATGGGGCATCGATTTCATGGGACCTTTCCCGAACTCCTTTGGCTATTTGTACATCTTGGTTGCTGTGGACTATGTGTCCAAATGGGTGGAAGCGGTTGCATGCAAGACCAATGACCATAGAGTTGTGGTCCAGTTTTTGAGAGACACTATCTTTGCTCGTTTTGGTACGCCTCGAGCAATTATAAGTGATGGAGGTAAGCATTTTTGCAATCGGATTTTTGAGCAGTTGATGAAGAAGTATTTCATCACACATAAGGTTGCTACCCTGTATCACCCACAGACAAGTGGACAGGTTGAAGTTTCCAATCGAGAGATCAAGCATATTTTGGAAAAAACTGTAAACCCCAATAGAAAAGATTGGTCTATGCGATTGAGTGACGCACTGTGGGCATATAGGACAGCTTTCAAGACCCCGATTGGGATGTCACCCTATCGGCTTGTGTATGGGAAGGCATGTCATCTTCCCGTAGAGTTGGAGCATAGAGCATATTGGGCCATCAAGCAACTGAACTTCAATCTTTTGAAGGCTGGCTCACAAAGGAAGCTCCAACTCAATGAATTGGAGGAGTTGAGGAATGATGCTTATGATTCTGCGCGGTTGTACAAGGCACAGATGAAGAAGGCTCATGACCAGAGCATTTTGAGACGATCTTTTGAGCCTGGTGAGAAAGTCCTTCTTTACAATTCACGGCTGCATCTTTTCCCAGGCTAGTTGAAATCTCGGTGGACAGGCCCATTTATCATTCAAACAGTTTTTCCTCATGGGGCCATTGAGATTGAGGATCCTCATAATGGTAGCACCTTCAAGGTGAATGGAGAGAGATTAAAACCATTCTTAGAGTTGAGGAGTAAGGAGATTGAGACAACATTGTTGGAGGATCTGAGTTATTCTGAGTGATTGTCGTCTTTTGTGGAGAGTCTGGCTGAAGACTTAAAACTTAGCGCTGGTGGGAGGCAACCCTCATTCTTTCCCTTACCATTTTAACTTGTTTGTTTGTTTCTGTTGTGTTTTTTAGGGCAAGTGTCTGCCATTCAAGTTTGGGGGAGCATTCTCCTACGTTACACCCGACTTGCGCCGCTCACCTGGTATTGTATCTCTGGACCTATTGGGGACAATGTGTCATTTTAGTTTGGGGGTGGGGTAGACATTTCTCTGTCTTTTTCCTTGATTATTCGTGTTGTTTTGTTAAATAAATAAAAAAATAAATAAAAAAAAAAACAAAAACAAAAACATTTGCTATGTTATTGATTAAGCAAGGGTAACACATATTCTATGGTTTGCATGTCATTTGTCTGTTTAGCATTTTGAACACAGCACATCATTAGGAATCTGAGTCTTTTGACTCATTGTTGGATTAGAGAGATTTCACATGTTTGAATTTATCACCACAGGCACATTAGCATAGAATCGGTGAGGTATAAGATTTGACTTGATTAGGGTGTATTTCGAGATTGGTAGGATGAAGTGTGATGAAACTTTGGCTTGAAAAAAAAAAAAAAAAAAAATCAGTTTGAGCTTCTCATTGAGTAACTAGACCTCATGCCTCACAAAGCATTGAGTGTTCGTGTAAAAAGATGAGAAACCTAACATAGTTGATTGTATGGCTAGTTTGGCTTCATAGCCTAGTTGACTTGAGTAATTAAGCCTTTAGGGATGTTTCTACATCTAGTGCCCTAAAACCATTTGGTTTGGGAGTCTCTGGCCCAACACTCTTTACATAGGTCAATTAGAAAGTTTAAGGAAGCTAAGCAATACACAGCCTACACACACACACACACACACACACAAAAAATTAAGCCTTGGTTTTTTCATCTGAGCGAATTCCTATCACTTCTAAGGTACACCCGAGTTTGAGGATAAATTGAAGCCTCATGATTATATGTTAGTCTCACATTGCACTTATTGGAACATGTGTTGTCTCAAATTTCCATCTTTGAGTTGAATGATTTGTGGTTGTTTTGATGATGTGATTGTAGTGTTCACTGTGATAAACCTGCTCACGATGTTAAAATCCATGTGTTTGTGTGGAACTCCTTGGTTGTCAAATAACATAATGCAAAAATGTTTGTGGGTATCATTACTATTAAACCCTCACGAGACTTCACTCGTCCTCTAGGGATGCTTAAGGGTTTAAAAGGCTTGTTGCATATGCTAAATGCAATCGTTTCTCCCACGACAGCGAACTTATGATTCTTGCTTTCAATTTGTTTTTCATTTTGTTTTGCTAAGGGACTATCAAAATGTAAGTTTGGGGGTATTTGATGAGTGCCAAATATTGCATATTTGGACCCCTTAATTTGCATTTGCTAAGCCTTTAGCTATAGTATTTTCTGATGTTTTGGTTAGTTTTGGTGTTTTAGTGATTTGCAAGTCGTTAAGAGGAAAATGCGGCTTTAAGGTGATATTTGCAACTCATTCTGGGGCTTAAGACACTTCATGTAGCATTGGTAGCAAATTGGGATCAAGCGATGATTCGCACTCGACGAGTCCCACTAAAATGGCCATATCTTGAGTTGTATAGCTCGGACTGAGGTGATCTTGGTGTCATTGGAAAGCTAACTCAAATATCTACAAATTCATATTTCACAAGAGTAAGCAAATTCTGACTGGAAGTGCGCTCGAGCGCACTCGCGCCCGCCCAGCAAAACACATGTTGCACGAGTGCGATCGAGCGCACTCGGCCGACCTGGCAACGCTAAAACCCTAAAATTAGCTTAGAAATATCATTCTTTTTCATTGTAAAGGGGGGAAGACGAGCCGGGGGCGCCGTACGTTGTCAAAATTCATGTTTTCTAGGTTTTTGGGGCGTTTGTTTCGTTTTCCATTGTAAGCTTTATCTTTCTCATGATGTCAATTGAATTGGTGATTATTTTTCTTATCATGAGAGGCTAAATCTTTCAACTAAGGTTGAAGATGAAGCTGCGTCATTGACAAACTCATGTATTCTCGTATTTTGTTTATACAATTTTGACTTCGAATAAGAATGTTGTAGATTTTCATTCAATTGGTTGATTTATATCTTTTTATTGAATGTGATGAACTGTCATTGTTGAAGTTGGATATTTAATGTGTTTCATCCTTCGGATACATCAATTCATTCGATCGAAATCGGATATCCGTTGTGATTCGTTAACCAAATGGATACATAGGATGATTTAATTTCAAATCGGATAATTGTTGTGATTTGTAAAATGGGTGGATTCATTGAATGATTTAAACTTGATATTTGTAAAACATCGAACAACAGTTTGAGCACAGTAGTTTGTCGATTGTATGAACAAATACGAGAATATAGAGTTAAGATTTAGCGAAGTGGATTCTGAAACCTTAGTGTTCTT
>NC_081544.1:11667061-11694933 GCF_901000735.1 Corylus avellana | reverse complement strand
AGTTGACAATTTTGAAAGAACATTGTCCCAATAAGCAACAAAAACTTAAACCTAATATGAAAATCACAAGACAAGCAATGATCGATTAAGTCCTTGCCACAACTCATGCAGGAGCCCCCTTTAAAAATCTGTATGAACAATGCATATTAACAGTACCTCTTGAACAATGTTACAAAGAGTACACTGTAAAATATTTTCTGTTTGTGAATCTTATGAGAATTTGGTGGTCTAGGGTCTGAAGATTCGAGTTTTCAAGAAAGAATAGGTCTAAATTTTTAGTGGTTATAGGAAAATTGTTGGGAATTTCGGAGGAAAAAACATAAATGAGAAATATAAACCTAAGCATCACACCACGAATGGCTACATCACACAATCCATAAAGCAATAATGGCTGGAAACCAAGATCTACCGTCACGTAGAAACAAAACCAACATCTCATCTATGCACTAAAATATAAAAACATTATAACAAATACGAGTCGAAACAATACAGATACGAGTCGAAACAATACATTATAACAAATACGAGTCCTCCTAAAGGCTAAAGCTAATTTCTTTCTCAATGACGTCAGAAAGCTTGCATTTGCTCTTTTTCCGAAAACTTTAGTTAACCCCTCACAAACTATCGCGCTTTTTGCAGGCGCCCCATCATTGTTCAAAAACTCACTTTAATGTATCCAACTTTCGTTTTATTCCACTTTTCCCCTAGAAAATCCTAACGGAGGGGTGTGAAATTCCAATCTTGTCCTTTTTTTTTTTTAAAAAAAAAATATAATTATTATAATATTTGGAGAAACTTCATTTACCCCTCTTGAACATACGCACCTTTTACAAACACCCCTCAATCTTCAAAGTCTCTCACTTTGGTGTATCGAAATTTTGTTTCGTTTCAGTTAACCACATTCCGTTAGGATTTAACAGACTTTGTAAGGAGGGGTGTGAAATTCCTAAAATGCCCTTATTTTTATTAAAAAATAATTTTTTATTCAAAAAAAGCTCTTGACCTGTGGGTTTATCGGTGTTCTATCCGCTCCTTACACTTTCACGAATTAGAGCAGCACTGTATTATAACAGTTTGAAAGACTTCGGTGGGTCACCAAGTGACCCATCGGAGGGTAACAAGTGTGGGTCACTTTTTTTTTTTTTTTTAATATAATAGTTATAATAATAATTTTTTATTTATAAATAAGGGTACTTTTGAAATTTTAAAAAATTTTAGGGGTATAAAGGTCTTTTACTCATTCTACCATTTGATTTAACTCCAATATCTAATGGTAGGAAGTATTTGGAACGAAACGAAAATTCGATACACCAAAGTGAGACACTTTGAAGATTATGGGGTGTTTGCAAAAGACGTGTAAGTTCAGGGGGATAAGTGAAGTTTTTCCTAATTTTTTATTTAAAAATAAGGGTAAATTTGAAATTTAAAAAAAATTTGGGGTAGAAAGGTCTTTTACTCATTTGACCGTTTGATTTAACTGCAAAATCCTAACGGAAGGGGAAAGTGAAAGGAAATTAAAATTTGATACATCAAAGTGAGAATTTTTGAACAATGAAGGGTGTCTGCAAAAAGCTCGAAAGTTTTAGAGGGGAAGTGAAGTTTCCCCTTCTATAACCACTAGTTGGGGAGGCACGTGCTTGATTCCCGTGTTCAATAATAATATATGTAGTTTGAATGTGATATTTAACATTAAAAACTTATTTTCATATGTAAAATGTGATATTTAACATTAACAACTCAATTCTTACACAAACACGTTTATTCAATAGCATAGCGTATGTTCTACATGTTGAAGAAACTACTTTTCATTTCTATTTTATTTTATTTCCGCTTTTATTTTCTTCATACTCTGCTATTATTATGATTGGTTTTCCAATTACAAAACGCAGTCATGTAAACGCTATTATTTGAAACAAAATGCTGCAAATTTGAATTTAAGACTATGACCCATCTTAATTTTTTTTGTCTTCCGAGGATAAGTGCAATGATCTTTGAAAAAAAAAAAAAAAAAAAAATTAGTACCCACTATGACCCATTTAATTTAATTTGACTTTATTCATGGAGACCCAACAAGTAGCTTCTACAAATTATTAGCATATTTTATAATGTCTACAAACACAAACCCTGCTAAACATACTCTAAATACTAATTAACCACCTCTAGTTTTTGTGGTTGTGTGTGTAAGATCGAGAGCGAGAAAGAAGATTTCAGCAAATGGCATCACATGCAGCTCCCAAATAACCTTGAAAGTGATGGAAATTAAATGAGGAAGTTGGTTGCTGGCAGTGCAAAAAGCCAGTACTGGGAACTCACAGCCTACAAGTGCTGTGAATGCAATTTTTTCCTTCATGAATCATGCCTTGACCCTGTGCGATTATAGACTCTGTGCTGCTCGTTGGCAAATTATGCATTCATTCTCACCCGGAATCCAAACCGGTTCACTTGCGAAGCATGTGGTGGGAAAAACATTGGCATTGCCTATCTACGTATACAGCAACTGTCGACTTTGGATTCACTCTAGTTGCGCTCATTTTATAGGCACCATCAAAATTAAAGGACATGCTCACTCCCGCACACACTTGCACCTTCTCTCTTAATCAAGTCAAAAAGCACAACTATAAAGTTTGTTTTGAAAATGTCGATATAAAAGTCAAAAAGCACAACTATGAAATCTGTTTTGAAAATGCCGATATAAAGTATGCAGCTTACTGTTGTGATGATCACAAGTGTAATTACATTGTCCACATACGGTATGCATATAGGATTATGAAGGTGAGTGAGACCAATGATTCCGTTGACTACTATTCATTTGGTTGAGGACAATAATCTAAAAGAGGATGAAAAATTTGTTCGTCAGGAGATCGAACATTCGAGTCATCTGATAATAACTAGCTTAAAAAATGCTTATTTTCTATATTAAAGTAAGTTTTATTATACTTTATTTTATACCAATTCTTTTATTTTATATTTAGTTGTGAAATAATGTTTAATTATTAAATGTGAGCTTAAAATAATATTATAATACAAATTATTGCCTTTTGTAGGAAAAGAAAGAAATAAAAAATAGAAAAGAAAAGAGAAGCCAAATAAGAGCAAGCCAAGCCATATGCAATGAAAGAAAAGACAAAATAAGAAGAAAAAAAATTGTTCTAGAGGCTTAAGCCAAGCCAAGCCAAGCCAAAACAAAAACTCAAAAGAAATGAAAGGTGCTAACACGTGAAAAGATGGAGAACAATTGCACAAGAAAAGTATCAAGTGGAGTATCAAGTGGGCCATGCGTAAGCAAGGGAAGAGAAGAGACCAAGTCAACAAAGGAGACCAAAAAGAAGAGAAAAATCCAAGCAGAGAAGGATAGAGTACGTGGAAATAAGAAAAGAAGAAAAGCTTGATAAATCAAATAAAAAAAAAAAGAAAAAAAAAGAAAAGAAAACCTTCTCCCTTAAGAAATTTGATCTAAAAGAGGATGAAAAACCAGTTTCTCAAAAGATCGAACATTCGAGTCATTCACAATATAATTTAATCCTTAAAAATGAAGAATTGTGAGTAGTGTATGCAATTTATAGTGGTGCCCTTGTTTTATAACTGTTCGCAGTGCAACTTCCCATTTCATACAAGATGTACTAAACTACCCTAAGAGGTTATGTGATAATTACATCTCCAACACCCGCTCACCCTGTATAATGTAGATTCCAATGTGCGATCGCTCTGTTGTTGGGCTTGTGATCGAACACGAAGTGGCATCATTTACAGAAGTGTCAAGGATTTGTGTTACCTTGATGCTCAATGTATTTTAATTCCGGAAGTCTTTAAACATAAAGATCACCAGCATAGCCTCATCCTTGGTAGATTTTATCACCAGAGTGTAATGCTTGTGGCCAAAGACCTCTTGGTGCTAAGACATTTGATTGCACTACTATTGTGAGTTCCACTTATGTATTAAATGTGCTACTCTTCCACTTGTAACTCGGCATAGATATGATACACATCTCTTATTTCTTATTTATGCTTCTAAAGATGATTTCAAAGAGTATTATTGACAAATTTGCGAGGAAGAAAATAATGGTAATCATTAGTTCTATTATTGTAAAAATTGTTATTTTGCTGCCAATCCTTGTTGTATTATTTGAAAAACATGGTTGGATTAATTACATTTATTTATGAGAGAGACATGGAGGGAGAACCTTATTTTATAAAATTTAATATAAATATACATTCATTATGACTAAAACTTGTGCTGATATATGCATATATAAAATAGGGTGAAGTAAAACAGAACACTAGCGTGCTAAGCACACCAGGCAATTTTTTTTTTTTTTTAATTAAAATATTAAAAAATAAATTTTTTGCCTGGTGTGCTTAGCACGCCTGCGTTCTGTGAATCTCGGCCCTATAAAACATGTTATCTTGTCTAGTCTACTTGTCAGTGGTTTTCAAAAACACCATATCTTTATCTTGATCATTCCCTCGTCAACAAAAAAAAGTAGAACCCACGAAATAAAAAATAAAAATAAAAAAAGTAAGATCTACCATCCCAACCTGTAACACCTTCCAAATTTAATAAAAAAATATTTTATCAAATTATATTTTAAAAGTATGAATATTTAAATCTCTCTTGCTTCTTCTATTGTAATTTAATTTTTCTCACAAACTTCAACATAGTATCATACCCTATCATTATTTCAACAACAGGATGCATTGAGGAGTGCATTAGAGATACTTTAATTGAGTATCAAACGAATCATGCATGTCAAAAATATTAAATAGCCCATGAACATCTTAGCACAATCAGTCACAAGTTATTGTCTATACATGTCTAGCTAGGGTACCTATGTTTGCAACGTTGAACATCTCTTATCTCTCTGTTCAGGTATTTTCACAGTTGAGGGAATAATAGATTTATTCATCTATCACGGTCAACAAGTGATAAAGAAAAAAATGTAAACTGGGAAATATAGCAAGGATATTAGTTTTCTGCAGGAGAAACTTGTGACTTATTTTTATTTTATTCTATCAAATCCCCCACTTTTATTTTTATTTTATTTTGTCAACTCCGTTTCATTCCTTCATTCTGTGGATTTGATAAGAAACTTCTAACATCATGACCATTATGGCTTCGGCAATATGATGATATTGAAAACAGAGGATGACAGTTCACTGAACCAAAGGCTCATTCACAAGTATTAATATTCTCAAAATAACTAGCAAGAAAATAAAGAAGCATGTACAGATAAAAACAAAAGCAAAAAAAAAATAATGAGAAAGACGAAATGAAAAAAGAAAAAGAAAAAGAAAGGATGTAGAGACCTAGAAAATGACAACGCAAGAGATCGAATAAATGAACATAAAAAATGAAAGAAAGTTTTGGAGACAAAGGAATCGAAAGAAGAAAGGAATAAGTATGTGTTACGTGCTCACTTTCTCAAGCATGTAACTGGATAAATTTGAGTAAGTTCTTAAAAGCTTCTTCCAAACAAAAGTTTGGGAATAAACTTCTTGATACCTTTATTCATCGACTCCATTCCTTTAAATAAACCAGCATTTACAATAATTCCCCCAACTCATCATCACAGGTTGATGAGTGACTGGTAGCTAAAGATAATAATAACACTATCTAATGAAAGATATAACAAGAATGGTTAAATAGCTTAAGCTTTAATTAGAAATTTTGGGAGCATAGCAAATTTTTTTTTTTTTTTTGGTCCATGAAATTAGAAGTTTTATCCTTTATAAGCCATCTCTATGATAGTTAGGCCTAGTACTCAAGGATAATTAACTTCAATATTAGTGCTAACTTGGTGAGGCTTGCAATAGATATCTAAGATCGCTAGAAAATAGGATGTGGTTAAAAAAAAAAAAAAAACAAAAAACAAAAAGAAGCACATATAAAAAGAAAAGAACAGGTGGAAGCAAAAAGAAGAAGAAAATAATAAAATAAGAGAAGAAATGAGCATGTACAAAAAGAAATAACAGTTTTGTTTGTTATTGTGTTTGGGGGAGTTTTTTTGTTTTTAACTTGTAAAAATGTTATGACGTAACATAAATTAGAAAACTATTTTTGTATTTTTAATAGTGTTTTGTGTTTAAATTCTTTGTTAAGGTTTTTATTTTGAGAAAAAGAAAACAAAAGACATAAATCTAACTAATGAACCCAAAGGTTTGAGGACAAAAGAAAAAAAAAAAAAAAAAGTAGGTTCAGTATAACCCGTTTCTCTCATACTTTTGGGTGCATATCAAATTTTTGTTTGCCAACGACAGGAGAAATTTCATCTTTTGTAATCCATTTAAACTTGCAAGAAATGAAGTTGTGGAGAAAACAGAAAAGATAGAGTATCAGAATCAAGGACAATGTATATAGAGAGAGAAAAAAAAAATTTATGAAGAAGAAAAGAAAAGAAGATTTGAAGACCAAGAAAAAGACAAATTCAAGAGAATAGAAGAACTTTCACCTAAAGAAACAAATGTTTAGAGAGTAATTAAGGAAAAAAGAAAGGAATAATCATGTTCATTAATATAAATAATATCAATCACGGTTTTGGAAGCATAGCAATATTGTTTTATTTCTTCCACCAAATCATCCTTTGTAAACCATCTTTGTGATTTGTATTTTCTCTTACCAAAGGAGAGAAAAAGGTTTGTGTCATAATTTAAGGAGAAAGAAGGCACTACAAGCTTGAAGTTGTATAATGTAAGGTGCTACACACTCTCTCTCTCTCCCTCTCTCATTCCTTTCATTGGTTAGGCTCTTTTCTATTGCAATTATGTTTGTAGTGATATTAAAAATGTATTTCAAAGATTTCAAATATTTAAAAGTTGTTAATTTTTATAGTGTCTGTTATTTCAAGTTTTCCTTTCAGCCATAGATCTACTCAACAAGAAACCATGTTTGTAAAGTTGGAAGTTGTTTCTTCCGGAAGGAAACCAATCAAGAGTTATAAGATAGAAAAATAGATGAATCCAGCCAAAATAAAATTTACAAGGATAAGCTAAAAGACAATTTTCGTGTTATAGGATTAATCCACCAAAAAATGACCATGATAATCTCCTTTGGACAGAAATTTTCTCCAAACCAGTTTGGAGGAAATATCCTCAAACCCATTTAAATAGTGTCATGTGTCTATAAACATTTAAAAAACACATTAAATTTAGTCTAAGTTAGTAAACTGCTATCAATGACGTTAAAAATTTAATGTGCGTTTTAAATGTTTATAGACAAATGACACTATTTTAAATGGGCTTGAAGATATTTCCTCCAGACTAGTTTGAAGGAAATTTCTGTCCATCTCCTTTAATGACAACCATATGTATATACCCTTACAAAAGGAAAATGAGATCCTTTTGAAATCACTTAAATAATTGCAGTAGCTTGGATTCGATCTTAAATCAGTTATTACTTGGAACTAATCTTTCCTTAGTCAAATTTATGTAAATGCCATCTTAATTTTTCGGTCTTCAAGAGGATATATATATATATATATATATAAAGGTTTGTTAATTAATTAAAAAATTATATATTAATCTAATTTGACTTCATTCATGAAGAGTGAAGACCCAACAAATGCTCTACGTATCATCATCCTATAACAATATATATTCTGAATGCTAACCCCACCCTTTGGGTTTTGTGCCTCTGTGACTGTATATTAATTAGCAAAGAGTAAGATGGCGGCTGGTGAGATTTCGCCTCATTTGTAGCTCATAGATAACCTGGAAAGTTATAAAAACTGCTGGCTGTGCGGAAAGTCAGTATTGGGAAGTCGCGGCTACAACTGCGGGGAATATTGTGATTTTATCATTCATGAATCATGCCCCGAGACAACAAATCGCAAGATATGGATAGAGGCCAGACATGATTTGAGTGAGAAACATCACTTGATACCTGTTGAAGCAGTTTTCCGAATAATGACGTGGAAAAAGGGGCCAGCACAATATTTGATTACCGAACGTTGAGCTGAGAATGAGATAAGAACAAGGGATCAAAGCTGCCGGCGTTGTCCGGCTGGTGGAAGCTCCGATGCCTAAGTTATTCGAGTTGTTCAAAAGGAAGATGAACTGGAAGATTATATATCAAGGAAAAGATAAGCAAGTATTTAAATCTGAGGGTCAAAAGAAGTTTTTCAAATAGTGAGAGGGGACCCCCCTTTTATAGGCATTGGATTGTACCTGTTCATCTAACACTGTGGACTTTTACCGAGGGTCCACGTGTCAACAATATATCGGGGAACATCAAATAGGATATTTATTCAGATATGTTCATCATTTCCTGAGGGTAACGCTCGGTACCTGCCTCAGGCTCGGCTAACCGAGCCTGATAACCGAGTGTCGATAACATAATCTATATAAGCCTAAGTCTGCCGAACATGAGTTTATTCTGAACAGTAAAAATGACCGAGTGTGGGGAATGGGCCGCTAGGTTTGAACTGGGCCTAACCCAGCCGAAATATGACCCACAGTTACCCCCCTAATTTCCTTTTCTAACAGAATAAGGAAATTATATGTAGAAAACCGAGTGTAGGTTAGTTTTCTATAAGCTCGGTTTTGACTTTTGGCAAAATGACGCGAATTGATTTTTTTGAAATTCAAATTTTGAATTTTTTGAATTTCAAAAAGATAAAAACTGAAGCGTTTGGGATGCTTACCTCCGCCTTTTCATGATCCACGCGTCAGATTCTTGGTGGTTTTACGCCTGCTGTAGTAGCCACGCGTCAGCTTCTGCACCAAGAAAGAAATGCAGAGATGTCGCTTCGCCGAACCCTAGCTCCTAGGGTATTCAATGCGTCGTTTGGTCTTCTTTCGCAGGTCTTTATAAACCTTCCTTCCCCTTCGTTCATGCTTTACTTTTACTTCACAGACGCCATTGTTACTTTCTGAGCTTCGTCAATCCTCTCCTTTCTTTTCAACTTGGTCTTTTTCTTCATTACAAGCTTTTCTCACAAGTAGTGTATCTCAGAGATTCGATTGAGTCTGCTTCTTCGGCTGAACCCCTCATCTACTCAAACTACCCCATACTTCATTACCACAATTTCTTCCTTCCTTTTCATCTCTTGTCTTATACTTATCTACCATTGATACCTGATGGGTCCCAAGGTTCAAAATGTTCCTAAGGAACTGGGTGAAGCACACCCAGTTACATGGAGATCCAACTTGTTAACAAAAGATGAAAAACAGATCCGTGAAGCTTGTCACATTCCTGACTCAGTTCAGTTAAGGTTTGATGATGATAGGGTTGGGGCCGTAGTGGATGTCGACAGCCAAGAAGCCTGCGTTTACATGGACATGTTCCATATTGGTTTGAGGCTGCCTTTCCCAAGGGTAGTTCGGGAGTTGCTGAGCTACGTTCGGATAGCTCCACATCAGTTGGCTCCCAATGCCTGGAGGGTGTTCTTTGCCTCAATGATCGCCTGGCCACTAATACTCGGGGCTGACCATCCACTCACAGTGCCGGAATTCCTCACAGTTTACAGACTGACAAAGTGTTCTAGAACCGAGTTCTTGTACACTTTTCAGCTTAGGAAGAAAAAGAAACTGTTCACCTTCAGGCGTACTTACTCAAGCAATCACGGGTGGAAAGATGAGTTCTTCTTCGTCCAAGGTGAATGGCAATTCTCACCTTCAGAAGTGATCAGGGATCCAAGCATTCCTCGGGAAACCACCTCCCCGTCAAACCGAGGTAAGCCAAGTTTCGTTTGTTCTTTTTTACTTCTCCTTTGCAGTAAAACTAATCTTGATATCTGTTTTTTAGGTCAACAAGAACCTCGCTTAACCCCTGAGGAGTACAAGCGTGTGAAAGATGTTCTGGATCATGCTGAGCTTCATCCTTTGGAGATGGACTATGACGTCATCATGACCGAAGAGAATAAAGCTCGGTGCATATGGACCCCGGCACCTGCAAGGCTGGTAGAAGCTACTGCACCGAGAGCTCCAGCCGCTGAGGTACCAAGGAGACCGACTGTGAGGGTCGCCGAGCCCTCCAAAAGGAAAGGCAAGAGGAAAGCCGAAGATGTTCCTCTCAAAAAACACTCGGTGAGGCCGCAAACTGGTGCAAGTGTCTCCGTGACAACTGCCGATGATCCTGAAGACCCTCACATTCCTTCTTTAAAAAAGAGTAAAAACGGGTAAAGACCCCGGCAGGGAGGGATAAGAAAATAAAGGTTGCCGAGGATAGCTCGCAGACAGCCGGACTTGTTGCCGAACCTACAATAGAAGGAGTGACAGGACACTCGGCTTTCAAGAATAAAGAGATGGGAAGCGGGGGTACAATTGATCCAAAAGGCCCCGAGTCGGAGACATCTGCTCCTCATATCAAAGCTTACTCCGAGGTCCTTGTCGGAGTTAGGGAGTTCCTGAGTAGACAGGATAAGTTGGCTCAAGATGCCCTTTTTGCCGAGAGGACTCCTCCATCTTCTTCCTTCACACCTGCTGGGGTTGAAGCTCCAATAGGTGAAGCTTTGAAAACCACTCCCCACTCGGCCACCCCTCATATTCCAACCCCCGCCGAGGCTGTACACATAAGCTCCTCTGACTCCGAGGAACAAGAACCAATAGATGCTGGTGAAATCTTCGCCTTCCTGGACAACAGGACAACCGCCGCAACACCCCTGGCTGTCATCCAATCGGTACAAACAGAAGAGGAGCTTGTTGGGGAAGTTACAATTAGTGGGCCTGGAGTTGAAGAACCAGTAGCACCTGGTCCCTCGGTCATGGAGACTGCTGACCAAATTCTGGTTTTTGTTGAGCCCACGAACACCGAGCAAACTTTTGTTGAAAGAGCTTTTGAAGGGCCTGAAGATGAAAGGCGATTGGATGCAGATCTTGCAGCAACTATGGGTGGAGTTGCTGAGGAAGAAATGGGCTTCAAACTCCCAGCTGGGGGAGTATCACCAAATCTCGGGGAATCATCTCAACCCGTGAAGAGTGAACCGCCAAGCATGACTACGAAGATTCCTTTCGAGCCTCCAAAAAATACTTTCATGGAGAACCTAGTCGGGTCCTTGAGGGCAGCTGAATCCTTGGCTGAGCGTACACCTGAATCACTTCTTTGGACATTCTGGGAGCCCCTCACTCGGCTAGGTGACAAATGGCTGGCCAACCCTTTCGTTCTCCTGGCTGGTGCAAGCCCGGGTGATGTACAAATTTAATTGTACTCGCAAGCGCACGAGTTGTGTGCAATATAGCGTGTGTGCAAGTGCGAGGTCGATCCACAGGGAATTGTGTTGTGAAAACTAATTCTTATCTAAACTAATCCTATTTTAACCTAGTTCCGAATTTCATGATTTTTGTCGTGCTAAAACAAAACATAAACTAAAGAAAATGATTAAATAAAATGGTAAAGAACACTAAGGTTTCAGAATCCACTTCGCTAAATCTTAACTCTATATTCTCGTATTTGTTCATACAATCGACAAACTATTGTGCTCAAACTGTTGTTCGATGTTTTACAAATATCAAGTTTAAATCATTCAATGAATCCACCCATTTTACAAATCACAACAATTATCCGATTTGAAATTAAATCATCCTATGTATCCGTTTGGTTAACGAATCACAACGGATATCCGATTTCAATCGAATGAATTGATGTATCCGAAGGATGAAACACATTAAATATCCAACTTCAACAATGACAGTTCATCACATTCAATAAAAAGATATAAATCAACCAATTGAATGAAAATCTACAACATTCTTATTCGAAGTCAAAATTGTATAAACAAAATACGAGAATACATGAGTTTGTCAATGACGAAGCTTCATCTTCAACCTTAGTTGAAAGATTTAGCCTCTCATGATAACAATAACAACCAAAAATTGAATTGTCATCATCGAAAGAATAAAACTTACAATGGAAAACAAAGCAAAAGCTTCCCCATGGCAATACGTCGTAATTCAGCTTAAAACAGCCTCCGGCAATTGTGAGGCTTAGAGGTCTATTTATAGGGCTTAGGAGAGTCCTAGAAGCCCTGGTAATCCTAGGAATTTCGGAGATTTAAGTCCAAGCCCAATTATGATAAAGAAAACCTAAGCCCAAATCGGAATAGGATTCGCCCAGAATTGCGGTCCTATCTTACGGCGTGATTTTGGCCTTGTGGCGCTCCGAATTGGGAAAATGCTATTTCACAATGAATTGTAGTAGTTTGAGTCAGCTTTCCAATGCCGCTTGAATAACCTCAATCGGATATCTGAGATGAAAGTTATGGTCAAAATACCAAGACGTATTCAGAATCCAATTTTGCATCCAATCCGATTTGACTTCAAATTGAGAAATTCCGAATTAATCATTTCCTTTATTTGATTAAACTTTAACCATGATTGGTTAAGCTTAACCATATCCTCTAGGTCTTCCCAATTTGCCCCTTTAAGCTTGGAATTTTTCCAGAAACGCTTTCTTTTCTTCCAAAAGCTTATAAAACAAAGAAAATACAAAAAGGCAGTAAAATGGCCTAATTAACCAAAACCAAAGGATTAAGACATGCAAGTTAAGGGCTGAAAATATAAATATTTTAGCACTTATCACACCCCCAAACTTACATATTGCTAGTCCCTTAGCAATACAAAACTAAAAACAAGAATGGAAAAACAGAAAACAAAAGATAAATCCATCTTTCGTGGGATATACGATTGCATTTAGCGCATGCAACAAGCCTTTTAAACCCCTAGGCATCCCTAGAGGACGAGTGAAGTCCCGTGAGGGTTTAACAGGAATGATACCCACAAACATTTATGCACTATGTTATTTCATGTACAAGGGCTTCCACACAAACACATGGTTTTTAACGTCATGAGCAGGTTTATCATAATGAACACCACAATCACATCATCAAGATAAGCACAAATCATTCAACTCAAAGATGGAAATTTGAGACAACACATGTTTCAATACGTGCAATGTGAGACTAACATAAAATCCGGAGGCTTCAATTTATTCTCAAACTTGGGTGTACTTTAGAAGTGATAGGAATTTGCTCAGATGAAACAACCAAGGCTTAAATTTTTATTTTTATTTATTTTTGTTTTTTTATTTTTTTATTTATTTTTTTGTTTTTGGTGTAGGCTGTGCAATGCTTAGCTTCCTTAAGCTCTCTAATTGACCCATGTAACGAGTGTTGGGCCAGAGACTCCCAAACCAAATGGTTTTAGGGCACTAGATGTAGAAACATCCTTAAGGGCTTAATTACTCAAGTCAACTAGGCTACGAAGCCAAACTAGCCATACAATCAACCAGGTTAGATTTCTCATCTTTTTACGCGAACACTCAATGCTTTGTGAGGCATGAGGTCCGGTTACTCAATGAGAAACTCAAACTGATTTGATTTATTTATTTATTATATATATATATTTTTTTTCAAGCCAAGGTTTCATCACACTTCATCCTACCTATCTCAAAATACACCCTAATCAAGTCAAATCTTATACCTCACCGATTTTGTGCTAGTGTGCTCGTGGTGATAGACTCGAACATGTGAAATCTCTCTAATCCAACAATGAGTCAAAAGACTCAGATTCCTACTGACATGCTGTGTTCAAAATGCTAAACAGACCAATGACATGCAAACCACATAATAGGTGTTACCCTTTCTTAATCAATAACATAGCAGATTTTTTTTTTTTTTTTTTTTTTTTACAAAACAACACGAATAATCAAGGAAAAAGACAGAGAAATGTCTACCCCACCCCCAAACTAAAATGACACATTGTCCCCAATGGGTCCAGAGATACAATACCAGGTGAGCGGCGCAAGTCGAGTGTAACGTAGGAGAATGCTCCCCCAAACTTGAATGGCAGACACTTGCCCTGAAAAACACAACAGAAACAAACAAACAAGATAAAATGGTAAGGGAAAGAATGAGGGTTACCTCCCACAAGCGCTAAGTTTTAAGTCTTCAGCCAGACTCTCCACAAAAGACGACAATCACTCAGAATAACTCGGATCCTCCAACAATGTCGTCTCAATCTCCTTACTCCTCAACTCTAAGAATGGTTTTAATCTCTGTCCATTCACCTTGAAGGTGTTACCATTCTGAGGATCCTCAATCTCGATGGCCCCATGAGGAAAAACTGTCCGAATGATAAATGGGCCTGTCCACCGAGATTTCAACTTGCCTGGGAAAAGATGCAGCCGTGAATTGTAAAGAAGGACTTTCTCACCAGGCTCAAAAGATCGTCTCAAAATGCTCTGGTCATGAGCCTTCTTCATCTGTGCCTTGTACAACCTTGCAGAATCATAAGCATCATTCCTCAGCTCTTCTAATTCATTGAGTTGGAACTTCCTTTGTGAGCCAGCCTTCAAAAGATTGAAGTTCAACTGCTTGATGGCCCAATATGCTCTATGCTCCAACTCCACGAGAAGATGACATGCCTTCCCGTACACAAGCCGATAAGGTGACATCCCAATCGGGGTCTTGAAAGCTGTCCTATATACCCACAGTGCGTCACTCAATCGCATAGACCAATCTTTTCGATTGGGGTTTACCGTCTTTTCCAAAATATGCTTGATCTCACGATTGGAAACTTCAACCTGTCCACTCGTCTGTGGGTGATACGGGGTGGCAACCTTATGTGTGATGAAATACTTCTTCATCAACTGCTCAAAAATCCGATTGCAAAATTACTTACCTCCATCACTTATAATTGCTCGAGGTGTACGAAAACGAGCAAAGATAGTGTCTCTCAAAATCTGGACCACAACTCTATGGTCATTGGTCTTGCATGCAACCGCTTCCACCCATTTGGACACATAGTCCACAGCAACCAAGATGTACAGATAGCCAAAGGAGTTCGAGAAAGGTCCCATGAAATCGATGCCCCATACATCAAAAATCTCAACAATCAAAATGGGACTGAGGGGCATCATATTCCTCCTAGAGATACTCCCTAGCTTCTGACAACGCTCACAAGATATACAATAAGCATGGGCGTCTCTGAAAAGGGTAGGCCAATAGAATCCACACTGCAAAATGTTGGCAGCGGTCTTCTTAGCACTGAAATGGCCTCCACGAGCATGATCATGACAAAAGGAGATGACATTGGATTGGTCATGCTCAGGTATACACCTCCTAATGATCTGATCGGGACAATACTTGAACAGGTAAGGATCGTCCCAGAAAAAATGTTTCACCATGGACAAAAATTTGGACCTATCTTGTCACCCCAACTGCTGAGGCAGTTGGCCGGTGACAAGATAGTTCACTATGTCAGCAAACCATGGTGTGGGCTCATGAGCAATGCGCATCAATTGCTCATCAGGGAAAGTCTCCGAAATGGGGCTGGCGTCCTCAGTGTAATCCACAGTCAATCTAGACAAATGATCTACCACCACATTTTCAGAACCCTTCTTGTCCCGAACTTCTATGTCGAACTCCTGAAGTAGCAAAATCCATCGAATCAGACGAGATTTAGCATCTTTTTTGGAAAAAAAATACTTCAATGTTGTGTGATCCGAAAAGATGATGACTTTAGATCCTAGTAAATAGGATCGAAACTTGTCTAGCGCAAAAACGACTGCCAACAACTCCTTCTCCGTGGTGGAGTAATTGAGTTGTACGTCGTTTAGAGTCCTGCTCGCATAGTAAATGACGTGGGGAGTCTATCAACACGCTGCCCCAAAACAGCTCCGATTGCATAATCCGATGCGTCACATATAATCTCAAATGGTACACCCCAGTTGGGCGGCTGAATAATAGGTGTGGACGTCAGAATTCTCTTCAGATCCCCAAATGCTATCTTGTAGTCCTCATCAAACACAAATGGGGCATCCTTCACCAACAATTTGCACAAGGGCTTGGAGATCTTGCTAAAGTCCTGGATGAATCACCTATAAAATCCTGCATGGCCCAGAAAAGAACGAACCTCCTTCACCGTACGAGGGGGTGGAAGGTTGGAAATCAAATCTACCTTAGCTTTGTCAATCTCTATCCCCCGATGAGATATGACATGCCCCAGTACAATGCCTTGCTTCACCATGAAATGGCACTTCTCCTAATTGAGCACTAAGTTCTTCTCCTTGCACCGCACTAAAGCCAAGGTGAGGCGGTGCAAACACTCCTCAAATGATGAACCGAAGATAGAGAAGTCATCCACGAAAACCTCAAGGAAACGTTCTACCATGTTAGAAAAAATACTGATCATGCAGCGCTGAAAAGTAGCAGGTGCATTGCATAACCCAAAGGGCATGCGACGGTAGGCGAACGTCCCAAAAGGGCAAGTAAACATCGTCTTCTCTTGATCTTCGGGGTCCACAGGGACCTGGTTATATCCAGAATAACCATCCAAGAAGCAATAGTATGCATGCCCAGCCAAACGTTCCACCATCTGATCAATGAATGGGAGTGGAAAATGATCCTTCCTTGTGGCGGCATTTAGCTTGCGGTAGTCTATGCAAACTCTCCATCCTGACTGAATACGAGTTGGGACCAACTCGTCATCCTTGTTCTTTACTACCGTCAATCCAGCCCGCTTTGGCACAACATGAATTGGGCTTACCCACTTGCTTTCAAAGATGGGATAAATGATCCCTGCATCCAACAACTTAATCACTTCAGCCCTCACAACCTCTTGCATAGCTGGGTTTAACCTTCTTTGTGGCTCCCTCGATGGCGTGGCATTCTCCTCTAAATGTATCTTGTGCATCACCACCGAGGGACTGATCCCCTTGATGTCCTCAATGGTCCAACCGATAGCTTCCTTGTGCTTTCTTAACACCTCTAACAATTTTTCTTCTTGAGCATCAACCAAATCCGAAGCTATAATCACAGGCAAAGAATCTGCTGGACCTAGGAGCTTATACTTAAGGTTATCCGGTAGAGGCTTAAGTTCCTTCTTGGGGGGATCAGATACTGCTAACTCCTCCTTCTTACTGCTCGCCAAAGGAGCAGTTTCCAAAATTGCATCTGCTTGCTCAAACAACTGATCCAAATCTAAATCCTCTCCAAACTGAGCAAAGCATGCCACCAGGGGGTCCCCAATGCTTGATTCATCCATTGTCTCCTCCATAATCTCCTCTATCAAGCATACATTTCTCACTTCATTATATTCCAATGGTTGTTTGCTGATATCAAAGATATTCAGCTCCACTGTCATGTTTTCAAAGGAAATCTTCATCACCCCTGTCCTACAATTAATCAGGGCGTTAGCCGTAGCTAAGAATGGTCGCCCTAGAATCACCGGTATTTGAATTCCAACATTCTTGACCGGCTCTGTGTCTAGCACAATGAAGTCCACGGGGAAGTAAAACTTATCCACCTTGATCAAAACATCCTCAATGATTCCCCGTGGTATCTTAACTGACCTGTCAGCCAATTGAAGTGTCATGGACGTGGGCTTCAGTTCTCCTAACCCTAATTGTAGGTAAACTGAATAGGGTAGGAGATTCACACTCGCCCCAAGATCTAAAAGAGCCTTCTCAATTCGACTGACTCCTATCGTGCAAGAGATGGTAGGACACCCAGGGTCCTTATACTTAATGGGCAACTTGCACTGAAGGATGGAGCTAACTTGCTCGGTCAGAAATGCTTTCTTTGAGACATTAGTTCTTCTCTTAACTGTGATCAAATCCTTCAAGAACTTCGCATAAGAAAGCACTTGTTGGATGGCGTCCAAAAATGGAATATTGATTTGGACCTGCTTGAACACTTCTAGAATGTCCTCAAACTTCCCTCCTTTCTTGTGGGCTTGCAACCTTTCAGGGTAAGGTGCTTTCGGCATAAATGACCTAGGAGGGTCCTCAATAATGGGTGTGGCTGTAGATGGCTCGGCATCTCTCTTCTCTTTGTTGCCACTCTTTTCCTTTTCTTGCCCCGCAAGGTCTTCTTCTTGCTCAACCACCTGATTGTCCACTTGTCTTCCTGACCTCAGAGTGACAATTGCTTGCACATATTCTTGTCCGTGTGCAGGATTTGAGGAATTCCCAACCATATATTGACCTTTTGGGTTGGGCATGGGCTGACTGGGCAATTTCCCTTTTTCTCTCTCACCCAAGTGATTGGCTATCTGTCCAATCTGACTCTCCATCTTCGCAATTGCTTGGGTGTTAACCATGGTGGCATTCTTCACTTCATCTATTGCTTGGGTGTTTGCCATGGTAGAGTTTTTGAGCTCTTGTATGGCCTGGCTATTCGATTGTATAAATGCCTTCATTGTTTCCTCCAGCGATGATTGTGACAAAGATGCAGGATGTTGCGCTGGTGGAGTTGAACGACCATGATTCTGTGAGGGAAATCCTTGATTCATTGGTTGGCTCTGCTTCAATGAGAAATTAGGGTGGTTCCGTCACCCTGGATTGTATGTCTCCGAGTATGGTCCGCTTGCTTGCTTCCTAAAGTCATTGAAGGCATTCACTTGTTCCATGGAGCACTCGGCAAAAGCCGGTGAAAATGGACAATTCTGTGCTAAGTGCATAGGATTAGCACAGATTGAACAGCCATCAACATTGAATGTGTTGGCGGCATTTACGGATTGACCCACTACCAGGGCTTCAACCTTCTTGGTCAGAGCATCTATCTTTATCCTCAAATCAGTGTCCTCCTTAACCTCATAGATGCCACCTTTCTTGGGAATACAGGCAGATTTATCCCGACAACTCGAAAAATCCCACTGCTGTGAGCGGTCGGACAACTTATCTAGTGCCTTATATGCTGCATCCCCTGTCAGACTTAAGAATGCACCTCCATTCATTGACTCGATCATACTACGGTTGGATTGGGTTAATCCTTGGTAGAAAAACTGAACGAGTCTCCACTTCTCATACCCATGTGGGGGGCATCTTATCAACAACTCCTTAAATCTTTCCCAACACTCCGAAAATTTCTCGTCCTCCTCCTGAGTGAAGGAACTTATTTCCTTTCTGCATTCATTGACCTTTGACATTGGGAAATACTTGTTATAGAACTTGCTTAACAAGCTTTCCCAAGATGTAATGGATCCGGGCGTGTTGGAGCCCAACCATGCCCTGGCTTTGTCTTGCAGAGAGAAAGGAAATAGTCTGAGATGGACAGACTCTTCGGATAAATTTTGAAATTTGAAAGTGGCGCATATGTCCTTGAATTTCTTTACATGACTGTAAGGATTTTCAAGTTCTAGGCCATGGAACGATGGTAGGAGTTGGATGACATGAGGTTTTAAATCAAAATGAGTAGCATTGGTTGGTGGCAACACTATACACGAATGAATGGGATGTAGTGAAGTCCACAAGTGCGAACAATTCCCTAAGTGACGTAGTGAAGTCCACATTCCAAGCTCTAGCTTGCTCGGGATTTCCAGCTCTAGCATCCTCATGCTCAGCCCTAGGTTCCTCTATGTTATCTTGTTGGTCTCCCATTTCACCCCTATCCTCACTCTCAACAGGTGCTCTCCGAGTTCTCCTAAGAGTTCTATCATGTCGGGATCTAAAGGTGTCAAATCTAAGTTCAGGGATCTCCGACCAAGCATACACCAATCTTGAGTGTTCAAACAAATTGATTAAACAACAATGAATAGTCACAAAAAGGACACAACCAACCAAACAAAAGATAAATAAAAATAGAACTAACTATCAACAAAAATATACAAAAGAAATTTCAAAACAATAACAAAAAAAAAAAAAAATGGGCTTAGCTGCTTTTGATGTTGCACTCGAGCGCAGAAACAATGCGCTCGATCGTATATGTGCGTTCGCTGTACGCTCGTGCGTACTTGCAGAATGGAGCGAGCGCAGGCACGCAGGCTGCTTGCTGAAAAGGCTCGAGTGCGCTCGATCGCAGATGGAGTGCGATCGAGTGTACTGACAGAAACTAAAAATCTCTAAAATAGCAGCAAGAGAAACAGAAACAACAAACCTTTTTTTTTTTTTTTTAGATCAAAATGGCAGAAATAATAACAACTACAATAAAATAAAATTGCAAAAAGAAAAAGACTAGTAGAAAAATAAAATCAATCCAAATAAAAATCAATTTCACAAACAAACAAATCCCCGACAACAGCGCCAAAATTTGATGTACAAATTTAATTGTACTCGCAAGCGCACGAGTCGTGTGCAATATAGCGTGTGTGCAAGTGCGAAGTCGATCCACAGGGAATTGTGTTGTGAAAACTAATTCTTATCTAAACTAATCCTATTTTAACCTAGTTCCGAATTTCATGATTTTTGTCGTGCTAAAACAAAACATAAACTAAAGAAAATGATTAAATAAAATGGTAAAGAACACTAAGGTTTCAGAATCCACTTCGCTAAATCTTAACTCTATATTCTCATATTTGTTCATACAATCGACAAACTATTGTGCTCAAACTGTTGTTCGATGTTTTACAAATATCAAGTTTAAATCATTCAATGACTCCACCCATTTTACAAATCACAACAATTATCCGATTTGAAATTAAATCATCCTATGTATCCGTTTGGTTAACGAATCACAACGGATATCCGATTTTAATCGAATGAATTGATGTATCCGAAGGATGAAACACATTAAATATCCAACTTCAACAATGACAGTTCATCACATTCAATAAAAAGATATAAATCAACCAATTGAATGAAAATCTACAACATTCTTATTCGAAGTCAAAATTGTATAAACAAAATACGAGAATACATGAGTTTGTCAATGACGAAGCTACATCTTCAACCTTAGTTGAAAGATTTAGCTTCTCATGATAACAATAACAACCAAAAATTGAATTGTCATCATCGAAAGAATAAAACTTACAATGGAAAACAAAGCAAAAGCTTCCCCACGGCAATACGTCGTAATTCAGCTTAAAACGGCCTCCGGCAATTGTGAGGCTTAGAGGTCTATTTATAGGGCTTAGGAGAGCCCTAGAAGCCATAATAATCCTAGGAATTTCGAAGATTTAAGTCCAAGCCCAATTATGATAAAGAAAACCTAAGCCCAAATCGGAATAGGATTCGCCCAAAATTGCGGTCCTATATTGCGGCGTGATTTTGGCCTCGCGGCGCTCCGAATTGGGAAAATGCTATTGCACAATTAATTGTAGTAGTTTGAGTTAGCTTTCCAATTCCGCTTGAATCACTGCAATCGGATATCTGAGATGAAAGTTATGGTCAAAATACCGAGACATATTCAGAATCCAATTTTGCATCCAATCCGATTTGACTTCAAATTGAGAAATTCCGAATTAATCCTTTCCTTTATTTTATTAAACTTTAACCATGATTGGTTAAGCTTAACAATATCCTCTAGGTCTTCCCAATTTGCCCCTTTAAGCTTGGAATTTTTCCAGAAACGCTTTCTTTTCTTCCAAAAGCCTATAAAACAAAAAAAATACAAAAAGGCAGTAAAATGGCCTAATTAACCAAAACCAACGGATTAAGACATGCAAGTTAAGGGCTGAAAATATAAATATTGTAGCACTTATCACCGGGCAACAGCTCGGGGGAAGTCAATACTCAGCTCCCGAAGGAAGTGATGGAGCACATGTTGTATCATCAGCTTGAGGTAACCACATTCCCGCACACTTGATTTCTAATAGTAGTATTTTTGTTCTAATAAACTTCTTTCGATTTGTAGGGTTCGATGAACAGCATGAACTATTACCTTCACTATCGAAAATTTGCTGAGAATCAAGCTCGGGAAGCTGAGAGTACAAAAAAGAAACTTGAAGAGGCCGAAGCCGAGATCCAACGTCTAGAAGCTCAAAGTGCTGGGGCTATCGCACGGTCTCAAGAGTTGGAGTCCGGGCTTGTTGTCGAGAGGGTAAAATACGAGAGTTTACTAGCTGACTTCTCGACCCTTGAGGAGGGAGCAACCCTGCTGAAGAAAAACCTCGACGAACTCTCAGCTTTGGAGCCCGAAGTCACCCAAAGGAAACTTGAGGAGGCCGAGCGAAGAGTGGCCAACCTGGAGGCTCAGTGCTCTCAGAACCTCTCTAGGATTCGAAAGCAAGAAGTCCAGGGGATTGCTGAAAGATCCCGAAGCAGGCAGCTGCTTCTTGACAACTCGGCCTTGGGGGACAAGGTCAATTCTTATAAGAAGAAATACACTGAGGTCGAGCTTCAACGTTGTGTTGCCGAGTCTCGAGTTCATCAAATCTCTGAAGAGCTGGAAGCAGCTCGCAATCACTCGGCCATTCAAAGCTCTAGAGTTGAGGTGGCTGAAGAGAGATTAGTGGCCATCGAAGAGTAGCTTTTGGCTTCAGAGAAAAAACAGAAGTCAGCCAAGAAGAAGGCCAAAGCTGCTGTTAGAAGGGCCGAGGGCTTCAAAGGGAAATTCATGCGAGCAAAGGAGCAAGTGTTCAGATATAAGAACAAAGCTCGGGATTTCTACAAACAGCTCTTCTTCGCTTCTTAGGCTCAAGATTACGGCTGGGGTACGGGCTTCATCTCAGGTTTCGAAACCTTTCGTAACTGGTCGAAGAATCCTCCCGAGGGTGTCGATCTTAACACCATAAAACCTGAAGATGTTCCCCTCACAAAAGAGGCCACTTCTAAAATTGCTGTACTCGGTAAAGAGCAGATGCCTGATTGCAAAGGCATCACTATTTTTGGCTTCAACCCGTTCGCTCGGCGCCCAACTGGAGAATCCTCTGCTGTAGCCGAACATCCTAGTGCTGGAAAATCTCCAACTGTTGATTCGAAAGAATCAATAGCTGTGTCTGATGAAGAATGGGACAACTCGGCATCTTCTTGATTTTCTTCTTTTTCCCGAATGTGAATACCGAGAGAACCTCTCTTTTTGTCTCTAAACATCTCAATTTGGAAATAAAAGAGAAATTTCTTGCATATCAAAAGATCTCAGTAATCTCTCGTAAATATATTATGTATACCCCCTGATTCCTATAAGTTATAAATGTAATTTATACTTGATGGGAATCTTAATGAGGCATAAAGATTCAGACCGAGTGTTTTAACTTGAATTAATATTGCAACATGCTGCATGTTTGACCGAGAATGTACTGTTTGTGGGCAAATTATGTTAAACCATGATAACTGCATATTTGCTTAAGGAAACTGCTCGGTATGATGGTTTAATATTCGGTGGGTGCTGCAATTGTAAGGATGTTTATGAACTTCATCATCGAGAAAGTGCCTTAGTGATGTTCAGCCGAAATACGTTCGGGAACTTCTCCAGCTATACTTCTCCGATGGAGAACCTTTGAATAAAGGTTAAGTTCGGAAAGCGCTTGGTTCAGCTATATTTCCGAACTCTTCTTTGGGAAAGCGCCTTAGAGATGTATCACCGAGTTACGCTCGAGAAAATCTCAGGCTGTATTTCGCCAAAGGGTTGGAAAGTGTAATAAATACTTTCCAAAAAATGACCCTCGGAAAAGCGCTTAGTGCAGCTATATTTCCCGAAGCTTATTAAAAAGTTAGTTATTGAAATGGACATATTCTTACATTCTTCTTCCTCGGGAAAGCGCCTTAGAGAATTTTGTCTGAGCAACACTTGGCAAATTCTCCGGCTATGTTTCACCGAGTTAGAACCTTTGAATAAAGGTTTGTGTTTGGTCTAGTGGAAATGTCTCAATAAGAACATATCGAGTGACACTCGATAATTCTATGACAATTGCTCAGTGAACGCATGGTTTTGCTACATACTTAAGATTTCTGTATGATTATAATCTCAGAGGATCCTTTATTAACATGTCTCGACCAACTATGAAAAGAATATAACAAAAGTGATGCTCTGAGAATCATAATTCTATACAAAATACTTCTTAAGATGTTCGGCATTCCATGGCCATTGAAGTTGTTTTCCTTCGGAGTTTATAAGATGGTAAGCTCCCGCTTTGCCACATTTGATCACCTGGTATGGTCCTTCCCAATTTGGTGCGAGCTTTCCCTCAGTTGCATCTTTGGTCGCCAGTGTAACTTTTTTCAAAACCAAATCTCCAACTTTGAAACTACGATGCTTCATTCATCGGTTGAAATACCGAGCTACCCTTTGCTGATATGCTGCCATTGTAACCTGGGCCTGATCTTGTTTTTCTTGTAGTAAATCCAAGTGTGACTTTAGACCTTCGCCGTTGAAATTTGGGCTCAATGTATCCACTCGAAAACTTCCAGATCCGACCTCGGCAGGGATCACAGCCTCGGTTCCGTAGGCTAAGGTGAAAGGAGTCTCCTCGGTTGGAGTCCTTTTGGTTGTGCGGTATGCCCATAGAACTTCGGGAAGATTCTCTGACCATTCCCCCTTGTGCTGACCGAGCTTCTTCTTCAGGATTTTGAATATGGTTTTGTTCGTTGCTTCTACTTGTCCATTTGCTTGGGGATGTCCCGGAGATGAAAAGTATTGCCGAACGTGAAGTCCGGCACACCAACTCCGAAAGGAATCACAGTCAAACTGTTTGCCATTGTCCGTAACAAAAGCATGCGGAACTCCATATCGACAAATGACATTTCTCCAAAGAAATTTCTCAATATTCTTAGCAGTAATATTCACCAGAGCTTCGGCTTCTGCGCACTTGGTGAAATAGTCAACAGCGACCACAACGAACCGAACTCCTCCTTTCCCTGTAGGTAATGGCCCGTCTATATCAACCCCCCATTGTGAAAATGGCCACGGTGAGGAAACTGAGCTAAGTTCCTCAGGAGGTTGCTTGATAACGTTGGCAAAACGCTGGCAACTGTCACAAGTTTTGACCATATCTATGGAGTCTTGGTTCATACTCGGCCAAAAGAATCCTGCTCTTACCGCTTTGTGTGCTAAAATACAGGGTCCCGAGTGACTGCCACAGATCCCTTCATGAATCTCTCGAAGGACATAATCACCTTCCTCTTTTGAGATACATTTAAGAAGCGGTAACATAAAACCTCGTTTGAAAAGAGCTCCATTGACTAGTGCGAACCGAGCGGCCTTTCGCTTCAACTGTATTGCCTTTCTCTTATCCCCCAGCAGAATTCCCTTTTCAAAATAACTAACTATCTCTTCAGCCCAGGCAGGCATGACTTCGATAGTTAAAATGAAAACCTTCTCGATGATGGAAGGCTGTTGCAAAATTTGCATCGTCTGGTCGGACTCTCCTACTTCGCACTCGGTTGAAGAGCCTAAACGGGCCAGATGGTCGGCCTTCTCGTTCTCTTCCCTCGGGATTTTAACAATACAAAACTTCTTGAAAGATTTTTGCATACTTTGAATTTTGGACAAGTAGAGCTTCATTTTGGTACCCTTAGCCTCAAACTCGCCGCGAATGTGGCCAACTATAACTTGAGAATCACTTCGCACCTCTACAAACTCTGCCTCCAGCTCCTGGGCTAAACCGAGTCCAGCTATTACAGCTTCATATTCGGCCTCATTATTAGTAGTTTTGAATTCTAACCTTAATGAGCTCTTCAACTCTCTTCCGTCCGGCGTGATCATCACGACCCCAGCTCTGCCATTTCTCTTGGTAGATGAACCGTCCACATAAATTACCCATGTTCTCTCTTTCGGCCATTCCTCCTGGTCCTGAACATTAGTGAATTCCACCACAAAATCTGCCAAAACCTGACCTTGAACCGCGTTTCGTGAAACGAAACGAATGTCGAATTCACTAATCTCAATTGCCCAGTTGACCAACCGACCAGACAAGTCTAATTTTCGGAGTACCTTCTTCAGTGGATATTCGGTCAAGACATTGATTGTATGAGCTTGAAAGTATGGTCGGAGCTTCCTGGAGGCAATCACTAAGGCGAAAGCGAGTTTCTCCATTTGCACGTATCTCTCTTCGGCGCCATGCAATGCTCGGCTGATGAAGTAAACTGGCTTCTGAACTCCTCTTCTTCGCGAATCAAAGCCGCACTGACAGCGGTTGGGGACACAGCTAAGTACAAATATAATTCTTCTCCAGGAACAGCTCGGCTGAGAAGAGGTGGGCTAACCAGGTACCTCTTAAGTTGCTCAAATGCCTGCTCACAGTCTTCGGACCATTCAAAAGCCTTACGTAAAATCTTGAAAAATGGAAGACACTTATCTGTAGACCGAGAGATGAACCTATTCAAGGCTGCGATTCTCCCCGTCAGCTGCTGAACTTGCTTCACATTCTTTGGAGATTGCATATCTAACACCGCCTGGATCTTCTCTGGATCAGCCTCAATTCCTCGGCTAGACACCATGTAACCGAGGAACTTACCAGACGAAACTCCAAATGCACACTTTGTAGGGTTCAACTTCATCTTAAAACGCTTCAATGTCTTGAATGCCTCCTGCAAGTCTGTAACATGGTCTACCTGCAACTTGCTTTTGACCAGCATGTCATCAACATAAACCTCCATGTTCTTCCCAATTTGTTCTTGAAACATCCTGTTTACGAGCCTTTAGTAAGTTGCACCGGCATTCTTTAAACCGAATGGCATGACTTCGTAGCAATATAAGCCTCGGTCGATGATGAAGGCTATTTTTTCTTGATCAGATGGATGCATGAAAATTCGATTATAGCCTGAAAAGGCATCCATGAAGCTTAGCAACTCGTACCCTGCTGTTGCATCGACCAAGGAACTGATATGGGGCACTGGAAAACTGTCCTTCGGGCAAGCTTTGTTGAGATCGGTAAAATCTACACACATCCTCCACTTCCCAGAGGACTTCTTAACCATCACTACATTGGATAGCCAATCAGGATAATGCGCCTCTTCGATAAATTGAGCCTTCAGTAGCTTGTCTACTTCCTCAGCAATTGCCATGTTTCTATCAGGAGCAAACTTCCTTCGCTTCTGCTTTACTGGCTTAACATTCGGATCAATGTTCAAGTGATGAACAATATCCTTGGGATCAATCCCTGGCATGTCTTCAGAAGACCATGCAAAAACTTCGAGATTTTGCTTGAGAAACCGAACAAGGGCTTCCTTAACCTTCGGAACTAGTGCGAACCGATCTTGACAACCTTTCCTTCAGCTATAGGTACATCAATCAATGGCTCGGTTGGCTCCTTCCTCAACTGCATCTTTCGCTTATCAGCCAAACTACCGATCATCAATAGTGCTGACTTTGGGCATTTCTTCAAAGATGTATTATAGCACCTTCTAGCAACAACTTGGTCCCCTTTGACCTCGCCGACCCCTTCAATGGTCGGAAACTTCATTTTCAAGTGATAGGTGGAAGTGACTGCCCTCAATTGATTCAAAACCGGGCGACCGATTACCATATTGTAAGCTGAAGGTCGATCGGTGACCAAAAAATCCACCATGATCGTAGATTGCCTAGGAGCAGCCCTGCTGTAACTAGAAGAGAAATCAACCCAATGGGTTGGACATGCTCACCTGCAAATCCTATTAACGGTGACAGGAAAGGTTTCAATTTTTCTTGGCCAATGCCCAATTGTTGAACAACTATCCAATAAATAATATCAGCTGAGCTTCCATTGTCTATCAAGACCTGATGAACGGCATGGTTGGCCACCGTTAGAATTACCACCAAAGCATCATCATGTGGCATCGAGACTTCTTTCGCGTCTTCCTTTGAGAATGCTAGAACACTCGGTTCTTTTTTCTGAATTTTGGAGGGTTTTTCAAGTGCGAAGACTTCTTCTATCCTTGCCTGCTTGGCATAAGCCTTCCTTGCCGAGCTTGACTCTCCTCCGCTAGCTAAGCCTCCTGAGATCGTGCGAATCTTGCCAATAATAGCTTGGTTTTGAGGATTTTGCTGCTGATTTTGCGAAACCCTCGGCTCATCACGCCTCTGCCTCTGGTTGTGTGACAGATCATCATTTTGACCCGAATGTTGTCCCAGTCCACCCTGAATGCTCTTTCCTTTGCTATTCTCTTCGGCCAAGAAATTTAGCAACTTCCCATTTCTCAGAAATTTTTCAATTTCGAACCGAAGACTGATACAATCCTCGGTTTGATGCCCATGATAATTATGATACTCGCAAAATTTCTGAGTACTGCGGCGCTGGGGAGGAGATTTCATCCTTCCTGGCCGACGGAAGTTCGGGTCCTTTTTAATCTCCATGAACACCTTATAAAC
>NC_081544.1:11637254-11667041 GCF_901000735.1 Corylus avellana | reverse complement strand
TGGATCAGCATCAGATTTTCTCTCGGCAGCTTTAGATTTCAGCAACGCCGAGATGGTCTCTTCCTGGTTGATGAATTCCTCAGCCTTGCTATTAAATTGTCGTAAAGTTCCCGTCTTTGGCCTTTTGGACAACTCGGCCATCAGAGGCCCTTCAGTCTGTATACCGTGCATCAACGCTGATAGAATGGTTTGCTTGTCAGTACTCTCCACTGTCAACTTCACCCGATTGAATCGCAACAAATAATCTTTCAAAGATTCGTCTTTTCCCTGCATGAGAGATAATAAATATGTCGGGTTCTTCTTTCTTCTCCTAGCGGCAAGAAATTGACCCAGGAACTGCTGTCCAAGATAATCGAAACTATCAACGGATTTAGGGTTCAAACTTCTGAACCACTCCTTTGCAACTCCCTTCAAAGTTAAAGGGAAAGCTCGGCAAGCAATTTCGTTAGGAGTTTCATGAAGGATGATATGAGCTCGGAAACTCTCCATGTGGTCGGAAGGATCTCCACTTCCATCATACTCGCTAATCCGAGGAACCTTAAAATTACCTGGCATGGGGAACCTCATTACTCGGTCAGTAAAAGTTAGGTTGGTGTACTGCATTAGATCCTCGGTAGCAGACCAATTTTCTCCATTCTCAATTAGGTACGCCATCTTTTCGAACTTCTGCTGGAGATCTTTAACGTCTTTGTGCATAGCAGCCTCTACAGGTTTATCAAGATATGACCGAACATGACGGGAATGGCTACACTGGGAATTGCCATGATGGGTTTTGGCATGACTGGACTCGCCATGGCGTGACTTGCCACCAAGCTGCGAATGCTTGGCTAGCTCTTGTCGGTGGGTGTTAGACTTGGCCCGAATAGTATGTGGATTGCCTTGTATTGTACTTCCAGCGTCTGGCTGGGTTGATCGATGCCGGGCTGATGGTGGTGGATCTCTGTGTGGATTGCCTTGTCTTCTCTTCTGTGCCGAATCTTCTCTAGGAGGCAGCCTAGAAACGATCTCCTCATTCTGCTTCCTCATACCCTCAACAGATTTGGCTATTCGCTTTATAAAATCCACCATGACAGCTATTTGGGGACTTGGATCATGTGAAGTTCCGGGTATATCTGACTGGATGATTGGGATAATATGAGGAGATGTGCCAGGGTGTGGAGGTGTGTTCACCATATCGGAATATGAAGATTAGTAAGAACCGATAAAAATCGATTCCCACAGACGGCGCCAAACTGTTGAAGCAGTTTTCCAAATGATGACGTGGAAAAAGGGGCCAGCACAATATTTGATTACCGAACGTTGAGCTGAGAATGAGATAAGAAAAAGGGATCAAAGCTGCCGGCGTTGTCCGGTCGGTGGAAGCTCCGATGCCTAAGTTAGTCGAGTTGTTCAAAAGGAAGATGAACTGGAAGATAATATATCAAGGAAAAGATAAGCAAGTATTTAAATCTGAGGGTCAAAAGAAGTTTTTCAAATAGTGAGAGGGGACCCCCCTTTTATAGGCATTGGATTGTACCTGTTCATCTAACACTGTGGACTTTTACCGAGGGTCCACGTGTCAACAATATATCGGGGAACATCAAATAGGATATTTATTCAGATATGTTCATCATTTCCTGAGGGTAACGCTCGGTACCTGCCACAGGCTCGGCTAACCGAGCCTGATAACCGAGTGTCGATAATATAATCTATATAAGCCTAAGTCTGCCGAACATGAGTTTATTCTGAACAGTAAAAATGACCGAGTGTGGGGAATGGGCCGGTAGGTTTGAACTGGGCCTAACCCAGCCGAAATATGACCTAACAATATCCATGAAAGAGGTGGAGAAGAATGGAGATAAGAAGAAAGTAGTAGTTTCCTCATTGTGCGAGGAACCGGTATCGTCTTTATTAGTGTCAAGTAACAACAACATTACCTTTTACAATGCTACTTCCCCAACTGCACCTTCCTCCTTCATGAACCATGTGCACAATTACCCATTGAAACAACACACCCTCTGCACTTCTCAAACCACAACCTTTATCACGTACCGCCAACAGAGATTCAATATTGTTGCGGTGCTTGCGGTAAAGTTTTCAGTGGACTCTTCTATTACAAATGTAACACATGTGATTATAGGCTCCACGTTACATGTGCTTCTCGTTGGCTAAATATTAGTGTTGACAAATGTAACCCACACACATTCATCCCCACTCGAGATCCAATCGAGTTCACTTGCCAAGTGTGTGGTGTAAAATGCAGTGGCATTGCATGTCTATGTAATGACTATCTACTTCTGATTCACTCAACTATGGTAAATTTCTAGGCACCATCAAAATTAGAGGACATGGTCACTCCCTCACTTGCACCTTCTCTCTTACTCAAGTCAAAAAGCACAAGTGTGAAGTCTGTCATGAAGAGGTGGATACAAAGTATGCAGCTTACAATTGTGATGATTAGAATTGGATTAGGAAGGAGGGTGAGGCCTGTGATTTTGTTGACTATGCTACTCATTTGGTCGAGGGCAACGATCTAACAGAGGATGAAAAAGCTGCCCCTCAGGAGATCGAACATTCGAGTCATCCACAATATAAATTAATCCTTAAAAATGAAGGGCTTTTGGATGTCAAGTGTTGTGAGGGGTGCATGCAATTTATAGTGTTGTCCCCATTTTACGGCTGTGTGCAGTGCAAGTTTTCCCTCCATATAAGATGTACTAAACTACCCCAAGAGGTTATGCAACCATCTCATCACCGACACCTGCTTAGCCTACATAATGTAAATTACAATGTGCAATTGTTCAAGTGTTATGCTTGCGAGCGAATTCGAGGTGGCTTTAGCTACAGATGTGTCAAGAATTCTTGTCACAATGAAATATTTGATGCTCAGTGTATTTGAATTCCAAAAGCCTTTAAACATAAAGGCCACCAGCACTACCTCTTCCTTGGTAAATTTGGTCAATCAAAGTGTAGTGCTTGTAGTCAAAGACCTTATGGCACTCAAACATTTGACTGCACTACTTGTGGGTTCCGCTTGTGCATTAAATGTGCTACTCTTCCACTAG
The DNA here is from genome assembly GCF_901000735.1 of Corylus avellana. Classification (NCBI taxonomy): domain Eukaryota; kingdom Viridiplantae; phylum Streptophyta; class Magnoliopsida; order Fagales; family Betulaceae; genus Corylus; species Corylus avellana. The sequence goes on along the minus strand of NC_081544.1, from coordinate 11,663,997 downwards.
TAATGAGGCATAGATATAACACACATCTCCTATATCTCACTTATGCAGCTGAAGATGATTCTGGAGAATATTATTGTCAAATTTGCAAGAAAAAAAAAGGATGAAACGCTTTGGTTCTATTACTGTAAAAATAGTGATTTCGCTGCTCATTCTCAGTGTGTTCTTAGAAGAACTCAGTTGGATTAGTTACATTTGTTTATGTGAGAGAGACATGGAGGGAGAACAATTGTATACAATTTAATTCAATATACATGAAGGGAGAATTTTTTTTCTTGTGAAAATAAAATATTTTGATATTTTGAATTCTCAATGTCATGCACGGCTACATGAGAGGGTGAAGAAAACAAAAAAAAGTCTTATAGTAATAAAACTTATATAGAAATAGGGAAGGGACCTAAAAATAAAACTTTGCAAGCCCTATTAATTATAGTTTACTCAACTTAAACCTCTAATTGAGATATTCATAATTGAATAAGGTGTTTTGATTCTACATTCACCTTATCCATCTATAATCTTTGAGTACTCAGTCACTTGATCATCCACAATACTTGTATTAAAAAATAAAATCCTTTAAGATTATTAATTTTAGTAACCACTTAACTAAAATTATTAGGCATGAGTAAATTATCGCAAGGAGATATTTATATTTCGTATGAAGAATAACTCAGTGCAACAACCAAAAATACAAGGTATGGATCTCAATTCACCACAAAAATTTTATTTTTTTTGTAATGGAGCGTTAGTGATATGTCAAGGCTGTTGACACGTTACTAACGGTTAGTGACATGTCATTGGTAACGTGTCTGGCGGGTTAAAAAATTGGTCGTAACTACTAAAAATTTAGTAACGTGTCAGAATATGACACATTACTACAAGTAACGTAACATGTTAAAATATGACACAGCATAAATTTATGACGTGTCATATTTTCACGCGTTACCACATATGTAGTAATGTGTTAAATTGACATGTCACCAAAGGGTGACGCGTCAATATAACACGTTACCACAAGGTAACGTGTCGGTATGACACGTTACTAAATCTTTGGTAACTTGTCAATTTGACATGTCACCAAATTAGTAACATGCCAACTATGATACGTCAATACTTAGGTAACGTGTCATATTAGACAAGGGTAACGTGTTAAATGTTAACATGTTACCAATGAGGTGACGTGTGAAATATGACACGTCACCATTTGGTGACGTGGCACAGTGTTAAAACGTCACAAAATTCAGCTGGAATTTTTTTTTTTTTTAATTTCTCCGTGCACACCTTATATACGAGTTACACATGCATACTGTGCTATCCATCAAGATTATCCACCAACTAACTCAAAAACTGTCAACTATCACAGGTAATCTACTAACTAATTAAAACGATCTCTATATATACATCAACATTGTTAATAAACAAATAGATCATTATATATACATCAACAAAACATACAAAATATTCAAGTTAAGTTGTTCGTGAATACATGACTCAAAATATAAACCCCAACCGAATCCGAGTGAACACCATCATGATCGCTCGACTTCTTCGCTCTAACTGCAAATGATAAAACAAATAATCAATCAGCAAATTAACATGATAGAATCTTATCAAGTCCTAAGTGATGAGCAATGTCAAAGTAAAGTGATCATACTCAAAAAAGGCAAACTGATGATATTGTGAACCAAAAATAAGAAGGAAAAAAAATAATTATAACACATAATATTCTAGGACAAAAGGGGACAAGAGATGCTTCAAAAGACAACAATGATTATCACCCAAATCTCTTATAGCAAGCCTATGGGCCAAATCAAACCTCCACCTTCCATTAGAATGGGATGGTTGCTAAAGTCATAATTTCATGTCCCATGGGGTATGGGAGATGCTTATCCATCTAAAAGAATGATGGGTGACATGTCTGATAAAGAAACAAAGGAAACAAAAAGAGCACAACATGATTGAACTGTTACAAATGTTCAACTCCTAGAAATAGGTTTGTCAAAGAACCAACTTGGTTCCATGGATAAAAAAGCAATTCCAAGTTTCACCAACCAATGAGACATTTAATATACTTTTCTACCCAATTAAATACAAGAATATACTTTTATATTGGAAAAATGCATAAGAACCCAAAGTATGAACTCCAGAGTATGAACTTTTATATTAGATATGAATATATACTCTCCAAAGCATGAACTCCCCACCTTCAAATTTTAAGCCACTCATAAAGAAACCAAGGCTCATAATATTTTTTGTTAGGTAATATCAATTTTTCTACACTACCTACACACACACATATACATCTATATATATGTTTATTCAATAGATTGAATTAAAACAAAATGAGGTAGCAGCCAACTCAACCAGCTTCAACAAATGTGGTAAGATTAAATATGCAAAGCGCCAACCGGCAGCCACCACCAAACCAACCAAGAACAACAAAGTAAAGTATTTTGATTATAAGTATATACGCTATTCGATTATTATATGTTGCATACTTAATACCATATATATATATATACGTATAGGGTTGCCGAATGGCGGGTATAATGTCTTGACAAACGAGACTTCTGTCCAGCCGGGGTTCGGTGTTGCCTTTCATTATGATCATTGTCCTCAGCTTCTACTCTTACATCATCTACACATATTACATTGCAATTGTGTTATATACATGCATGTGTCGCATAGAGGTACGAACAAAGTGTGTTTGTCAAACAAAATTACTAGCCATTAAAATGATAGTCATATCAGAAAATAATAGTGTTACTAAAAGAGAAACTAAATGAATATAGTGTTACCTGATCGCCTATCTGCTGAGGATCTCACAATCACGCGGGCTGGGCACTCTGCGTCGTGTGGAGCCCTAACATTAGTCACCTCCAGCTCGCAGCTCACATGTCTCGAGCCCTCAAGCACACGAACCTATGCCTCATACGCTGCCATATGTGCATCAATCTGCTCAGTAACTTGTGCAGTATCCACCGCAATAATCTGCTCCCTTTGCTGTGCCAACATCGCATCCATTTGCTCTTGCTGTGCAGCCATCTGTTATGGGCTTGTGTTTGTGAACGTGTTATGGGTCGAGATACCGGCAAAACTACAAGATTTGGTTTCTTGAGTTTACCTATGGTGATAGATAGAAAAGGGTATTCGAGGTACCCTAGCCTCCCAAGCAACTACAAGAGTTGTATAATAATTTTCTGATGCCTTTTATTCATAACCTTATGCTTATATAAAGGAATACATGGCAAATTAGAAAGGAAAGAAACACATGGCTGAGAATAGAAGTCCTAAACCTACTGGGAGTCAAATTCCCTTATTAATTACTTTAGATTCTTGCTTTATGAGCAAGAATCCAAATCACACAAGGATTCTTGCTTTATGAACAAGAATCCAAATTCTACTACATCTTTTATTTATTAATAAAATACCTACTACTAAAATCTTCTTCACAGCTGGCTTCTTCATGTAAGGCACAAGACTTCTCCTATTGCACTACCACGTAACGCTCCTGCCCGCTTAAGTTTGCCCTTGCCCTCAAGGGCAAAAGAAGGAAATCTCAACACAAAATCAGCCTGGGGCTCCGAAGTTGCATCAGCAAGAGAATGCCCTTGCCAGTGGACCAACAATTCTTCACGGCCCTGCATTAGACGTTGATCTAGGATAGCTTGCGGAAGGATAACATCATCATCTTTATTGAAGGGTGGAAGACCATCATGAACTGGAAAGCCTGTACCCACCCATTTCTTTAGGACAGAGACATGAAAAACATTATGAATTTTAGCTTTAGGAGGCAAAGCCAATCGATACACCACTGGCCCTACTCTCGCAAGCACCCGATAAGGCCCAAAAAATTTGGGAGATAATTTCTTATTAAGCCGCCGGTACACCGAATGTTGACGATGCTCTTGGAGTCGCAAATAAACCTAGTCTCTAGGCAAAAACTCTCGCTCTTGATGAGTTTTGTCATAAATTTGTTTCATACGATTTTGAGCCTCTAAAAGTTGCAAACGCACCTCTTTCAACATTGTATCTCGAGCGATTAAAGTTTCCTCTACAGCTGCATTTTTGGTAGTGCCTGGGACATAGGATAAGAAGGACGGTGGAGCTCGGCCATAAACAATTTCAAAGGGGGTACGCTTTGTGGCCGAATGCACGCTTGTATTATAACAAAACTCAACCCATGGTAACCAACTGACCCACTTCTTAGGATTGGAGCTTGTGAAGCGTCGTAGGTACATTTCAATTGTCCGGTTGACCACCTCCGTTTGGCCATCCGTTTGCGGATGGTAGGCGGAACTAAACTTGAATTGGATGCCATTGAGATGGAACAACTCACGCCAAAAGGAACTGGTGAAAGTAGGATCTCTATCGCATACAATGGAAGATGGCATGCCATACAACCTGAAAATTTCTTCGAAGAATACTTGAGCAACTTGCGGGGCGGTATAAGGATGTTTAATAGCGGCGAAGTGACCGTATTTGGAAAAGCGATCCACTACCACAAAAATTGTGGTCTTACAGCAAGAGAGTGGCAGCCCATCAATAAAGTCCATGGACATGTCAGCCCAAATTTGAGATGGCACCTGGAGCGGCTGCAAGAGGCCGGCTGGCTTGGTATTTTCAGACTTATGTCTTTGGCAAACATCACATTGTTTAATGAATTCCTTAAGCTGCTGCTTCATTCTCTGCCAATAAAACACACATTTAATATGTTGCAAACTCTTGTGATACCCTTCATGAGTGTTGTTGTGAAATTCAACAAGGATGGCTTGGGTCAATGGGGAAGTAGACTAGAGGTAGATTCGATCCTTAAAATATAGCAGCCCAGCATGGTAACGCCAAGGCCCTATAGCCTCATCATCTTGAATTTTGCGTATCAGCTGCTACAAGTTCATGTCTTGCTGTACCTCAGATTGAATGGGCTCCACCCATCTCGGCACGGGCTGTGAGATGGCCAACAGTTGTCCTTCCATTTGGCGTGACAGAGCATCAGCCACAGAGTTATCGTTTCCCTTTTTGTATTCAATGGAAAAATCATAGCCCACAAGTTTAATGAGCCATTTTTGTTGTGCTTCCGTTACTATGGTTTGATCCCATAAGTACTTGAGACTGCGATGATCCGTATGAACCACAAAGCTTTGGCCCAACAAATATGGGCGCCATCTTTGTACTGAAGACATGAGAGCCAGCATCTCCTTCTCGTATGTGGAGAGTTGTAAATTTCTTCCATGGAGGGCTTGGCTGAAGAAGGCAATGGGCCTGCGTTCTTGCATGAACACGGCTCCGATGCCCACCCCAGAAGCATCACACTCGATAACAAATGTCTTGGAAAAATTGGGCAAGGCTAGAACGGGTGCTTGAGTCATGGCAATCTTGAGATGTTGGAAGGCTTTCGCTGCATCATCATCCCATTTGAAGGCCTCCTTTTTTAAGAGCTGGGTTAAAGGACGAACAATTGCACCATAGTGTTGAATAAATTTCCGGTAATAGCCGGTAAGGCCTAAGAATCCCCTTAATGCCTTGAGGGTATTAGGCTTGGGCCAATTTAGCATAGCTGTGATTTTATCGGGGTCCATGGAGACACCGTCACGCCCAATTATATGCCCCAAGTAATGAACTCACTGCTGCCCAAAGCTACACTTATCCTTCTGCACATACAAATGGTTAGCCCATAAAATTTTAAGCACCATGGCTAAATGTTGTAAGTGGTCATCCCATGAACTACTGTAAATTAGAATATCGTCAAAAAAAACAAGAACGAACTTACGGATGTAGTTATGGAATATGTCGTTCATCAATGATTGGAATGTAGATGGGGCGTTTGTAAGCCCAAATGGCATCACCAAAAATTCGAAATGCCCATGATGAGTTCTAAAAGCTGTTTTTTCCACGTCCTTTGCTTGCATCCGTATTTGATGATAGCCAGACCGAAGGTCCAGTTTGGAAAAATATTGGGCTCCATGTAGTTCATCCAACAGCTCGTCAATGACCGGAATAGGAAATTTATCCTTAATGGTAAGCCGATTGAGAGCTCGATAGTCAACACATAAGCGCCACGAACCATCATGTTTCTTGACTAATAGAACCGGGGATGAATAAGGACTAGTGCTAGCCTTTATGACTCCGCTACTTTGTAACCCAGCAACTATTTTTTCAATCTCATTTTTTTGGTAGTACGGGTAGCGGTATGGGCGGACATTTACAGGACCTACGCCCTCCACCAATGGAATTTGGTGGTCATGAGTGCGATTAGGAGGCAGCTCGTGAGGTTCCTCAAATACTGCATGGAATTCCGTAAGGAGTTGCTGCAATTGTGGATTAGAAACTTCCTGTTGGGGCTGTTCGGCACCATATGAATGGCAAAAATGCTGAGCAAGATACCTCCCTGTTGCTTATTTACTGCTTTTGTCATTTTTGAGACTTCAATAAGTTTGTTGGTCGGAGAGGCCATGCCGTGCAATGTCACCCTCTTCCCATTCCATTGAAAACTCATAAGAAGCTTAGAAAAATCCCAGACAATTGGACCAAGGATCCTTAACCACTGGGCTCCTAGTACAGAATCATACCCACTTAAAGATAATAGATAAAAATCAAGTACAAAAGGGGTACCGTGAAGCCAAACCTGGATACCGCAACATTTACCCTTGCTTGACAACTTCTCACTGTTGGCTACCATTACTTCAAAACTGGTAGCTTTTTCTGGGATCAATCCTAATTTGTCGGCAAGTTCCACACTTAGAAAATTATGTGTGCTTCCGGAGTCTACTAGCATGGCTACCCGAGTTTTATTGACGATGCCTTTTACACGCATAGTTTGTGGGGCGTGAATTCCTGCAATGGCATGGAGTGATATCTCTGGGACCTCTTCTTCATCCCCATAATTCTGTTCTCTGACTCCTTCCTCCTGCCCAGGGTCCTCCTCCTCATAAACTCCTTCCAAAAGGAAGAGTTTCTTACAACGATGGCCTGGGGAAAACTTATCATCACAGTTGAAACAAAGTCCTCTATCTCTCCTATCCTTTAACTCGACTGGGCTTAATCTCTTGATTGTAGGAACTCGATTCTGGGCTAGATTAGCAGAAGGCAGGGGAGGAAAATTTGGTCTTCTTTCCTCAGGAAAGCCGGTGGTTTTCTTTTGGGCTGTGTGACGTGCTTCAAAAAGTCTGGCTAACCCCACTGCTTCTGTCAAATTGCTGGGCCGAGAGGCTTGCACCTCCGCACGGATGTTGTCACGCAATCCACTGACGAATCCTCCCACTTGTTGGGCTACCGCCAACCGTCCAGCCCTACTCAAGAACCTTTAGAAATTGACTTTGGTACTCCCAAACAGTCCTCGTTTGCCGGAGTTTGGTTAATTCACCAAAAAAATCGTCGAACTGAGTTGGCCCATAACGAACGTGTAAGCCATCTTTCATGGCGGTCCAGGTTGGTTCTTCCTCACTCTCCTTGAATAACTGATACCACAGTTGGGCTTCGCCTTCTAGATGATAGGCTGCCAATGGAATTTTCTCTTCCTCCGGGGTGTTTTGAAAGTTGAAAAATTGCTCCGCTCTACACACCCAACTCGTGGGGTCTTCAGATCCATCATACAATGGAAAATTAAGCTTGGCAATCTTCGGTGCCACAGACCTAGAGTCTATTCTGCTAGCATAGGTTTTGACACCCTTATTTTTTGAACTCGATTCGCAACTTTGAAAATTCTGGAATTGGTTGTGAAAGGCAGCCATCATCTCCTCCATTCTTTTGCCAATTCTTTCCTCCATAAGTTGCTAGCCAGTGCTGAGAGAACTCATCTGTTTTTCCAAACGCTCCAATCTTTGGTCCGCCATGTTGTAACTTGGCTCTGATACCAAATTGTTATGGGCTTGTGCTTGTGAACGTGTTATGGGTCGAGATACCGGCAAAACTACAAGATTTGGTTTCTTGAGTTTACCTATGGTGATAGATAGAAAAGGGTATTCGAGGTACCCTAGCCTCCCAAGCAACTACAAGAGTTGTATAATAATTTTCTGATGCTTTTTATTCATAACCTTATGCTTATATAAAGGAATACATGGCAAATTAGAAAGGAAAGAAACACATGGCTGAGAATAGAAGTCCTAAACCTACTGGGAGTCAAATTCCCTTATTAATTACTTCAGATTCTTGCTTTATGAGCAAGAATCCAAATCACACAATGATTCTTGCTTTATGAACAAGAATCCAAATCCTTCTGCATCTTTTATTTATTAATAAAATACCTACTACTAAAATCTTCTTCACAGCTGGCTTCTTCATGTAAGGCACAAGACTTCTCTTATTGCACTGCCACGTAACACCATCTGTGCCCTGTGTTGCTCCATTTTAGCTTCAATTGCTCTTTCAAGTTCATCATGCGAGATTGTCGAGCTTCCAGGGTTCTGTAACCGTGCTTGGGATGGTGTATAATAGGAGTAGATGTTGCCGCGCACAGGTAGAATATTCTTACTAACCCCTCAAACACAACCTACATATTCAGGCTTCTTGTCATGTGCCTAGGCATACGCATCTTTCGGTGTCCACCGAATCGTCCCCTGGAGCCCATCTACCAGTTCTACAGGGTTAGTTTCCAGTAACTCCTTCATCCGTGCCTGTATGTTACATTACACACGATCATCATTATCTAAATGTTAATCCTAAATAAGTTAATACATAAGCATTATAGGCCAAGTATTGTGGGATGTACTCATTTCCCAAACGGATTAAATCCATCAGAGGTTAGGCCAAGTCTTACGTTCCTATTGTCTGATGAAAAATCCGGATAGAAATTATCCAATGACTTTCATGCTTCACCGTTGGTCGGATGCCTCAATACGCCGTCCCTTATGCGACCGTCTGCATGCCACCTCATTTAGGGTGTGGTATGCTGTGACATAAACAGCATCTGTAGTCGTGGTATGATTGGAAACCTTCGCAACACCATCACCAGACATCTCTTACTCGACGATATGGGGTGGCCATCCTCGTCTAAATGAATTTCGTCATTCCACTTAGATTCTCCACATTTAACACATGAATCTAACTCCTTATTGCCCTTCCAGAAAAACATACAGTCATTACAATAAGCCAGGATCTCCTCATACCCAAGTCCGATGTCCCTTAGAAACAGTTTGGCCTCATATGTATTAACTGGTAAAGCTCTATCATTTGCAAGCAGCAACTGATTGATGATTTCGAGGAAACACGAGAATATCGTGTTACTCACTCCACCTATACACTTCAATTTGTACAGATGTACAATAGCACTCAAAGTTGCTATGTTTGGTCTTATCATGAAGCGGCTTGTATGCCTTTTTAGGCAATTCCTTGTACTTTCGTACGTTACCTCCATCTGCTTCGTCATGCACAATGTGTTCTTCCTCACCCTGCACCTCAACCCGAGGCTCACTATTGTCTTCCATGACATCATGCATGCCGAATAAATCACGCAACATGGCATGAATATTGCCACCTTGATCTGTGCTTGCACCTGCACTTGACGAATCGACTTAGAGCCTTCAACATGAGCTTGTATAGGCCTCTCGTCATGATAAATTCAGTCTTTGTATTGGGGCCACATTCCTTTTCCCCCTGTCAAGTGGTCGTATACTAAACCAGGCAGGTGTCGCTTGTTAAGGCGACATGTCTTACACGGACAAGCAATTAGTCCACGAACGATCTACACCCATCTCTGTATTCCTTCGTACCCTTGGACCTCGTCATCTAACTCTTGTCCATAGCGTTACTATTCAAATTAGGAACAAATATATAAGAATTACCCTAAACACATACACGTCATGCATTGGTTTGGCCCATATAGACCCTAAAATGGAATAATTAAAACTAGGTTAGTTTTTTTTTTTTAAACAATTGATTTTCCCTTTTTTTTAATTTACATGTACATAATGTAAGGATGTAATTGGGAAAAAAAATATTAATTATCATAAACTTCAATGCACTTGGTAGCTAGGGGACTGTAAATTAAAAAAATATATCTAGGTTACTTGTTTATTTATTTATTTTTTTTACAAGTTTTTTTTAAATTTTTCTAACAATTACATAAGCTAAATTTGCAAAACCTAATAAACTAAATGAAGACTAGTCTAAATTAAATGCACTTGGTAGCTAGAGGACCCTAATTTTAAAAAATATAGCCATGTTACTTTATTTTTTATTTTTTATAAGTTACATTAAATATTTCTAACACTTACAAAAGCTGAATTTGCAAAACCTAAACTAAATTAAGACTAGTCCAAATTTAAATAAACAATTGGTAGCTAGGGGACCCTAAACAAAATAAATCTAGGTTAGTTTTTGTTGCAAAATCAAAGAAAATGACAATACAAGATAAATAGATTGCAATATGTAAAACTAGTTCTTGAGGAACTATGTATGATTCTTCTCTATTATTGTGTGTTTTACATACAACTCAATACTCCCTTTTGTAGGCATGGAATCATAATGGGAGGTTAAGGAATATGAAACAAAAGGGTTAATCAATGTATTACATGGATGTTATAGGAATTCTAAAAAATAACATGAATGTATAGAATTCCAAGAGATGAAACTAAATGGTCATCCACCAAATGCATGAATGCATTCATAACACTCCCCCTTGGATGACCAAAAACTAAGAATATGCCTCGTTAAAACCTTGCCAAGGAAAATCCAGTGGGAAAAAAGCTGTGGCGAAGGAAAAAGAGTACAATATTCTTGTGTGCCTTCGTATGCTTTAGGATTGCCTCATTAAAATCTTACAAAGGAAAACCCAGTGGGAAAAAGCTTAGCGAAGGAAAAAGAGTACAATCAGCATAATCATTTTACTCCCCCTCATTAGCATGAAGAGCTTCAATTGTTTATGATGAAAGATCCTTCAGTCGGCGCATTCCAATGTTATTCACTAACTTCTTAAATGTTGCAGTTGGTAATGCTTTGGTGAATAAATCTGCCAAATTGTTACTTGATTGTATCTGTTTGACATCAAAATCACCACTCTTCTGGAGCTCATGTGTATAAAAGAACTTTGGTGAAATGTGTTTGGTTCTATCACCTTTAATATAGCCTCCTCTGATTTGTGTGATACAAGCAGCATTATCTTCATATAATATTGTCAAGCTATCTTTGATTGTGGATAAACCACACATTTCTTGAATGTGTTGAATTACTGATCTTAGTCATATGCATTCCCAACTTGCTTCATGAATTGCAATAATCTCCGAATGATTTGAAGAAGTAGCAACAAGTGTTTGCTTGACAGATCTCCATGAAATAGCAGTACTTCCACAAGTAAATAGATATCCTGTTTGAGATCTACATTTATGCGGATCAGAAAGAAAACCTGCATCTGCATATCCAACTAATTGTGAATTTGAACTTCTTGAATAAAACAATCCCATGTTAGTTGTTCCACGAAGATAACGTAGAACATGTTTGACCCCTTTCCAATGCCTTCGAGTTGGTGCACAGCTGTATCTTTCAAGTAAATTAACTGAAAATGCTATATCAGGTTGTGTGCAATTTGCAAGATACATCAGAGCACCAATTGCACTAAGATATGGTACTTCAGGATAAAAAATTTCTTCGTCATCTTCTCGGGGGCGAAAAGGGTATTTTTTCACATTAAGTGATCGAACAACTATTGGAGTGCTCAAAGGATGAGCTTTCTTCATGTAAAAGTGCTTCAGGACTTTTTCTGTGTATGTTGACAGATGAACAAGAATTCCATTTGGTAAATGTTCAATCTGTAAGCCAAGACAAAATTTTGTCTTTCCAAGATCTTTCATCTCAAACTTATTTTTTAAATAAGTGGCAGTTTTTATGAGCTCTTCTGGAGTTCCAACTAGATTTAAATCATCTACATAAACTGCAATAATGGCAAATCCAGATTCTGATTTCTTAATGAAAACACATGGACAAATTGGATTATTCTCAAATCCTTCTTTAATAGATATTCACCAAGACGATTGTACCACATGCGTCCAGATTGCTTTCACCCGTATAAAGATCTTTGTAGCTTGATAGAATAAATACTTCGGGATTTCGAATTATATGCTTCAGACATTTTGTATCCTTTAGGGATTTTCATGTATATATCATTATGAAGTGATCCATATAAATATGCTGTAACCACATCCATTAAACGCATATCCAAACTTTCTGTAACTACCAAGCTAATCAAAAATCTAAATGTAATTGCATCCACTATAAAGGAATATGTTTCTTCATAATCAATACCAGGTTGCTGCAGGAAACCTTGTGCAACAAGTCTTGCTTTGTATCTCGCAATTTCATTTTTCTCATTTCGTTTTCGTACAAATACTCACTTGTATCTAACAGGCGATACACTTTCAGGTGTTTGGACTACAGGTCTAAATACTTCACGTTTTGCTAGTGAGTTCAATTTTGCCTGAATTGCTTCATTCCACATTGGCCAATCATTTCTACGTCGACATTTTTTGACGGTTTGTGGTTCAATATCATTATTGCTTCTGGTAATGTCAAATGCAATTTTTAATGAAAATATGTTGTCAACAACAATTTTGTTTCTATCCAATATTTCTCCTGTACTTACATAATTTATTGAGATCTCATTATTTTCAGGTACCTGCTCCTCTTCAGGAGATTCCTCTTCGGGGGATTCCTTTCCAGGAGAATTTTGTACAGAAAGTTTGGATGGATCAATTTTCGTTGCCTGTTTTGTGGGTAAGGCCTCTTCAGGAGCCCCGATTTCATTTCCTTGTGCTTTTCTATTTCGGGAAATCTTATCCTTTGCACCAATAGGTCTCCCACACTTCAGGCGTGCCTTAGACTCATTTGCTGCTGTATTAATTGATTGTCCTGCATGGACTTCTATCTTCGCTAGAGTATTAGCAGCTGGAATGTGAGACTTAATTATTTTCTTGTTGTCAATAAATGCATCCGGCAATTGATTTGCAATACTCTGCAAATGAATGGTCTTCTGAACTTCTAGTTCACATTGATTTGTATGAGGATCAAAATGAGATAACGTCGAATTATTCCAAGTGATTTCTTGTCGTGCTTCTGGCAACAACTCTTCTTTCCCTGGTGATGGGAATATGTTTTCATCAAAATGACAATCTTCAAAACGTGCTTTAAAAATATCACTAGTTAAAGGCTCAATATATCTAATGATAGAAGGAGAATCAAAACCAACATAAATTCCAAGTCTATGTTGAGGTCCCATCTTAGTGCATTGAGGTGCCGCAATTGGAACATATACAGCACAACCAAAAATACAAAAATGAAAAATATTTGGTGGTTGACCAAATGCAAGTTGCAAAGGGGAATATTTTTGGTAAGCTATTGGTCTGATCCGAACTAATGATGCAGCATGTAATATTGCATGTCCCCAAGCAGAAATAGGTAATTTTGTTTTCATAAGCAAAGGTCGAGCAATTAATTGAAGTCGTTTAATAAATGATTCAGCTAAACCATTTTGAGTATGAGTATGAGCAATAGGATGTTCAACATCAATTCCAATTGACATGCAATAATCATAAAATGCTTGAGATGTAAATTCACCCGCATTATCCATCCGAATAGATTGAATTGGATAATCAAGAAATTGTGCTCGTAATCTAATTATTTGAGCAAGAAGTCTAGCAAATGCAACATTACGAGTAGAAAGCAAGCAAACATGTGACCACCTAGATGATGCATCTATTAAAACCATGAAATATCTAAATGGCCCACATGGAGGGTGAATCGGCCCACATATATCCCTTTGAATCCTTTGTAAAAATGATGGAGATTCAACAATTACCTTAGAAGGGGATGGTTTGATAGTAAGTTTACCTTGAGAACATGCAGCACAAGGATAATCACTTGGTAAAAGAATCTTCTGGTTCTTTAAGGGATGCCCATGGGAGTTCTCAATTATTCGATGCATCATAATTGTTCTTTGATGTCCAAGACGATCATGCCAGAGCATAAACATCTTTGGATTAGAGCACTTCTGGTGCATCACAACATGTGATTCAATTGTTCTTATTGTTGTATAATACAACCTGGAAAAGAAAGCAGGCAGTTTTTCCAATATGAGCTTCTGACCCGAAATTATTGAAGTAATATAAAGATATTTGTCACTGCCTTCATTAATGGTTTCAACATGATAACCATTTAGACGAATATCCTTAAAACTAATTAAATTTCTTCTAGATTTAGAAGAATACAAAGCATCGTCAATACAAAATTTTGTTCCTTTTGGCAATATAATATTCGCTCTTCCAGAGCCTTCGATTAGGTTTGATGAACCTGATATTGTATTGACACTAGCTTTGTTTAATATCAAGTATTGAAAATATTTCTTATCTCTAAGAATTGTGTGCGTTGTACAACTGTCTGCTAGACACAAATCTTCACCAATCATCTTGGAATTAATCATTCCATCAATATGACCCATACCTCCATATATAAACAATATATATATTAAATTTCATTAATCAAAAATGACAAAATACAATTAAATTTGTCAATGTAAACATACTGTGATAAAGACACAATGAAAACATTTTAATTATTGTAGACATATTCATCACCAATCAAAAGATCAGTTTTTGTGTTATAGTCTACAAAGAAATCAGAAACATCAACATAAATGTTACTCTTTCCATTTACAGTATTAAGAAAAATTGGAGAATCTTCATGATTACTGTGATTAGCAAAATTCATTTCAATCCCATTTTCTTTTATGGAGGCTTGATATAGGTCTACCAGATGTTTAGGCGTACGACAGGTACGTAACCAATGTCTTTTCAGACCACACATGTAACATTTATCTTCATAGTTCTTTGTAGGTTTATTATGTAAACCTTTGTTTTCATTTTGGTTCGCCTCAATGTGGTTCCACTTCTGGTGGTATGGAGCATTTCTTTTGTAAGAATTATGAGTACGTTATATATATATATTTTTTTCTACCACATCTACGTCCATGACCATGGTTTCCTTTATTACTTTTGTGTTATTCTTTTCTTTCCTTTTTATTTTATTTTTTTCTACTTAAAATTTACATGAAGTAAATTGGCAAGTAACACAAACAGAAAATTGAAGCCCAAAACATAAATGCATTTGTTATGTATATATTTGGACCCTAAATAAAATAAATATAGGTTTGTTATTTGTTTTCGCTTTGTGTCCTATAGTTTTTTTATAACCCTTAACATAATCTACATTTTACATTTTCCTATTTTATATCGCCTTTGTTACGGGGATCCTAAATAAAATATTTATAGGTTAATTGCATTTTTTTTCAAGACATTTTTTTATTATCTTTATCTATTTTATGTAATTTACAAAATCTAAATTTCCAAACCGTAAACCACATTATAATACAAAATTAAAACCATTTTTTTTAAGTACAGTATGTACTCTAATATAAATTTGCAAAACCTAAACCAAATTATATTAAACAAATTGAAAAGCATAATTTGTTAGGGGGACCTAAATAAAATAAATTGTAGTTATGTTTTTGTCGCAATTTTTTTTAAAAAAATAAAGTTACATAATTTGAACTTCATATGGGGACTCTAAATAAAATTCATCTAACTACCTAGGTAGGTTTTTTTTTTTTTTTTTTTTTTTTTTTTTAAACATTCTGTATTTTTAATTATTATTTTTGTAATCATTTATATAAATGATTTATATAAATCTATTTTCTATTTTTTTATTATATAAATGATCATTTATATAATAGGTTTGTAAAACCTACACAAATAAAAAATTTTACCTAATTTCAAACTACTTACTTAAAAATTTAGATAGAAATATTTTAATTTGCATGCATGCTCATATTGAACAATCCTACATTCCTACGTACGTACCTAGCTATCAAACACACATGCATGGACCCTAAAAATAATATATCTCAACCAAATTAATATGTTAATTAGCTAACAAAAAAATTTGATCATATATATATATATATATATATAAAAGCTATAAATAGAGAGAGATATATATATATATATATATATATATATATATATATACCCCATCAAAGGATGACGTGAGACATTTGAAATGGAGAGGTGAGTCACTTCCAGAAGTTGTCGTGGTCGGAGATGACGCCACCGGTGGTAGATCCGCACGGTGGTGGTCATCGAGGAAGAGCCGACTGACCTAGCCGCCTGTACAAAAAATCCGAAGTGGTGGAAGCCGAGAGAAAAGAAGTGGGGGCTTCGGCGAAGAAGAGGTAGTGGGAAATTCTGGAATGCGCATCCAAAAAAGAGAAACCAAAGACTCGTCTCGAGGGAGAAGAAACGAGGGAAAAAAAAAGAAGGAGAGGTGCCACAAGTCACATGCGTCCAACTACACGGTTCCCCAGACAGTAACGCGGCCACATATAACGTTATTTCAGGCATATAACGTCTCCACGCGGGTAACGTGCTACTCCAGTTGTAACGCGTCATGTGGCACTATTTTTTTTGGTAACGCGCTGCATGCAGCAATATTGCATATATATATATATATATATATACACTTAATATATATTTAATACAAAGCTTAAGCTTTATATTAAGCTTAGCAATTGATAAGTTGATATATATATATATATGCAAAACATAAACCATAATATAAAGAACGTAATTACTATATGACAATATAGTAGGAAAAAAACCTATGATATATACTTTATAATGATCATTATAAAGTATGATAGTATATATTGATTTGTTTATTTATTTCATTAGTTTATATAAACTTTATAATAATGTATTGCTCAAGTTTATTTCATGTTTCCACCATATAATGCATGTATTGCATGTTCAATGCTAGCTTGCATCTAGTTCCCTTTGGTTAATTAATTGATAGGGTTATTAAGAATCTAGCTCTTTTCATAATTATTACTCTATCATATTGCTAGTTAAGGAGTCACTAAATTTAATTAACTATAGCATTGCATGCATGCAATCATGATCGATGTGCCTGCCACAAACTCCTAAGCTCCCATGCATTTTCTTTTTCTATGTATGTTTAAGTCCTCATCACTCTCAATAAACTTAAATTATAATAAATATGGCTCAAGTTTTTACAACTTATATATTATATAGTTTGAATTATTAACACACGTACTAAATTTGATAATATAATTAATAATAATAGAATGAATGTCAATTGAATTGTATAATTATTTACAAGATTACACTTGTATAAACAAAACACTTCTCATCTACCAAATAATGCAAGGAGTCACTAAAACAATTTTTTTATTATCCAATTTCTGAAAAATTTTATTTTTTAATTTTTAAAATTTTTAACCAATTGTAACGTGTGAAATTGACACGTTGCCATTTGGCAACGTGTCAATTTAACACGTTACCATATGGTTATCATATGGTAACGTGTTTAAAAGCCACGCTACCATATGGTAACGTGGCTTTTTAATATGTTACAATAAGGTAACGTGTTAATATACCACGTTACCATAAGATGACATGTCTATTTAACACATCATCTTATGGTGACGTGGCCCTTTTCACACGTCACCAAATGGTGACATGTGAAAAATGCAACGTTAGAAATAATTATGGTAACGTGTGGTCTTTTCACATGTTACCATATGGTGACATGGCAACAAATAAAGAACAGTTACCACGTCACTAAACCCATATTTTTTTGTAGTGTAAAGAGACCGACTCTAACAAGCTAAAAAAAAAAAAGGCTCCGGGGGCCATCAATCCAATAATTACCTCAAGATTAAAAAATGAAAAAAAAAAAAAAACGTTGTTGGTAGAAGTTTTTGCTCATTTGACGAATTTGATTCTTCTATTAAAGAAAAGGAAAAAAAGAAATGTTAAAATCTATTTTCTCTTTTAAATAGAGTCCTTACGCCAATGCTTGTTTATTATAATTTCCTACTCCCTAATTGTGTTGTCGGTTTTTATTTTCATCAAAAAAAATTAAAAAAACTCATTTTAAAAAAAAGAATAAAAAATAAAAGTTGTGGGGGCCATGCCCCACTGGTCTTGGGCTCTACCACTTATCTTCGTGGGTGTTAAACTTTAGGAAAAAGTCAACTTCAAAATACTACCCAATTGATAATGCATTTCCAAACTTTCAATTGCCACAACTACAGAAAAAAATGACAATGTCAACTCCACCACTTTTTTAGTTTAGGCTTTTTTTTTTTAATTTATTTTTTAATTTATTTTATTTTTTATATTTTTTATTTCTATTTTATAAAGGGTATTTTGGTCATTCGGGAGAGACAATGACACTTTTTAGTAGTTTGGGGGAGGGGACATTGTCACAACTGAAAGTTTTGAGGGACATTGTAAAATGAGTTATAGTTTAAGTGGAGTATGTGGACTTTACCCTAATTAAACTTTAAAGTTGGGTGCTAACTTTGATGTGTCTTATAATAAATATCTAAACTTGCAAGAAACGAATGTGTAGAGAAAAAGATAAAGATAAAGTAAGAATAAAAGACCATATATGTACCCAAAAAAAAAAAAAGAGAAAAGAAAAGAATATGTGGAGATGAAGAGAAGAACAAAGCAGAAGAATAGGGGAAAATGTAGAAAAAGTAGAAAAAGAAAAGAAGGTTTACAAAGAAAGGAAAAAAAAAAAAAAAAGGTATGGTCATTATAAACCATAGCAATCACAATTTTGGAAGCATAGCAATTTTTTGGTACATAGGTTTCATCTTTAATCCAATATACTAATTATAAGATGGTGTGCCTCATAAACCATATAAACTGAACTACCTATACAACTCAACTTAGCTGTAATCCCAATTAAATCAAGTCAGCTTTATGGATCACTTTTTTTCAATTAATCGGAAACAGCCTTAACTTACTAAAATACTACTCTTTGTTACTTCTCTATTTATTATTCTTATTCGTGACATCTAACCCTACAACTTTAGACCTCCCTCTACTTATTTTCACTCCTTGAGCGTAAATAACTCTTTTTCAGTGACCCATTAATTGCTCCTAATGCATATGTCCAAACTGCATGTCTTAAGTGACTCTTCTTCATCTTTTTCAATACGAATTAAGATCATTTCCAATTCGTTTGACTTTAATAATATCTAGTTAGTTTATATTAAATGAGAATTTTTATGCCTTCAAAAAGGGAAAAGACAAAAATACTCATCAAATAATATAACTAACTGAATACTCTCTAATTCAAATGAACTTAAGAGGATTCGGTTCCTTCCGATATGAACCACTCTATCAACTTTTCCTCAATTGCACATTAACTGTGAAAACCTGAAGTACTAGTTATATTAATGACTACAGTTGAGCTTTTTCAAAGCTTAGTTTACACACATGCACTCACTCACTTATTGATAACATTATGAAAGAGAGGGAGTAAGAGCCACAAGGACAAGAGTCTTCTAAAATCTTCAACCCACAAATACAGTTTCATCCAATACTTCAACCCACAAATACAGTCTCTATTTTTGTCACGATGAAAAGAAATGAATAAAAACAAGTATGAACATTCGCCCAGAAATTGAATGGACATATATTCTTACATCTTTGATGATGGTTGAGGAATGAACAAATCTGATAACAATGGATTTGCAAACTCTATCTTCTGTATTTATTAGAGCATCATCATATTCCCCACACGGCAGCTATACTTATTTACCTAATACAAAATGCAGCCTAAATGAGAATATTGTACAGAAACTAATTCATTATTTACAAAATTATAAAACTCAAAAGAGAGTAAATCTACTCCCGAAAAAACAAAACAGATTGCTGGCTGGCACCTCATTCAAAAACAATAAAAAATAGGAAAAAAGCAAAACTCGTTTCTTATATTCATTTAAAATTTAAAATAACATGAACCATTTCAAACAAATAGCCTCTTGCTGTTGAGATGCTCGAACAAGAGGGATTTTTCCTTTTCCTTTTTTTTTGGGGGGTGGGTGGTGGTGAAAGATGATTTTATCATGGCGCTGCTGGTCTTCAACGTTGGTAGAAGGGTTTTGAATCTCTGTTGGACTGAGCATAGGAACTGGGAGAGAGGGAACGAAATGAGATGGGGTTTTGGACGTGCGTTGCAATTTTTGGGTTATTGGAGGATATAATAGAAAAGTAATAAAAAACAATATTTAAGGAAAGTAGAAAGAAAAAAAAATATTTACCTAATGTTATTGGAGATGCTCAATGGCTATTTCCATATCTCCTTTACAAGATAGGCTTTCATTTTATAGACTCTAAACTCTTATTGAATCCCTTTAACCACTCTAACAATTGGGCTCAACCATTATTTTCTGGATCATCTTCTATTTCACAGTGAGACTGCCAATGTCTTATGGAATGCTATTTTCAGCCGTGTTGGATTAGCCTGAATCTTGCAAAGAGTAGCGCATCTTCTTATTTGTAGGGAAGGGGTATGCGGATGGTAGAACTAAAGAGTAGTAAAATATTGTCGCCATTCTGCACTTGTTGCTCCAATATTCTGGTTGGTTTTCTGCAGGAGAAAATTGTGGGGTAGGGAAATCATTGAATCATTTTCTTATGAGGATTATTAATTGATGTTGTAATTATTAAAACCATGTGACTTATTTCCTCGCGGAATGAATTGTGTCAAAATTCTTATCTCATTTTGTCAAATCGCTCACTTTTATTTTCCCCTTCAATTCATTCATTCATTCGTAGATCCACTTGCCAATTGGTTTTTCATGAAACTTTTGGCCGGGATTGTGAATCTAATGCATATGTCCAGTGAAGAAAACCCAACTTACAATATCTAAATGTTGCTAATTGAAACAATAAGAGGCCTGTTGGGATCAAATTTTAGTCACAAAAATCTTTCTTTTTTGTTTATGTTTGTAGCCAAGGGTTGGATAATCTTGATTGCACCCAGTTTTTAATGTGTAACTGTAACGCCCCATAAATTAATTAACTGGTAATTAATTTTACGGTTCGCCTCCCATCCTTATCCCTCGCGGAATAAGACTCAAGGACCTCTACGCCTCATAAAGAGAGGATACTAAACAGCAGAAACAAAAAGATTCTATAAACATAATCGTTACAACCTGAGCATCTACCAAAGATCATCAAGTAGCTAAAATCACACTATACAAGTCACCATCATTACAAGGGATTCATGCTATACCTCAATATGCGAGCATGCATAAAAGCTTTAAGTCTACAACATAACTCAAAAGTACTAGTTACCATGAGTACCCGTTTAGCTTGCAATAAGTCCTCAAGCATCTACTGGGAATCATCCACAATAACCGGAAGCTTCGCAGTATCCACCTCTGTTAAACTATCTATAACCACATTGTTGTACATATGGAGAAAAAAGGGAAATAATACAAGGGTAAGTCCGACGCCTTAGTGAGTATAAATGCACATGGTATACCCGTAATTAAATGATGAACTTAGTTATTTATAAAACACATGCAACATTATGAGATGACAGTTTATCATAGATGTGATATAGATATAATATATACTTATTATCATGAGTAACAGTAATAGTTCAACTGTATGGTTTACCCGAGATATTACCCCTTCTCAGCAGGGTTGGCGCTGTCCCGAGGGACCTGTAATACAACACTGGTGCCCCGGATATTGTACACTACCGTCCATCCCATTAGTGGTACGACCGAGTCCGACCTTGGGTGGCCCACACCATTAATGATGTCCGTCCTATAGTGACCATCCATTAGGGAATGGTTGCACCTGGTCACGAAACCATTAGATCCAAAACCCACATACACACATTTGACTATAAAGTTAACCTGTATAAGCCCATGGCCGTTATCCCGCACGTACCGGTGTATATGTCATATGATGCAATTAATCTTATAAGTCTTTTACATGCATAGTTTTACAAGCCTCATTGTTATCTTATTAATTAACACACATTTTCACAAAAGAGAGAGCATAGTAGTTCCAAAATGTATTTCATGAGAGTTGCAAAATATGCATGTTTGATATATATAAAATAGACGTGCAATGCGGGAAAAGTAACAAAAAGCATCCATGTCAGTTTGTATTCACTTGGGTCATAAGGCCCCTCCGTAAAATTTCCTTGAGGCTCCATAATCTCGAATACTGAGAAAAGACCAATCATTAATTCTAAATCCAACGAAAACAAACCTAGAACATGAAAACAGAGGCTATCGGACAATTGGCTAAAGTGGCGCTCCCTCGAACAATTCTGACCGTACGTTAGGGTCCGTGGCCGTACTTCCACTTAGAAGGCTAGTACGCCTGGCTCCGTGGCCGTACGTCCGCCTAGAAGGTTTAGGTAGAACCTCATTTGGTTCAACCGTCCTCTGATCCTCCCAAACTGGTTCTAAAGCTACCAACTGGATTCCTAGAACCTCCTATCTCAAAACAAGGCCTCCATGAAAAAGGAAATATGCCCAACAAGAATTAAATACTAAACCATGCTTAAACCAAGATTAAGGGCAACAACATAACTAGAAGTTACAAACTACCAACTGAGCTAACTATGAAACGCAAAACGACTAAGGAACAAGCTAGGCTTAGAAGATTACCTCCTTGAAGCGAAACCTCCAAGAAACACCTCTCCTTCTCCAAAAACTCACAAAATCGTCACAAAACACTTACACAGGGGTTTCAAAGAGCCTGGGGGCAAGAATGAGCGTGAAAGGATGAGGGGTAGGAGGTATTTATAGGTGAGAAAAAGCAAAGGGTGCTACCAACTATTATAAAAAGTAGTGGAGGTTCGATACTATAGGGGCGTATGTCCGGTACTATTTACTCAGCGGTCCAAAGGCTGTAGCGTACATTCAGATATTATCTACGAGTTAACCCAAAAGTAGCTTATGTCCAATACTATTGGAGTGTACGTCCATGTACTGTTTTCAAAGTACTGCGTAGTATTGTCAACGTATGTCTGGTGATCCCCCAACGTACGTCCTAACTTACAGACAAGAGCGTATGTACGGTGGTCCCCAGGCGTACGTCCGGTTCGAAAGTCCAAAATTCTCAAAATACCCTTCTAGCTGTTCCTAGTGACCCAAAGTCTAAATTAACCCTCTAACTAAGCTACCTAAGCTTAGTTAATTATTTGGATCACTACAGTCTCCCCTCCTTATAAAAATTTCGTACGAAATTTTGAAGCCCCAAAACACAAGAAGAAATAGTAACATCACCTTAACGTTTGTAGTCTTATAAGGTTCGTGCTCAGTCCATCCTTGAAAAAATCTTATCTCATCCGTTCTTTTAACACTGAGCTCCTTTGTCCAATATAGTGATCCACGTCGGCATCCTCAAAAGTTGTAGCAAATCCAATTGTAAGTCACCAAGGGTGCCGTAATTGATGTTACCCACACTATATCAACCATCATCAAACTTGACGACCCTTAAATTCACCAAAACGAGTAGCTCCACATAGAGTCAAGCCCCTGGGTATCTTTGACATGATGCTGTATTTCCTAGCCAAAAGCAAACTTATCTTAATTGACTACTTTTAGACAATCACAATATAATGGTTACCCATAACGGTAATGAATAGGCTTATAGTCTAAGACAAAAGAAATTAACCATACAGATAAAATCCTTGAACCTCAATGTAAAGACATGAAAGACATCATACTCAGTGTTTCCTACACTATACCAGTCCTCATCAATCTCAACACCCAAGTCGAGTAATTCCACATACAGTCCGGATTGGTTGGTATCTATGCCAGAACCCTATAAGGGAAAACAAACTCTTTCTTACTCGACTATCCTTTTAACCAAAATAGGAATAGGTATGTTGTCCAAGTACAATCTTGAGAAAAAGAGTCATACATAATCAAACAAATGCGGATAACGGTTCTGCATGTCCTACTCCACTTCTCACCATGATTATGTCACAATACCTTGATGATGGGAATCATCTTGGCACGTAGCACTTGCTCCTTCCTATCCATGATCTTCACCGGCTTCTCTGTGTACATCAATCCTTCCCAGATCTTCAAAGGTTAATACTCCACCACTAGGTCTAGATTAGCGATGTACTTCCTTAATACCGAGACATGAAAAACATCATGTGTTCTCACCAAGTTTGGGGGTAAGGCAACCATATATGCCAATCTCCCATTCATTTCCAAATCGCATCACTCCCCTCATCGATGATATCTTAAGGAACACACGATCTCCTACTTTGAATTCCGAAGGTCGTCTCCAGTTATCGGCGTAGTTCTTCTGCCAACTCTAGGATGCATTCATTCTTTGTCTAGTCGTAAGCACTTTGTCACAGATATCTTGAACCATTTCATGCTCCAGCTGGTCCACCAGTCCAGCAATACGCTCATCCCTTAGAGCAACCTCTAGGGTGAGTTGACGGTTCTCCCTTACAGTAATAGCAAGGGTTTGCTCCCGATACTCCAACAGGGACCTAACCCTGTCGACCTCTGGGTCGTAACGGTTGAATACCTGCGCAAAGCGAGGCCATAGCGAAGGACCGCCGGAGGAAGACTCACCCTTACGGCAGGGTGAAGTTCGTAGGAAGTGTCAGAGCCGATGACGCTACACTAGTTGTCATCAGAATCAGAATCGGAGGAAGAACTGGAGCGAGATGGAGAAGCAAAGTGAGAGCCAAGCATTGTGCAAAAATTTTCAAATAGCCTGAATGATTTCGAAACTAGGACATGGAGGAGTATTTATAGACAAAGATCCCTCGGAAACACAAACATGGACAATAATGAGCTTTGCACATAGACAATCCAGGAGATGACATGTGTTGCAATATATGATGATAATAGCAGTCAATCAAGATTTTCTAAATTAAACCGCCGGCTCCGCGGTGATGACTACAGCAGGGCTAAACGATTGAGCTTCCAAACAAAAGCAATCATCACACGATTCAAAAACCGATCCCTAGTTACCTTGCCTCGAATGTTTAAATGGAGGGGGTTATCATCAAAAATCCTGGGGACACTCAGTCTTTTCAATTCAAAAACCGATGTCAAGTTACCTTGACTCGGATATTCGAATGGAGGGGGTTATCATCAAAACTCCCGAGGCACTCAGTCTTTTCAATTCAAAAACCGAGGCCAGGTTACCTTGCCTCGGATGATGTTTGAATGGAGGTGGTTTGCTAGCATGTCATTAAACAGCATAGCAACTAAATTTTCAAAGTTTTTTTATTAACAAAAGTGTAGGAGTTTATGAAATCTAGGAGTTTGAGTTTTCACCCTCCTCCATTAAATCATCTTCATCATCAGAAGGGCCCCCAAAATCAGAAGGCACTGTTAGTAAGTCAGGCTCTTGCAGATGAGCAAGATCGAAGAGATAAGCCAACAGAGCATTAGGGATCAACTCTCTTCTAATTGAGTGCATCTCGTCGGTGGCAACCAGAGGGACCGGGAGATAATTCGATGCTACTTCCTTAAGATCCACCGGGTACTGATCAAGCTTCTTAACCAGCTCCAGCATATTCTCAAAGCCCCAATTGAACCCATGGACCCACTGCCGGTCCCAAACCCAGGGAAAGAAGGACAGTTGCCTCATAGCCCTTGAAGATTTAGCCTTCCAAAACTGGTACTTCGTCCCTAGCTTCCCGCATTCTCTCTCCAAACTCTACATCACAGAGTCGGCAATAGCCAAGGATCCTCTGGCCCATTTCTGCTACTCCACCGACTTAGCCAGCCGCGTATTCAGTCCTCCGAAAGCTTTTGGGAGTCCTCAAGCTCCTTCCGAGTGCTCTCCATCTCATTAACTAGTTTATTGGACTCCTCGGTAGCATGGACAGTAAGCTCCCAGTTGCTTTTCTCGCTGGGTGTTAGAAGAGTCTCCAGCTCGTCACTCCGGGCTGCTTTCTTCTTAAGTCCCGCGATGTCATGACGCTGGCAAAGAAGTTCCCGGTTGCGGTCGACCAAGAGCGTCTTCAAACTGTTGACCTCCGAAGCAACACCCTTCAGCCGGGAGACCTCAAAATCCAGTTTTCGAACCACCTCCCGAAGCTCAATTGTTTTCGAAGGATACTCGGACAGAGCATCACGAAATTCCTTGTACAAGTTGGCCAACTCAACAGAGTGTTGAAATACAACAAGACACGAGATGAAACACCAAAAAGGGTACAAGGATAAATTCCAATGCAAGTAAGGGAAAAGGTGGCTCACAGTGAAATGGTTGTGGATGATCATGTCAACGAATCTCTCAGGAATGATCCTCCTAGCTCCTCTGGTGAAGTTATCCAGGATAATCCTGGAGATGGCCTTGAGTGGGTTTCACTTCTAACCCTCACCCAGCGATTGAATTAAGGGTGGCCCCCTTCCGGAGGGACCCCAAGCAGGAGGGTCCCTAAAAATGGTCTCGTTCGCTCAGGCTTTGGCCTTAGGAGGCCTAGATGGCGATGAAGAAACCCGGAGGCGAGGGTTGACGCCACCTTTAGCCGAAGAACCAGGGGCAACAGAAGATTGCCCTGACTCCCTCGGAGATTGTAAACATTTAGGGATCGGGATGTCCATGGGTTGCGCCGCCATAGTCTCCCGAACAGAGGTTCCAGGCTCTGCCGCCACAGCCTCTCGAGCAACCTCCTCATAGTTAAAATCATCCAAAAGTACGAACAGAGTAGCTAGTGGTGCTATCTCCAGAACACTCTTGAGAAAGGAAGAAACATCAGCAGCAGACGAGCTCTTAGAGGTAGCAATTTCCTGCAAAGTAGCCAGCCTCTCAGAGTGAACGTAATAGGGATGGGGAAAGGAGGTAAGATTAATACCCAGTTGACTTTGAAGGAAATCCCTCCTATCCTCAAAGAACTTGGTCTTCTTTAAGGGCTCCTCCATCAAGCCCTTACC
>NC_081544.1:11560865-11637154 GCF_901000735.1 Corylus avellana | reverse complement strand
ATCCCTCGGAAACACAAACATGGACAATAATGAGCTTTGCACATAGACAATCCAGGAGATGACATGTGTTGCAATATATGATGATAATAGCAGTCAATCAAGATTTTCTAAATTAAACCGCCGGCTCCGCGGTGATGACTACAGCAGGGCTAAACGATTGAGCTTCCAAACAAAAGCAATCATCACACGATTCAAAAACCGATCCCTAGTTACCTTGCCTCGAATGTTTAAATGGAGGGGGTTATCATCAAAAATCCTGGGGACACTCAGTCTTTTCAATTCAAAAACCGATGTCAAGTTACCTTGACTCGGATATTCGAATGGAGGGGGTTATCATCAAAACTCCCGAGGCACTCAGTCTTTTCAATTCAAAAACCGAGGCCAGGTTACCTTGCCTCGGATGATGTTTGAATGGAGGTGGTTTGCTAGCATGTCATTAAACAGCATAGCAACTAAATTTTCAAAGTTTTTTTATTAACAAAAGTGTAGGAGTTTATGAAATCTAGGAGTTTGAGTTTTCACCCTCCTCCATTAAATCATCTTCATCATCAGAAGGGCCCCCAAAATCAGAAGGCACTGTTAGTAAGTCAGGCTCTTGCAGATGAGCAAGATCGAAGAGATAAGCCAACAGAGCATTAGGGATCAACTCTCTTCTAATTGAGTGCATCTCGTCGGTGGCAACCAGAGGGACCGGGAGATAATTCGATGCTACTTCCTTAAGATCCACCGGGTACTGATCAAGCTTCTTAACCAGCTCCAGCATATTCTCAAAGCCCCAATTGAACCCATGGACCCACTGCCGGTCCCAAACCCAGGGAAAGAAGGACAGTTGCCTCATAGCCCTTGAAGATTTAGCCTTCCAAAACTGGTACTTCGTCCCTAGCTTCCCGCATTCTCTCTCCAAACTCTACATCACAGAGTCGGCAATAGCCAAGGATCCTCTGGCCCATTTCTGCTACTCCACCGACTTAGCCAGCCGCGTATTCAGTCCTCCGAAAGCTTTTGGGAGTCCTCAAGCTCCTTCCGAGTGCTCTCCATCTCATTAACTAGTTTATTGGACTCCTCGGTAGCATGGACAGTAAGCTCCCAGTTGCTTTTCTCGCTGGGTGTTAGAAGAGTCTCCAGCTCGTCACTCCGGGCTGCTTTCTTCTTAAGTCCCGCGATGTCATGACGCTGGCAAAGAAGTTCCCGGTTGCGGTCGACCAAGAGCGTCTTCAAACTGTTGACCTCCGAAGCAACACCCTTCCACCGGGAGACCTCAAAATCCAGTTTTCGAACCACCTCCCGAAGCTCAATTGTTTTCGAAGGATACTCGGACAGAGCATCACGAAATTCCTTGTACAAGTTGGCCAACTCAACAGAGTGTTGAAATACAACAAGACACGAGATGAAACACCAAAAAGGGTACAAGGATAAATTCCAATGCAAGTAAGGGAAAAGGTGGCTCACAGTGAAATGGTTGTGGATGATCATGTCAACGAATCTCTCAGGAATGATCCTCCTAGCTCCTCTGGTGAAGTTATCCAGGATAATCCTGGAGATGGCCTTGAGTGGGTTTCACTTCTAACCCTCACCCAGCGATTGAATTAAGGGTGGCCCCCTTCCGGAGGGACCCCAAGCAGGAGGGTCCCTAAAAATGGTCTCGTTCGCTCAGGCTTTGGCCTTAGGAGGCCTAGATGGCGATGAAGAAACCCGGAGGCGAGGGTTGACGCCACCTTTAGCCGAAGAACCAGGGGCAACAGAAGATTGCCCTGACTCCCTCGGAGATTGTAAACATTTAGGGATCGGGATGTCCATGGGTTGCGCCGCCATAGTCTCCCGAACACAGGTTCCAGGCTCTGCCGCCACAGCCTCTCGAGCAACCTCCTCATAGTTAAAATCATCCAAAAGTACGAACAGAGTAGCTAGTGGTGCTATCTCCAGAACACTCTTGAGAAAGGAAGAAACATCAGCAGCAGACGAGCTCTTAGAGGTAGCAATTTCCTGCAAAGTAGCCAGCCTCTCAGAGTGAACGTAATAGGGATGGGGAAAGGAGGTAAGATTAATACCCAGTTGACTTTGAAGGAAATCCCTCCTATCCTCAAAGAACTTGGTCTTCTTTAAGGGCTCCTCCATCAAGCCCTTACCCTTGTCAGCTTTGCATTTTGTGCCAGCAACATCAAGGGCGTCAATCGGGACAGGAGCATTCGAGTAGCTGCTGGAGGGAATCTCGGGAGCTGTTTGAGTGGTGCCTCCCGGGAAGGCAAAGGTTTCAGGTATTGGGCGTACCTCCACAAAAGGCTCCACGGCAACAGGTACCTCCGGGTGAAGACTCTAGATTTCTGAAGCTCTGGGTGCCAAAACCTCGGTATCAAAAATCCCGGCATCTGGAACCCTGGGTGAAAGACTCCTAGAAATAGGAGCCTCGGTCCCAGAAACCTCAGCTGTAGCAGGCAAGGACTTATACCAAGGATCATCACACAAGCACCTTAGAATTTAACTCTTAATTTTTATGCTTCTGCCTCCCTAAAATCCTTAAGAAACTGAATAGCCCAAGCCCCATATATCTGGGCAGCTTGGAGATAAGGTTTCAACTAAGTTAGGTGAACTGGCTGACTGGGCGTTCGAACAATGGATGTGGGCGTTCGAACGCTACCGTTCACGTGTGCTGGAAATGGGGAACGGGCTGGCGACTAAATGTTGTTTGTGCAGAAGATGGAATCATTAGCTATCCACTCGAGCACTATCGTTCGAACGGTGGAAAGTCACGTTCGAACGCAGCTACATGACAAGGTTAGATGGAAATCCAGGCTAGCTACTTAATGATTCCCACGTGATCTATCCGTTGATGGAACTTTTACCTGTCCACCAGAGCACTACCGCTCGAACGGAGCTCTTTGGAATTACTATGGGATGCTTATCGTTCGTACGGCTTGTGAATGAAGCTCATTGCCTCTTCATTTGACCACTTCAACCAAGACAATTTTACATTTTGGTCACCGAATTTAGCCAACAAAAATACTAACAATATGGGTTTTGGCATCATGGTGCGTGACAGTGGTGGAAGGGTGATTGCAGCACGTAGGTTACGAAATTGGGATCTTTGGAGCCTACTGCAGTAGAAACACAAGCTACTTTCTATGCGGTTAGCTTCTGCCACGAACGAGGACTCCAAAATATCCTTTCGGAAGGAGATGCTAAACAGGTAACCTACGCCATTCAGTCGAGGGAACAAAATGACAGTAGGTTTGGCCAAGTAGTGGAGGATACGTTAGTGGTCTTAAATTCTTTTCCCAATTGGCAGATTCGACATGTGAATCGGGAGGCTAATAATGCTGCCTATATATGGTTTAGCGAAGGCAGCCATTAAGCAAGTCAAAGATACAACCTGGCCGGTGATATTGCTTTAATAGAGCAATCTGTTTTGTCGGTTGATTGATTTAATGAAAGGTTTATGAGATTCATTAAAAAAAAAAAAAAAAAAGAAGAAGAAAGAAAAAAGAAAGACCAACTCGGCCAAGCTCAAAAAAACTAAAAAAAAAAAGGGAGCTCGGGGGATCATCAGCTCATTACCTCGAGATTAAAAAATGAAAAAAAAAAAAATGTAAAACCCATTAATTTTCAGGAAATGTTAGGTGTTCTTTTAGTGTTCTCCTGATGTTCTCTCAACTGTGATGTGGCTTTTAAAATCACTAATAGATTAAAAGTCAATAATGATAATCTCAAATTCAACGATAGTTTTAGAAGTCATATCACAGTTGGGAGGACACCAGAAAAACACTAAAAGAACACCTAACATTTTCCAAATCCTTTTCTAAGAACGTTGTTGCAAGAAGTTTTTGCTCATTTGACAAATTTGATTCTTCTAGTAGAGAAAATGACAAAAAAAAAAAAAAAAATGCTAAAATCTATTTTCTCTTTTAAACATTACAAGAATTTAGGTCTTTAGGGGCGACTTCGAGTGGACGCTAAAAGTCCTAAAGTGGATGCTATTGACAACGGCGTCGACTTTTGGACCCTAAAGGTGTCGACGTTAATCGTCCGACCCTAATGATCAAATGTATGATTATCAGCGTCCACTTAAAGTCGACCCTAATGTTTATTGACCCTAAAATGTGGTAGTTTGAGTGGGGTATGTGGACTTTATCCTAAACTTTAAGTTGGGTACTAACTTTGATGTGTCTTATAATAAATATCTAAAATTGCAAGAAATAAATGTGTGGAGAAAGGGATAAAGATAAAGTAAGAATAAAGGACCATATATTTAACTAAAAAAAAAAGAAGAAAGAAGAAAAGAAAAGAATATGTGGAGATGAAGAGAAGGACAAAGCACAAGAATATGGGAAAATGTAGAAAAAGTAGAAAAAGAAAAGAAGGTTTAGAGAGAAAATAAAGGAAAAAAAGAAAAGAATAATTATGCTTGTTTATTATAATTTCCTACTCCCCACCCTCTTCAATTTTTCTCTACTGAAATACCTTTTTTTTAAAAAAAATAAAAAAATAAAAAATAAAAAATAAAAAATAAAATTTGTGAGGGCCAAGCTGCCACTAGTCTTTGGCTCTACCACTGATCCTTATGGAGGTTAAACTTTAGGTAAAAGTCCACATACCCCCTTCAACTACCACTCAATTAACAATGTCTCCCAAACTTTCAATTGTTACATTGTCTCCCCCTAAATTACTAAAAAAATGACAATGTCCTCCATAGGGCTAACAAAAAGACAAAAACTATCTAAATTTTGTAAGAAGACAAAAATACTCCAATAAATTTGACAAAAAAACCAAAAAATTTAAAATTTTTCTTTTTAAAAAAAGGAAAATTTTTAAATTTCTCCAGCCTGATTTTTGTTTTTTTGTTTTTTTTTTTTAAACAAAAAAAAAATTAGTTTTAGTTTTTTTTGAATTTTTTATTTCTATTTGATGAAGGGTATTTTGGTCATTGGGGGGAGGGACAATGACACTTTTTAGTAGCTTAGGGAGGGGAGACATTGATAATTAGGTGGTAGTTTGAGGAGAGTATGTGAACTCTATCCTAAACTTTAATATTGGGTGCTAACTTTGGTGTGTCTTATAATAAATATCTGAACTTGCAAGAAAGGAATGTGTGGAGAAAAAGATAAAGCTAAAGTAAGAATAAAGGACCATATATGTACCAAAAAAAAGAAAAGAAAAAAAAAAAAAAAAGAGGAAAAAGAATAGAGAAGAATATGTGGAGATGAAGAGAAGGACAAAGTAGAAGAATAGGGGAAAGCGTAGAAAGTAGGTTTAGTGGCAAAGGGAAAAGAAAAGAATAATTATGCTCATTATAAATCATATCAATCACAATTTTGGAAGCATAGCAATGTTTTGTTTCATCTACCAAATCATCATTTGTAAACGTACAATCTTTGCAATAGTTAGGAGGCACGACATATTCATATTTTATTTTACCGAAGGAGAAAAAAGGTCTATGTGATCATTTAATTTCCATTCATCAACCAAAATGGCACAACAAGCTTGAAGTTGTATAACAGGTACTACACTCTTCCTCCCTCTCTCATTGCTTCCTTGGTTACGATCATTTCTATTGCCATTATGTTTGTAGTGATATTTTAACATGTATTTCAATGATTTTGTAGAAGCTCAAAAGTTGCTAATTTTTATAGTACCGATTATTGGTCCATTTGGTCCTACAATAATATATCCACTTCTCTCCCTTTCTTCTCTCAATTTTCCCTTGGACCTTATACCTACTTACCAAGAAACCATGTTCGAAGTTGTTTCCTATGAAAGGTCAATAAAGGAAACCAATTTCAAGAGCTATAAGATAGAAAAATAGATAAATGGTGCACATGAGCCATCTAATTTTAACATGCCACATGAATAAACAAACAGCTCTCACAGCTGCATATACTTTTGAAAAACACTAGGAGTACTAACTCTTTTACTAACTGAGACTTACTAAATTGATGTGGAGCTCATTAATTAGAGAATAATGAAATAATTAATTAAGATAAATATAACGACTACCAATGAATGAGCTAAATAACAGTTTAGTAAGACTTTGTTAGTAAAATAGTTAATACCCCTAATATTTCTTTTTATAATTATCTCTTTTATTGTAAAACATTTCATTGAATAAAAGCAAATGTAGCTCTTAGGGCTTTATCATGTGGACGTAAATTATAGACCGAACCACATAAAACTATTGCCGCTATTTTTTTTTTTATTTCTGCTTTTATTTTTATTTCATTATTATTTTCTTCATATCACGAAAAAAAGAGAGGGTTTGAATGACGTTTAGGATTTTGTCATTTGGGAAAAATGACATTCAAAGACGTCATTTTATTATTCAAACAACACCACTTTCGATGTGTTGTCCTTTGAATGGTGCAACGACACAATTCACACGCGCTAGAAGGTGTTGCTTCAATAGTAATACTGTTCAAATGACACTATTCACACGTCTGAAGGTGTCATTTCAAACGACACAAACTATTTTTTAAAAAATTTGCCGCTCCAAATTGGTGCCTATAAGCTAGACATTATCTTTGAAATTAAACAAGAGTACGTCTCTCTACCTCTCTCTCTCACTCTCTCACCCACACATTGACTAAAAATTATTATTATTATTATTATTTTGGTTGAAAACAAAATAAAAATAGAGGGGTATCCCTTGGGGGAGGGTGTATCCCTTAGGGGAGGGGGTGGCTCGCTGGCCACCACCTCTCGTCGCCACCCCAGCCGTGGGGGTGGCGCACGACCACCCCTAAGCACGTCTACGAGCCACCCCAAAGGTGGGGGTGGGCTTCATGCCACCCTAGATTTGGTTGGGGGTGGCACGCGACCACCGCTAGCCCCCCTAGAGGTGGCCGGTCTCCCCCCTAAGGGGGTGGTTGTCAACTGGCACCCACCCTTCAATTTTTTTTTTTTTGTTTTTTGTTTTTTTTTTAAATAATTTTTAAGTTTTTAGTTTTTTATATTCGTTTTTTCTTTTCCCTTCCAGAAATATTATTTATATATATATATATATATATATATAGATATATTTTCGGCATAAAAATTTAATGTTGCTTGCATAGTAAACAACATTAATTAGTGTCAACACTTCATCAAAACTAACATTTCACTGTTCAAACGTCATTTTTCATGTAGTGACGTGTGAACAGTAACAAGAGCATTGGTTAGGTGTTGTGTGAGCTAAAAGGATCACTATATATTGTCGTTTGAACAATATACGATACTATCACTAATTCTCGTCCCCATTTTAGTGCTGTTTAGAAAGCATCACTATTCAAATGTCACTAAATGACTAGTGGCTTTTTTGTTTTTTTGTGTGTAGTATACGTATACGGATTATTAATACTATATTATTATTATGATTGGTTTTCCAATTACTGTTTGTCACATCTAATGACAATTTCCTAGCAATGTAGTCATTTAAACACTATTTTTTTTTTTTTTAAAAAAAAAAAATGCTGCAAATTTGATATAAGACTATAAGCCATCTTAAATTTTTTGTCTTCTGATGATCAAGTGCAATGATCTTTGAAGAAAAAAATATGACCCATCTAATTTGACTTTATTCATGAAGACCCAACATGTAGCTTCTACAAATTATTAGCATATTTTATATTGTTTACAAACACAAACCCTGCTCAACATACTCTAAATGCTAACCACCTCTAAGTTTTGTGGCTGTGTGTGTAAGAGAGCGAGAAAGATGGGATTGGGGGGCAAAGACGATTTCAGCGAATGGCATCACTTGCAACTCACAAATAACCTGGAAAGTGATGGGAATGAGGAAGTTGGTTGCTGGCTATGCAAACAGCCAGTATTGGGAAGTCACAGCTACAAATGCGGTGAATGCAATTTTTTCCTTCATGAATCATGCCTTGAGCCAATAGACCAGATAGAGATAAAGGCCACACATAATTTGAGTGATAGACATCACTTGATCTCCAAGAAAGTCCTTGACATAAATGGCGAGAATAAATATTTTTGCTCAATGTGTGAGGAACCAATACCATGTTTGTTGGGTGACAATGAGCCTCCAATTTATAAATGCTCCATCCCCAAGTGCAGCTTCCTCCTTCATCAACCATGCGCAGAACTACCCCTCTCAACAACATGCCCTTTGCACTTCTCTGGCCACCCCCTTTATCTCAAACCGCCAGTAGAGAGTCAATATTGTTGTGGTGCTTGTGGTAAACTTTTCAGTAGACGCTTCTTTTACAAATGTTCCAAGTGCAATTATAGACTTGACATCAAATGTGCTGCTCGTTGGCAAATTACTGCTGACAATTGTAAGCAACATGCATTCATTCCCACCCGGAATCCAATCCAGTATACTTGCGAAGCGTGTGGTGGGAAAGGCAGTGACATTGCCTATCTATGTAGCAATTGTCGAATTCTTATTCACTCTAATTGTGCTCAATTTCATGGCAACATCAAAATTGAAGGACACCCTCACTCGCTCACTTGCACCTTCTCCCTTAGTCAAGGCAAAGAGTACAAGTGTAAAGTCTGTTTTGAAAATGTGGATATAAAGTATGCAGCTTACTGTTGTGATGATCAGAAATGTGATTACATTGCCCACTTACGGTGTGCATATAGGATTAGGAAGCTGAGTGAGACCAGTGATTCCATCGACTATGCTACTCATTTGGTTGAGGGAAACGATCTAAGAAAGGATGAAAAAGCTGCCCCTCAAGAGATTGAACATTCGAGTCATCCACAACATAAATTAATCCTTAAAAATGAAGTGCTCGTCGATGTCAAGTGTTGTAAGGGGTGTATGCAATTTATAGTGTTGCCATCATTTTACGACTGCGTACAGTGCAACTTCTCCCTTCATCTAATATGTGCTAAACTACCCCCAGAGGTTATGCAACCATTACATCACCAACACCCACTCACCCTACATAATGTAGATTCCATTCAGCGATTGTTCTATTGTTGGGATTGCGACCGAAGACGAAGTGGATTCAGCTACATATGCGGCAAGGATTCATGTTGCCTTGAATTTGATGCTCAATGTATTTTAATTCCAGAAGTCTTTAAACATAAAGGTCATGAACACAGCCTCATCCTTGGTAGATTTTATCAACCAAAGTGCAGTGCTTGTGGTCGAAGTCCTTATGGCGCAAGGACATTTGATTGCACTACTTGTGAGTTTCGCTTGTGTATTAAATGTGCTACTCTTCCACTCGTAACAAGGCATAGATATGACACACATCTCCTACATCTCACTTACACTGCTGAAGATGACTCTAAAGAATATTATTGTCAAATTTGTGAAGAAGAAAGGAATGGAAAGCATTGGTTCTATTATTGTAAATCGTGTAATTTCGCTGCTCATCCTCAATGTATTCTTGGAAAAACTTGGTTGAACTAGTTACATAATTTGTTTATGTGAGAGATGCGTGGAGGGATAATCTTATTTTATACAATTTAATTCCATATACATTCATTATGTCTAAAACTCGTGCTTATATACTCTACTTGTCAGTGGTTTTCTAAAATATCAGATCTTTACCTTTTTCATTCCCTCATCATCAAAAAAAAAAAAAAAATTAGAACCCATGAAATTAAAATAAATAAATAAGATTCTATACAATGTGAGTAAAAAAAATTTAAAAATAAGATTCTATTCAACGTGAGTTAGATTTATCATCTAAACCTATAATGCCTTGCAAATTTAATAATAAATATTTTATTAAATTATATTTTAAAAGTATGAATGTTTAAGTGAGTGTAATTTGGTTGATTAAATATCCCTTGGAAATTATAATAAAAAAGAATGAAATATTGAATTTAAAACCTAAGGATTTTTTATAAGATATTGTAGATCTATAGATCGATGGACTGATCAATAGATCAATTGATGAAACCCTTAGACCGTTGGGCACCTATATATACACTTCCCTCACCCCTTCAGCATATTTCTACTCCTTTTGTTCAATCTATTCCTTGTGAGTGTGTGTGGGAGTGCTTTGGTGATGCAGTGTGACATCATGGGATGCAAAGAATAACAACAAGAAGAAGGGATAAATATTTTTAGATCTTGAGTCTATCAAAGATCTAAGAAATCTTCTCAAAACGTTAGAGTCTATCTAGGGTTTGAAGGAAAATATTGAAGAAACTCAACTCTGAGACTTCTTATTGTTAAAAACTGAATAATAATCAAAAGCTACGTTCTTAGGTCTATAAAACATGTATTTATAGGCATCCAAACCCTCAACCTAGTATTAAAAAAAATAAGTTGGTTTCAGCAAAACTGTTCGGCGCGTCAGCAATCTCATCTGGATGAGCCTCTTTGTGACTCCCATTGATCCCTCGTCTGCAAACTCGTCCGGATGAGGTTGTGCATGAGCCTCTCTGTTGCTCCTCTGCTACAATCTTGTTCGGACAAGATTGCACACGAACAATTCTGCCCAGCTTTCTAGTTTTCTCTTTATATTCCCGTTTTGACCTAGTAAACATTGGAATTAGCTGAACTTCGTAAACATGACTTTGTAAATATTTGGATTAGCTTTCCAACACTACAATGCTTGTTCCAATCTAATATCCAAACCTCGAGATATGAACTTTTTAGTAAAACTCATCATGTGGAAATTTCGCCCTACATCATTTGGTGGAGAAGGGACTCTCTTGGTGCCTTGTTCTTCAAATGAGGGAATTTTCGTAGCCAAGTTTGTTCTTATGTAATGCATGGATGCGTTATTATTAGGTCCAAAAACAAAGAAAAGGCATCCACCTCCGTATCGTGAGCCGCTCTAATAAAGCTTATGTTCTACTGAAGGGAGCCATTAGAAAGCTCAAATGAAAAACTATATAAATTTGGGAAAATTTCCTTAAGGGTCTTCTCCTCACACCACACATCATGCCAGAATATAATCTTTGAGTGATGTAGGGGGGGATTTAGCACCTAATGAGTTTTACTAAAATGGCCATATCTAAAGTTTTAGACCTCGGATTGGAGCAAGCTTTATGGCATTGGAAAGCTAACTTAAAGATTTGCAAAGTCATGCTTCACAAAATTTTACTAGTTCCATTTTTACTAGGTCAAAAGTGCCTCTGTTCGCAAGTTGTATGCAAGCCGTCCAAACACTTACGTTTGTCTTTCAGTTTTTACTTAGTTTTCAATTGTTTTACATATTTAGTTTCCAGATTATTTAGGGACTGTCCGAACGGGGAAATGTCCCGTCTAAACGGCCAGCGTAGAAGTCTAAACCGACTTAATTTCCTTTTACTATTAGAGTTAGGAGTTTAGGGCTTTAAATAGATGCTTATAGCCTCCAGAAATGAGCTTTTGATTATTATTCAGTTTTCATCAATAAGAATACTTAGAGTTGAGATTCATCATACTTTTCCTTCAAACCCTAGATAGTCTCTAGCGTTTAGAGCAGATTTCTTAGATCTTTGATAGAATCAAGGTCTTAGAATTATTTATTCGTCCTTTTTTGCTGTTCTTCTTTGCATCCCGCTAAGCCACGTTGCATCAGTTGGTATCAAAGCCTAAGTTACTTCCTAGTTTAGAAATGCTGAAAGTATTCTTTATTGCATTTCTTCTTCTCATGCATAGTTGTTTACATGTTTCTACTTGAATTTTTTCTGTAAAAAAAGAAGTGGATAGGCTGTATCATATAAATTTGCCGCATTGAATCTATAATATCCTAATAAAACAATCGTCTTTACTAAAAGGTTTTCTACAAAGAGCAATTAAAAGATTTTATCCAGAACAAAGTTTTATAACAAAAAGACCTAAGCCCACACACATAACCAAGACTCCTAGATAGTTTTGAGGCAAAAACCCAAGTTCACTTCTTTCTTACCAAACGTACACCTAGTAGTGCCGGACGTACAGCTTTGTCTCTAGTGCGGAGGTACTACAGGGGATCACTGTATGTACGCCTCTAACTTCTAGTGAGGACGTATGATGGGGGACCACCAGACGTACTATACTTTTCGGTTGACCACTAGTTAATGGTTGTCTGTATAATGCACCATTTGGACCGTTGAATAAACAATACCGGACATACCCCCCAATAGTACTGGATATACGCTGCTTTTCAGAGGAGTTGGTAGCCCCCTCAGCTTTTTCAGCCTATAAATGCCAACCCTCACCACCCTTTTGAAACCATCATTCTAACCCAGGCTCTCTGTAATTCCTTGTGTGAGTGTCTTGTGAGTTTTGTGATTTGAGTAGGAGAAAAAAGAAAGCTTGTGCTCTTGCCATTTTCCAAGGTAATCCCTTACCTATTCTTATCCTCTTGTTGTCGTTATTATTGCCTTTCTACATGTTTTGAGTTGTAATGACACCATGTTAAAGTTGTTGCAATCTTTTTACGAAAATCAAGAAAAGAGTTTTGAAGTTTCTTTGATTTCTTATGATGTGTTTTCTTATGATGCATGTGCTTATTTTATAGCCTAAAAGGAGTTATAGTAGCCTCTAGATTGCATAGGAGCCTTGAAACCCAGTTAGGAGTTTTTGGCCGAAATGCCTACTCATTGATCTGACGTACACTCTTGAGACCGGACGTACGGTCAGGAGGTCAGACATCCGCCTTAGCCCCATTTGTGCAACTTAGGTCCCAACAACCCTTTATATTAGGTTAACCTAGAATTCTACTCATAAGGGTCCTCTGGTTCTATACATAATGACGTGTTATATTCCGTTATAGCAGGATTTAGCAATGTCGGAGGCTTCAAGTGAGCGTGCGAGGTAAGTAAATACTTACGAACCATCTTCCTTAAAAACGTGGGATATGTCAGTTGACTGACCACGAATATGATATGACCATGTCTACATTTTGTAATTTCTTGGTAACTGCATAATAAACTGATTGATAAGATGCATTGTATGACATGGTACACCAGTACATGCGGTATAATGGCCATGGGCTTACTATATAGACTTCATTCTATGGTCAAATGTGTGTGTTATATGGACCTTGGATCCAATGGTTGTTTCATAACCGGTGTAGCCTTAATGGGCGGTCACAACAAGACGGACATCATTAGCAGTGTTGGCCACCCGAAGTCACACTCGGTCGTGCCGCTAGTGTTATGGACGGTAGGATACAATGGCTGGGGCACCGGCATTGTATTACAGGTCCCTTGGGACAGTGCCAACCCTGCTGAGAAGGGATAAAATCTCGGGTAGACCATACATGAGAGTTATGACCTATAAATGCATTATTCTTTCTGCATTAAAATACTTAGGCGATTGCCACCGGTAGTACACCACACTTTTGAAAACCAAAAAGCTACTTTATGGTGTATTAACAGAGACAACACTCCATTTTGAATGTTTACTAAAATTGCACGTTTATTTTGAATGTTTAAAGGTTGTTAGGTTTGTTTAGTATCACTGTTAGTTGCTCCATGTCTAAATTTCGAGGAATGTACTTGTCCATTTCATGTTTTAATAGTTCTTATCAGTGGTTTGAATCCTACTTATAACTCATTTATCACTTCTTACACATTGGCAACTAGAGCCAATTCTCTATCTTTTATAGATTTTCAAGATGAGTTGTTAAGCCATGAAATGCTCTTAAATCAACAGCAACATCCTGCCCCTGATGCTTCAACCTTTGCTTTGTACGTGCAAAAAAGGAAGCAAGGGTCCCAAAATTTCAACAGAAAAATGAAGGGCCCCCAATACAACCAGTTCTCTCCTAGACTTGGCTTTCCATGAGGCAATCCAATTGGTGTTCCATGAGGCAGTCCCAATGCCTTCAACCATGCTGGTGTTGGCAAATATGCATCATCTCCACAGCACCCCACAACATCTCTTAATGGGTCTCCATTCAACTCCTTTTCCTGTACCCCTTGCCAGATTTGTGGCAAAACTAGTCATCAAGCACTTCACTGTTTCCACAGGATGGACTACTCTTACCAAGGTCGTCACCCTCCACCTCAGTTGGTAGCCAAAGTCGCCCATACCAACACACAACTTGAAGAGCAGCAATGGTTTCCTGACAGTGGCACCAATGCCCATATCACACGTGATTTGGAGAACTTAACCATTCAGCCTCAGCCTTTTCAAGGCTAGGAGTCAGTAGCGGTTGGCAATGGAGTAGGACGTGGCATTGAGCATACTGGTCAGCTATCTTTCACTCACCCAAATTTCCTTTTCAACTTCATAACATTTTACATTGTCCAACTGTTACAACAAACTTAATTTCCATTCAAAAATTCTGTTTGGACAACCTTTGTTATTTTATACTTACATCATCTCACTTTTTTGTGAAGGATCTTAAGACACATGCAACCCTTCTGGAAGGCAAGAGTGAAAGCAGGCTATATCCTCTACGGTTTAGAAATTGGTCATAAAAAAAATAAACATGTGTTTACTGTTTTCTTTGGGTTAAAGACTTCAATTTTAGTGTGGCACTTTAGACTTGATCACCCTTCTTTTGTTACTGTCAACCGTGTAATAAAGGCACACAATCTACCTATCTCTCATATTTCTAATATTCCAATCAATAAAAATCAAGTTTGTGAATCATGTCTTATGAGCAAGCGTAAAAAACTTTCATTTTTTGCCTCAGACCGTGTAACCACTATTACCCTTGAACTTGTCCATACAGATTTGTGGACTTCCCCAATCCTTTCACTAAGTGGTTACAAATACCACATTATCTTTGTGGATGACTTCTCCAGGTATACCTAGCTCTATCCACTCCACCACAAGTCTGATGCCTTTCAATGCTTCATGAAATTTAAGTTTCTTGTGGAGATACAATTCAATTGCAAAATCAAGCAACTTCAATCTGGTGGTGGAGGTGAATATACCTCTCACCAATTCCAGAATTTTCTTACTCAAAATGGCATTCTTCATCAGAAATCTTGTCCTTATACCTCGCAGCAAAATGGGTTAGCTAAAAGAAAGCTTCGGCTAACGATATTATTGTCACTGGAACTCACTTGGTGGTTATACAATCTCTTATCTCTACATTGCAACAACAATTCCCAGTAAAGGACCTTGGCAATCTTGGTTTTTTTCTTGGTATTCCAGCTCATAGAACTGCAGATTCTTTACACTTGTGTCAAACGAAATATGGTGCAGACTTACTGCATCGTACTAGGATGCTTGGCTCTAAGGCTGCTCGTTCTCCTTGCTCTTCAGGTTCCAAATTATCCAAATTTGATGGGGAGCCCCTTGTTGATCCTTTTGAGTATCGCTCAGTTGTGGGGGCTCTCCAATACTGCACCCTTACTCAC
The DNA here is from genome assembly GCF_901000735.1 of Corylus avellana. Lineage (NCBI taxonomy): Eukaryota > Viridiplantae > Streptophyta > Magnoliopsida > Fagales > Betulaceae > Corylus > Corylus avellana. The sequence continues at coordinate 11,621,965 of NC_081544.1, read as the reverse complement.
CTAGATCTTTCCTTTGTTGTCAATCAGTTATGCCAGCACCTCCAGTCTCCCACGTCCACACATTGGACAGCTGCCCAGTGTGTCCTCAGGTACCTAAACATCACTGCTGATCATGGCCTCCTTTACTCTAAGGGTTCACTTCAACTTCAAGCCTTTTGTGATTCTGATTGGGCTGGGAGCCCAGATGATTGACGCTCAACCTCTGGATTTAGGGTCTTTTTGGGAAACTGTTTGGTTTCTTGGAATGCCAAGAAACAGCCCGTGGTGTCGCGATCCAGCACTGAAGCTGAATACAGTTGCATGGCTATCACCTCTATTCCTGTCTTCCTTGCTCGCACAAAGCATATTGAAGTGGATGACCACTTCATCCATGAAAAGGTCATTAATGGTGATATACATGTTAAATTTATTTCCACTATGGACCAACTTGCAAACATTTTCACCAAGTGTTTGTCCTCAATCCGCATTGCTCTTCTCAAATCCAAGCTAAAGGTTCTTCCTTCCCCCATTAGCTTGCGGGGGGATGTTAAGCTATCAGCCACTGATCAAGGGAATGCTCATCACCTTGCAGTATTACTTCCAGAACAAGTAGGTCACACCTTTCCAAACCAAGTCTCTAGCAATCACACAGATCACTCCTCTGTCACTCACAAAAATCAATGTGCACTAGGGCATTAATCCATGAAAGGAAAATATCATCCGATGATTTGATAACCTTGCAAGAAAGGAAGGTAGAGCAAGCTGTCATGCAAGAAAAGGAAAGCAAGGTTGTACGTAATTCAATCCTCCAAGACATCTCAAACTACAAAAGGTAATACGTCAACTCCTAGGAAATTGGTTACTTTTTGTAATTCACAATCCCACTAATTATGGAATTGTCTTGTAATGATACACTCATCTACTGTGTATATAGATCACTGTATGTAGTCATTCAAAATTAAGGAAAACAATTTCTCCTAATCCTTCTTATTTTCATATAAAAGTCATATATCGTAATATATTATAACACTCTTGAACTCTACCTTATTCTCTTCTAACTATTTTTCTCAGTCATATTGATTTAAGCATTAAAGTTATCATCCACCGGCAGGCAACGTCCGCTACTCCTAAAAATTCAAATGCAGCGGACTTTGATTTCATGCACTTGGTTGTAGAAACTCTTCACATCCCATCATGCGGAAGATTTCCTTCCCACTCGTTTGTTTGTATTTTGTATGTTGCACAATGAGAATACTTTTACAAGAATGTTGGGTAGGCAGATAACAATTGAAAGTCAATGATACTTTTACAAGAATGATGGGTAGGCAAATATCAATTGTAAGTCAATAACACTTTTACAAGAATGTTTGTTAATGTTGTATTGGTTTAATTTCTGGCTTGTGTAAAAAATTGCCAACCATATATGTTATTAGAAAAGTTGACACAATCTCTTAATGTGTCATATCAACATCAAACTCACATACTTTTTGGAGGAGGTGACGTGTGCCGAATATTGCATAATTGGACCCCTTAATTTACATTAGTTAATCCTTTAGCTGTGTCGTAATCAAATGTTTTGTGTAGTTTTGTGTTTTTAGTATTTTGTAGGTTGTTGAAGGAAAACTGCACCTTAAAAGGGAAAATTGTAAAGTTTGGAAGAAAGTTGGAAAAAGAGCAATTTGGAGGCTTAAGATCGAGCGCACCATTATGCGCTCAAGCGCATACGTGCTCGATCCCAGTTGGGTTACGCTTGAGCATACCCACGCCCTCCAGCAAGTCACTAGCGCACTAGACACGTGCTCGAGCACACTCATCTCACAGCTGGCGGCCAGACTCCTTTTTCAAGCCAAATTGGGTTTTTAGTCTTATTTTGTGACTAGGAGACAGACCTCCACTTTTTCTAGGATTTCTAAGGCTTCTAGGACTCTCCTAAGCCCTACAAATAGACCTATAAGCCTTCAAGAAAAAGAGACAAGTTTGGAGACAAAATTCGATACCTTTTGTCTCTTTAGTTTGTTTTCTTTAGGGTTAGGTTTAGGTTTTAATGAAGAACAATAGTATTTTCATGTAAGTCTTGATTGTCCAATTGTGTGGTTTAATATTTCAATTGTTTTACTTCTTTTCAATGTGTGGAATGATTCTTGGATATCTTTTGTGATTCAAGGATACATTTAATGATTTGGGATATTTTCACATAATTGATTACTTGGTTTTAATTGCCTAAATAATTGGATATCACTTGTGATTTGTTTTACACATACATTTGGTGTTACAATTGAAATTGAAAATTTTTTGTGATTTACTCATACATCTGATGATTAATTGATATTGGATTCCTTTTGTGATTTGTGCAATGAATGGATACATGGGATGGTTTTGATTAACTTTGAGAAGCATAGTAAAACATACATAGAATTTTATTTGTGAGAATTTCGAATTAATATTGATGAACATGGGGTCTGTTGCTATGATTCGGTGAGTGTGGATTCCCAACCCTTAGTACTTTTTCTATTGTTTTATTTTATCTTATTTAGTTTATATTTATGTTTTACTTTTCGAAACCCAAAATCAAACCTCTTTTGGAACTAGGTTAGGATTTAATTAGTTTAGATTTAAATTTTTCTTTCAAGAACACAATTCCCTGTGGGTTCGACCTCGCACTTGCAACCCTTTCACTGCAAACGATTCGTGCACTTGAGAGTACAATAAAATTTCACAAGAAGTTTTTGGCGCCGTTGCTGGGAAATTGGTTTGCTTTTTGAAAACAATTTATTTCTAAATTGATTTTACCTTTCTACTAGTTATAATTAGGATATTATTTTTTTTTCAATTTTTATTCCTGTTACTTATATATATATATATATATATAAAAGAGATTTTCTTTTTTGTTTTGGCTTGTCTTGTAGTTCCTGCCGGACCAGATTTGCAGCAGCCGCTTGAGCGCACTCGTTCTGCAAGGAGCACCAGTCAACAGACTAGCGTGCTGCAGACCTTCTGCTTCTGTCGTAGCTCTCTCCGCACACCAACGCAAGTGTGATCGAGCGTAGTCCTACTACGCTCGAGCGCACTCGCGGTCGAGGAAGCAATGGTTCAGTTGTGCGCTCCTGTGCTCGACTGCTCCCTGTGTCAGCTCGAGCGCACGCACGCAACTACAGCGTCACTGATGGATCAACACACCTACGCTCGATCCCACCCAGCCTGCACTCGAGCGCACCTCCATAGGCAACACCAACAAACTGGTAGTAGCTGAAAAAAAATTTTGAACCTTTTTGTGAGTTTTTATTTTGGGAAAAATAAAATTTAACCCCCCAAACTGCCAGCCATTTTCATTTTAGCACTCTAATGTTCAAAAAGTGAAAAAGTAGCCCCTCAAACTACCAACCAGTTGCAATTTGGCCACTCCGTTAGTCATTACCATCAAATATGATGGTAAATTCAATACTATGTTGTTTTGACAATGTTAAGTTACTAAAATACCCTTTTAGAAAAAAAATCAATTTAAAAAATGCCCCCCAAAAGGACGTCGTTTTGAGGGAAAAAAAAACGGTGGTAATGTTTAGGGGTGGCTCACCGGCCACCCATAGGCCTTGGGGGTGGCTGCCGAGCCACCCTCAGGCCTATTATGGTGGCTGGGCGGCCACCCCCAAACCTGTGGGTGTGGCAACTAGCCACCCCATTGGCCTTGGGGTGGCCAGCGAGCCACCTCTCAACATTGCCACCATTTTTTGTGTTTTGTTTTGTTTTTTGTTTTTGTTTTGTTTTTTTTTTTTTTTCAAAACAACATCGTTTTTGGGGGGCATTTTTTTAATTATTATTATTTTTTTCAAAAGGGCATTTTAGTTACTCAACCTCAAAAAATGACTTTGTTTTGCATTTTCCATCCTATTTGACGGTGTTGACTAACAAAGTGGCCAAATTGCAACTTTTTGGTAGTTTGGGGGGCTACTTTATCACTTTTTGAACATTAGGGAGACTAATATGAAAATGGTTGGTAGTTTGGGGGGCTAAATTATATTTTTCCCATATATATATAATTTTTGCATTGTGTTGGTCGTATTTTTTTTTTTGTTAGTTTTGATTTTTCTTTTTATAAAAAAATAAAATGGTTAATGTTTATGTGAGATATTTGCATGCTAAAAAGTGAGGGTGAAACATGAACTTTCATTATGATGATTTTAATAATTTTTATGCACAACATGCTTCTCCTAGTTGTAGGAAACCAGCTCGTACCAACTACCCTCAAAATTTTTACCCACATGAGCCATATTCATACTACTTCAATCCTTATCATTGTTCTAGTAATTGTCCATCCTGGGGACAAGTTTCTAATTTTTCATATGAGCAAATGAACACTAATTTCTCCAGCCCGGGGTTTGAATCAAATTCCAAATTTGATTTCTCATAATCAGCTCAGGCGACAAGAAATTATGCTCCACAATTTGATGAACTACACCATCCTGAATATCCGCAGTTCGATAACCAATCTTCCACTCCTTCATCCTGCAATTATCATCCTCAAGAATCATCGATTGAAGACATACTCAAAGCATTCATACAATCAACCGACAAATCCATGCAAGAGATGAACAGACTCAACTCCCAAGCCGTACAAGAGCTCAAGAATTCCATTATGGAGCTTAAGAATGTCGCCATGAGCAATAGTCAGGCCATACAAGAGCTCAAGAATTATACTATAGAATTATACTATAGAGATGAAAGGTCTCGCCATGGCTAACACTGAAGCAATTGCAAGGTTGGAGGGAAGATCGGTCATCTAGTTGCTGAATTCAACATAATAGAGGAAGAAGAGCTTCAAAGTTAGTTGATGGCTGAAAGGCACTACATAATTGATGAGGATGATTCCAAAAATCCTTTATCAGGAGTATGCCCAAGTCACCACTACACCTGAGAGTGAGGAAATTGTGGATAATAATGAGTAGGAAGAAAAAGAGGAGTAAGTTGAGCACCCTGAGCAAATTGAGAATCCAGAGAATAGTGAGCCCCTAACATATCCTAATTTGCCCAGTGACAAGGAAGTGAGTACTGAAGCTCCTTCCTTCTTCATAGTCCCTCTTAAGACACATCAAGAACTCAAAGCTTCATCTCCTGAATGTCTCAAAGACCCATCTAATGTCAAGATACTCAAGGAATTATGCACACAAGCGCACAAATCTAGGAACCACTTTCCAAAGAAGATCCTTTGAAGCAAGCAAGTTGGCTACATAAGATGGCAAAAAATCCTTCTAGAGTGCTATGAAGTTTTGGAGAAGAAAGGGTGGAAGGGATTGGTTGGACATCCGCATGATCGAGTGTTAAGTGCTAAAATATTCATATTTTTAGCCCTTAACTTACATGTTTTAATCCTTTAGTTTTAGTTAATTTATGCCATTTTAGTTCTTTTATGTGTTTTTCTTGATTTTGTAGGTCATTGGAAGAAAAAGAAGCAATTTCGGAAGTTTTGAGCATAAAAGAGCTATTTTGGGAATATGGAAGGCTTTGGTAGTGCGATCAATTGTAGGGGAGCTGCAATTGAACACACTACAGGCGAGGAACACAATGCACAAGGCACTTGCAAATGAACCCTAGCACAAAGAGGATCGATCGCAGACCTGCGATCGATCGCACACGGGCTGTGATTGAGCGCACCCGTGCGTGATGGGCAAGTCTGCCGCAAGCCTTGTTATGGAAAGTGCAACTTTTAGGGTTTTGTAACTTTGTGCAAACTAGGGCTCAAACCCTACGATTTTTAGGGTTTCTAGAGTATTCCTAAGGCCTATAAATAGACCCTTAAGCCTCTAGGATAGACACACTTCCCAAAGAGAAGAATTGAAGCTCTTTAAGTTCAAGTTTCGGGTTTATTCTTTTCCTTTCTTTTATTTTATTTTATGAAGATGTTTAACATTCAACTTATGTGTAACTAATTTATTTAGTAGGGCTAGATTGAAGCCCTTGTGATGTTTAGTCAATATTCAATATTGGTGCCTTTGTAATGATCATGTTGTGATATTTAACTTCATTAATTCCTGCTTTCATAAATTCCTCATATGTGTGTGCCTAATCAACATGTGCATGTGGTATGGACTAGTTAGTTAAACCAATTTGGATGACCGAGTCCTGGGTTTAATAAAAGTAACAAAAGAAATCCACACTGGGTTCTTGGATTATTCAACATAGGGAACCGGGAGTATACACCCATGCCCTAGGCCTCATGTGTTTGTCGATTTCCATAGAAATTATGCTTTCTTAAAGAACAACTTAGTATACACCCATGCTAAATCCTTTAAGAAAGAAAAGAGTTAGAGTATACACCCATGCCTAACTCATTGCTTAGGAAAATCTATAGCTTAAGGAGTATACACCCATGCCCTTAGGTTGACAAACATTAGATATTTATAACATGATCAAAACATTGGCATATTGATATATTATCTAAATATAACTAGTGGTGGATATCAAAGCCCTACTTTTTATTATCATCAAATCGAAAACCAATCTTTGTTTTGTTTTACTTTTGGAATTAATTTTAAACAAAATTTAGCAATCCTCGTGGGAATGACCCCGTACTTGCACTCTATACTACTGTGTTGACCTCGTGCACTTGCGGTTAAAACATACAATTATTTACCTATTAATTTAGGTAGATGATGTGGTATTTTTGTGTTTAAAAATATCAATTATAAATTTGCCACTCGCAATAGAACGAATCCCGTAGGATAGGGCTATATTGAGGGTGTCGAACCTCAAGGACTGCAGGGGTTTTATTATCAAAATTTAAAATATTAAAATTAACTTAATTCAAAAGAGACTGATTTGTTTGTGTAATTTCAAAGTGCATGAAAATAAATAGAGTAAATATATGAGAAAGAGAGAGTAAGGTATTGACTTCACCACGATCCACACATCAATGGTTAACCATACTTAATTCTAACAATTCATTCTATGCATGTTATAATTTAAACAAGAAAACACATGAAAATAATTTCATACAATCAATGGAATAGCATAGCCCATCTTCGGTTGGCACGGATCGTCTACCTAAATTACACTAAACTAGGGCTTAGTACGATCCGTCTTTCCTAGGTATGGTCTATCTAACCCTATTAATCACATGCCAATTAAGAACCATTGTATAACCATCATTCTTATAATCACAGAAAATAAGAATGATTTGAGTTCAATAATAGTAAAATAATTTCTAAGACAAGATAAGAATTTTACTAATATCGAATTGGAATTAAAGAACAATTGCATTTAATATGAAGAACAAAAATCAATTGTAGCAATCATCAGCGTTATACAATCAACCTGCATAAATTGAAAGCTAAAAATTAAATACAATCAAACCATTGTGCTTGGAAAGGGTTACATCAATACCCCACAATTGGTTTAGCCGCTCATGATCTTCTAAGCTCCACAGAGAATTTACTGAAATTTAAACTCCAGAAAGTGGTGTGTTTGTTTACAATGTTTAGAGCTCTATTTATAGGGATTAGGAGAACCCTAAAAACCCTAGAAACCCTAAGAAAACTGGAGGTGAACTCCAAATCCATGCTGGAAAAGGACTCTGCCGCGCACCACAAGCCCGTGTGCGCTCGATCCGAAGTCTTGTGTGCTCGAGCTTAGCTGTTGTACGCACGAGCGCAGGCATGCGCTCGATCCTTGGCCGCAGACACTCAAGCGCAGGTACGCTCGAGCCCAGGAATGGCTACCCTTGATCCTAGATCCAGAATGCCCAGCTTTTGCCCTTTGAAGCCCAATTTCCAATGGTTTGTCAAATTAAACCTGAAACACAAAAACACAACAAAATCAAACAAATAACAATGCTAAGGAATTAACTTGTAAATTAAGGGGCTTGAATGTGCAATATTCGGCGCTTATCACACCCCCCAACTTACATATTGCTAGTCCCTTAGCAATACAAAACAGAAAATAAAGTGAAAACTAAAAAGATAAATCCATCTTTCGTGGGATGTACGGTTGCATTTAGCGTATGCAACCAGCCTTTTAAACCCCTAGGAGTTCCCTAGAGGACGAGTAAAGTCTCGTGAGGGTTTTCCAGGAATGATACCCACAAACATTTTTCAACCATGTAGTTCCCAAGAGTGCAATATCATGACCATCATGGTTCTTATTCATTAACAGGCTTAATAAAAAAAACACCATCTTTACAATTTTAGGAGATTACAAATTAGCTTCAATCATGGCAATTATGAGATATTACAGGATTCAACTAGTGTATGTGAACTCAACAGATAGTCATGGGATTTCAAAACTCATCGCAATCATGCATGGATCAATACTCAAAATTCATTAGACTCCCCATCGGGTAAAACAACCAAGGCAAAAATTCTCTCTTTTTTTAAACACTTAGCTCCCTTAAGCTTTCTGATTGACCCATGTATTGAGCGTTTGGCCAATGACTCCCAAACCAGACGGTTTTAGGGCATTAAGTGTAAAGATACCCCTAAGGACTTACTAACTCGGGTCAAAAAGGCTACGAAGCTAAGCTACCTTTTTTTTCTTTTTTTTTTTTGATCAATCAAACCAAACTTCTCACTTTTTAACGCGAACACTCATTGCTTAATGAGGCAAAAGGTCCGGTTACTTGGTGGAAAGTTTAAAACGATCTTTTTTTTTTTTTTTTTTTGAATTGATGCCAAGGTCATTGTCTCGATAAGCTACCCAACTACATTCCAAATATTAAAACCAGACATCACTGATTTTAGATTTTATGCCCCACAGACTACATGCTAGTGTGCTTGTGAAAATCACATCGAAACAAGTAATATCTCATGCTGCCAATGAAAGTAACACAATTTGAATTCCTTAATCAAGTGATCATGTGTTTGTCATATTAAGCCCATCAATGAATTTCAAATCACAATAGGAAAATTAATTGCATGCTCAGAACTAACATGTATGCCCACACCCCCAACTTAAAACGTACAATGTCCTAAGTGTGTGGAAAACGACAGCAAAGCAGTGCAAGGGATAGGAGTACTTGACCTATCACTGTGGTGCAGAAGAAGATGCCCCCGAATCACGTGGCAGCCGTGCTAAAATGGTGCGCAGCAGTTCTTGCTGGGCTTCAAATCTTTCATCTACCAGGCGCTTATCCTCTGTCCTCTGGTTAGCAAGCTCAGATCGGAGCTGCTGCAGTTCTTTGTGGAGAGACTCATATTGTGACATGCTTATAGTAACGGTCTCCGCCGCTCCCTCTCTGTCTACCGTCTCAGCTACAGGTGGCTCATTGTGTATAGGCCCATCAGCCTCCCTGACAACCTCAGTTGCTACGGGCTCCCTACGTCGTCTCGGCATGTGGGAACAACTCTGGTTCCACTGGATTAGTCCAAACTGTGAGTGAGCAGAAATAGGCCCATTAGCGGGTGTACCCTCAATGCCTCGGGTCTGAAGGATGTGGGTGAGGAGAAAAGGGAAGGGAAGTCCCCATGAAGATGAACCCTGAGTGCACTGTACAATCGCCCCGTCCCAAAACTTGTGTATCTGGTCCCAAATGAGCTGAGGGATGGAAATCCAAAAGCCTCTCTGAAAAGCATACAGTGCCACTAGGAAGGGACCGCGTCGCTGAGTTTTGTGTCCAAATGGACACACATTTTGCTGCAAAATGAAGTCCACGAACCACAGTCTGGAAGGCAACAAGACCTTGCTTGTACAGTTGCGGAGATCATCGGTATAATGGCCATGGCAAATGTCGTCCACAATATGCTGCAGTGTAAGATCGGGCGGTAGGTCTGAGTATCGCGGGGAGCCATCCCGAGCCAAAATATCCAAAGGGCACTCATGGGAACATTGAAAAGCAGCAACAATGTCGTCGGTGGTCAACTCGATGTCCATGCCCGCCACCGAAGAAGAGAGGACGCCCGGCCGAGTACAATCAAATGTGAGATGGTGATAAAATTCTCAGACCAGACCTTCATAAGCAACGGGGTTGACTGGCTGGAACAGTGCTCTGAGGCCGTGGCGTTTGCATTCTTTGACCGCCCACTTGGTTGCTTGAAGGCTCTTGAAAACGGTGTCAATGGCAAACGACGTCTCCAAGATGAGCTTCCGTTGCTTCCCATAGCGTGGTAAAGGCCGGGTGGGGGCTACGGGGGTGGTATCCCGAGCGGGGGAAGACTGGGAGGTGGAAGTGGGGGCCTAAAGCATAATGTTGCTTCGTTGAGGCTTTTTGTTGAACACCTGGTGGGCACCTCAAAAGGGAAGTGGTAGAGAACCACTTTACTCGGCTGCCCAACCCCTTGCAAAAAGAAAGCAAACTAACACAGAAGCAGTCCGTGTGTGGAGAGGATCCTACGAACTGCTTTTTACACCAAAAAAAATTGATGGGGAACAATGGGCACTGGGGAGGTTGGGGAAGGGGGAATGGGGGAGAGAAGAGGGGACGGGGAGGGAGAAAGAGGGATGGGGAAGGTAATGTGGTGGTCGTATTGGGTTACGGTGGTGATAGGGTGGTGATTGGTGGCGGTGCACAGTGGTGTCGGGGTGGTCTGTGCAAGGTGGCGTGAGTGCAGTGGTGGGTGTGGGTCTTCGGCGGTGGGGAAAAAAATGCGGGAAAGAAAGTGGAATGTGTCCTTAAAAGGTCACGTGAGACTTTTGAACGAGTACGCTCGAGCGGGCGCTAGCGGGAGCTCGATCGCACTTGCGTAGAGGGGTGAATGGATGGGCGGGGGTACGCTCGAGCCCTCCTAATGGTGCGCTTGAGCGCATTCGTGCAAGTATGTGTTAGTGTTGAGCTTCTACGCTCGATCCCACTCGGGGTGGGCTCGAGCGCAGGCCCATGTTCTGGGATCGAGCGCACAGTGGGTGCGCTCGAGCCTAGGGTGCCAGTGTCTCAATCAAAAAAATAGACGGAGTCCATCAAATTGACAGATTCCACGTCTGTACCTAGCTCGAAGTTCTGGATGCAGGGCAACAACCTTTGACCGTTGACCTTAAACAGAGTGCCATCCTTTGGGTCCCGCAATTCGACGACACCATGGGGCGACACCGAGGTGACTATGAATGGACCGTCCCATCTGGAGCGGAGCTTCCCAGGGAAAAGCCGGAGTTTAGAATGGAAGAGCCATACTTTTTGGTCCGGCACAAATGTCTTGGGCAGGATATGTTTGTCATGAAAAGCCTTAGTCCACTCCTTATAAAGGCGAGCACTATCATATGCATCTCGTCGCAGCTCCTCCAACTCTGTCAACAGAAGTTTTCGGTGGGGGACCGGCTGCTTCCATGTCGAAATTGAACTCCTTAGTTGCCCACAGAGCCTTGTGTTCTAATTCCACAAGGAGGTGACATGCCTTGCCATATACCAGTCTATAGGGAGACATTCCAATGGGAGTTTTGTAAGCTGTGCGGTAGGCCCATAATGCATCATTGAGGCACAAGGACCAATCCTTGTGGTCTGGCCTAACCGTCTTGTCCAGAATATGCTTAATCTCCCGGTTATAAACTTCCACTTGGCCACTTGTTTGATGATGGTAAGGAGTGGCTACCTTATATGTGACGGAGTACTTGAGAAGCAAGGCGTTGAAAAACCGGTTGCTAAAGTGTCTACCTCCATCACTAATGATGGCCCGAGGAGTACCAAACCAGCTGAAAATGTTCGCATGGAGGAACTTCACCACAACCTTGTGATCATTGGTCTTTGTGGCAATGGCTTCTACCCACTTAGAGACATAATCCACTCCTACCAGAATGTACTCATATCCACACGACGGTGGGAAGGGTCCCATGAAGTCGATACCCCAGACATCAAAATCTCGACAAGGAGGATGGGGTTCAATGGCATCATGTCCCTCCGAGACAGAGCTCCTAGGCGTTGACATCTCTCACAAGCTCGGCAAAATTCGTAGGCATCTTTGAACAAGATGGGCCATGTGAATCCGCATTGTAGAACCTTGGCTGCTGTCTTCTTGGCACTGAAATGTCCTCCACAAGCTAGAGAATGACAGAATGTGAGAATACTGGAAAATTCACTCTTAGGGACATAGCGTCGGATGATCTGATCAGCACAATACTTGAACAACTCCATATCGTCCCAAAAATAGAATCGAACTTGCTTGAAGAAGCGGTCCTTATCTTGCTTAGACCAATGAGAAGGAATCCATCCTGTAGCTAGATAATTGACAATATCGGCATACCATGGCGGATTTCTCGGAGTGATTTCAAATAGTTGCTCATCTGGGAAAGAGTCATGAATAGGAATCGGCTGGGGTGTCTCAAACAAAATTCTTGACAAGTGCTCGGCAACAGCATTCTCAATGCCCTTCTTGTCCCGAATCTCAATGTTAAATTCTTGCAGAAGTAGTATCCATCGGATCAATTGTGGCTTTGTTTCCTTCTTGGCCAGCAAACGTCGTAGAGCAGCATGATCAGAAAAAATGATAACCTTGGATCCCAAAAGATATGATCAGAACTTATCCAGAACAAAGACCACAGCTAGCAATTCTTTCTCAGTGGTTGTGTAATTGACTTGAGCATCCACTAGAGTCTTGCTAGCATAATAGATGACATGAGGGAGCTTGCCTACCCACTGTCCCAATACTGCACCCACTGCATAGTCAGATGCATCACATATGACTTCAAAGGGCAAAGATCAGTCAGGAGCCTGCATGATGGGGTAGAAGATAGCAGAGACCGGAGCTTCTAAAATGCCTCTTGACAGGCTTCATCAAAATGAAAAGGTGCGTCCTTAGCAAGCTAGTTACACAAGGGCCTTGAAATTTTACTGAAGTCTTTGATGAAGCGGCGATAGAAGCCGGCATGCCCTAGGAACGAACGGATCTGCTTCACTGAAGTGGACGGCGGTAAATTTTCAATTAGCTCAACTTTGGCCCGGTCCACCTCAATACCTCTTTTGGACACTATATGGCCCAAAACTATACCTTCATGTACCATGAAGTGGCTCTTTTCCCAGTTTAAGATCAGGTTAGTTTCTGTGCAACGTTGAAGCACAAGTGAAAGATTATAAAGACATTTATCAAAAGAAGATCCAAAAGCAGAGAAGTCATCGATAAATACCTCCAAAAATTTCTCCACCATGTCGGAGAAGATAGATATCATACATCTCTAGAATGTGGCAGGTGCATTGCATAATCAGAATGGCATGCGTTAATAGGCATAAGTGCCAAATGGACATGTGAATGTCGTCTTCTCTTGGTCTTGGGGATCAACTGCTACCTGATTATACCTGGAGTAGCCGTCTAGGAAGCAATAGTAGCTTTGGCTAGCAAGACGCTCCAAAATTTGATCAATGAATGGGAGCGGGAAGTGATCCTTTCGGGTATGAGAATTGAGCTTTTGGTAGTCGATGCAGACACGCCATCCCGTGGTTGTGCGCTATGGAACCAACTCTCCAGCTGAGTTCTCAATGACGGTGATATCAGATTTCTTTGGAACCACTTGAGTGGGGCTCACCCATTTGCTATCTGAGATAGGGTAGATGATGCCTGCATCAAGTAGCTTGACTACCTCTTTCATCACTACCTCTTTCAAGTTGGGATTCAGCCGGCGCTGTGCCTCACAGGAAGGTCGAGTATCTTCTTCCAAGTGGATCCAGTGCATATAGATAGAAGGGTCGATGCCTTTCAAATCTGCCATGGTCCATCCAATGGCCTCTTTATGCTCCTTTAACACTGATAGCAAATTGTCCTCTTGGTCTTTTTGAAGGTCGGAAGCAATGATAACGGGCAAAGTGTTGTTAGTTCCAAGAAATGCATACTTGAGCTTTGCTAGCAGGGGCTTCAACTCAAGCTTCGTTTGAGACACTAGAGAAGGAACTGGGGGAGTGCTCGATGTCACAGGTAGGGGCTCCTTTACTACTTTCCATGGATGGAAGTCCACTTGCGGCTGTTTCTAGCAAATCCTGGACCTCTTGAATGTACTGGTCGGTGTTGAACTCTTCAAAGTTGAAATAATTCAAGCAGGCTTCCACTGGATCCTTTGTCAGGAGACTAGGTAGTGAATCTTCTACATATTCTTCAATACTGTCCAAAAAGAAACACTCATTTTGATCAGGAGCATGCTAAAATGCAGTAAAGATATTTAACCGAACCTTCATATTGCCAAATGAGATCTCCATCACTCCAGTTCGACAATTGATGCATGTATTAGCTGTGGCTAAGAAAGGACGCCCAAGGATGACAGGAACCAGCTTATCAGGATTGGGCACAGGCTCGGTGTCAAGCACTATAAAGTCGACTGGGAAGAAGAATTTATCCACCTAGATGATCACATCTTCTACAATCCATCTAGGGTTCTTAATAGACCGATCAGCTAGTTACAGAATCACTGTGGTGGGCTTCAGCTCCCCTAGGCCAAGCTGCTGATAGACTGAATATGGAAGTAAATTCACACCAGCTCCCAGATCTAGGAGTGCCTTATCAATTTCTCTTTGTCTGATGATGCATGAAATTGTAAGAGCCCCGAGGTCCTTGAACTTCAGAGGAGTGTTGTGCTTAATCAGGGAACTCACTTGTTCAGTCAGAAGAACTTTCCTAGGGATGTTATTTCTGGTCTTCCTCTTTTGAGTACATAAGTCTTTAAGGAACTTGGCATAGGCCGGCACTTGTGTGATGGCATCAAGAAGGGGAAGATTGATTTTTACTTGTTTGAACATCTCCATCATTCCTTATATTTTCTCTCCTTGTTTCCCAAAGTGGGAAGGTACCTTGAGACGTTCTGGGAAGGGGGCCCGTGGCTCATAAGGAATCTCTGGAGTGGGAGCTGCTGATGATGAAGCCTCATTGCTCACTTGCTTGCATTTATCATTCTGCAGATTCTGTGCAACCTCCGTGTGCTCATCCTTCTTCTCCTCCACATGATTGTCAATTACTTTTCCGCTTCGCAAGGTGGTTATGGCTTGAACTTACTGATGGTATGAAGTGCCCTCATCTACCATGTATTGCCCCTTAGGATTTACCACTGGCTGACTTGGAAGCTTTCCTTCATCCCTTTTGTTGAGGGTGTTGGCAAGTTGTCCGACTTGAGCTTCTAGCTTGGGAATGGATTGGGAATGTGAGTTCACTATCTCCTATTGAGATTTCACCGTCTACTTTATTTCACCCACTAGCTCACTCATTATTTTTATCATCCTATCCTCAAAATTAGAATCTGAGGGAGGTGGTGTGGCCTGGTATTGCTGCTGTGGAGGCTGGTAAGTGGAATGAGGTTGGTAGGGCTGCCTGTTGGATTGAGCTTAATTGTGTGGCCCTAGGGTTGGGTTGCCCGAATTTGAGTTCTTCCATGAAAAATTTGGATGATTTCTCCATCCGGGGTTGTAAGCATTGGAATATGGATCATTACCCGGTCTGGAGAAAGCTGCATTAACCTACTCATTAGCAACATTAGTAAAATTTCCAACAAGAGGGCAGTTACTTACATGATCCATATGACTTGAACAGAATGAGCATGATTCAGGTAGTGTGTGTGTGTGAGCAGCATTACGAGCAAAACTAGCAGTCATCCATTGGTCTAGCTTCTTGGTGATAGCCTCAACTACTTGGTTGGCCATGTTTGGGGAATGGCCTACTTCATACAAACTCTCTGTCTTGAGTGCTTTAGATGCTGGGGCCCTTCGTCTGGTGGAAACCTGCTGAAGAGAATTGTTACTCAGATTTTCAAACATAGACCATGCTTCATCTTCGCTTTTTAACATGAATGTTCCCCCACAAGAGGCATCTACCATTTTTCTATTGGACTCGGTTAGGCCATCATAGAAACACTGCACAAGCTGCCATTTCAGGATAGCATGGTGTGGACATGATCTAAGCAAGCTCTGTAGCCTATCCCAAGTCTCATGGAAATCTTCTCCCTCATATTGGGAGAAGGTAGTGATAGCTCTCCTAGTGTTATTGGTCATTCCTATGGGAAAATACTTCTTAAGAAATTCTTGCTACAATTGAGCCCAAGAAGTGATAGAGTTGGGTGTTAAGGATTGGAACCAATGTTTGGCTTTTTCCTTGAGGGAGAAAGGAAAAAGACGCATCCTTAGGGCATCCTCAGTGAATCCATTCATTTTAGTTGTATCACAAATTGCTTCGAAATCACTAACGAAGTCATAAGGATTTTCAGTGCTAAGCCCTAGGAAAGAAGGTAAACTTCGTATAGTGCTGGGCTTAATTTCATAATGGGTTGCCGTAATTTTCGGCAGCCGGAGACATGTGGGAGTAGTGTAAGTGGTAGGAAGATAATGATCTTGCAAAGCTACGTGGTTACCATCTCCCATGGTCTCAGTGGAACGCTCTTCTAGCAAATTAGGGGTCTTTTGGATTCTAATTTGTCTAAGAGTGCGTTCAATTTCAAGGTCGCAAGAAATTAATGGAAAAGACAAAGAACGGCGACCTAGCGTAAACTAAACAGAAAATAAAAGAACAGACAAAATAAGCTAAAAAAAAAAAAAAAAAAGCTCATAAATGGTCTTAGATGCACTTAGGGTTTTGGATGCAGGTTGCCGCAAGTGCGCTCGATCGCACGGCAGGGTATGCTCAAGCGTACTGCTGCAGATGGGTGCGAGCGCAGGAGGAGAGGGCTCAAGCGCTGCTGGCTTGGTTCCTGCTAGAGTGCGTCAGTGCGCTCGATCACAGTCACAGAGAAGGCAGCTACGGACCTGTTTGCAAATTCTAAAATAAAATTAAAAAAACAAAACAAAACACAAAACATAATTAAATTTTAGCAACTTAAAACAGATTAAGCTGAAATCGATCCTTAAATTTAGATAATGAAACCATTAAATAGTCCCCGGCAACGGCGCAAAAAATAATGTGGTATTTTTGTGTTTAAAAATATCAATTATAAATTTACCACTCGCAATAGAACGAATCCCGTAGGATAGGGCTATATTGAGGGTGTCGAACCTCAAGGACTGCAGGGGTTTATTATCAAAATTTAAAAGATTAAAACTAACTTAATTCAAAAGAGACTGATTTGTTTGTGTAATTTCAAAGTGCATGAAAATAAAGAGAGTAAATATATGAGAAAGAGAGAGAGTAAGGTATTGACTTCACCACGATCCGCACATCAATGGTTAACCAAATTTAATTCTAACAATTCATTCTATGCATGTTATAATTTAAACAAGAAAACACATGAAAATAATTTCATACAATCAATGGAATAGCATAACCCATCTTCGATTGTCACGGATCGTCTACCTAAATTACACTAAACTAGGGCGTAGTATGATCCGTCTTTTCTAGGTATGGTCTATCTAACCCTATTAATCGCATGCCAATTAAGAGCCATTGTATAACCATCATTCTTATAATCACAGAAAATAAGAATGATTTGAGTTCAATAATAGTAAAATAATTTCTAAGACAAGATTAGAATTTTACTAATATCGAATTGGAATTAAAGAACAATTGCATTTAATATGAAGAACAAAAATCAATTGTAGCAATCCTCAGGGTTATACAATCAACCTGCATAAATTGAAAGCTAAAAATTAAATACAATCAAACCATTGTGCTTGGAAAGGGTTACATCAATACCCCACAATTGGTTTAGCCGCTCATGATCTTCTAAGCTCCACAGACAATTTACTGAAATTTAAACTCTAGAAAGTGGTGTGTCTGTTTACAATGTTTAGAGCTCTATTTATAGGATTAGGATAACCCAAAAAACCCTAGAAACCTTAAGAAAACCGGAGGTGAACTCCAAATGCACGCTGGAAAAGGACTCTGCCACGCACCACAAGCCCGTGTGTGCTCGATCCGAAGTCTTGTGCGCTCGAGCTTAGCTGTTGTGCGCACGAGCGCAGGCATGCGTTCGATCCTTGGCCGTAGATGTGCGCTCGAGCCCAGGAATGGCTACGCTAGATCCTAGATCCAGAATGCCCAGCTTTTGCCTTTTTAAGCCCAATTTCCAATGGTTTGTCAAATTAAACTTGAAACACAAAAACACAACAAAATCAAACAAATAACAATGCTAAGGAATTAACATATGTAAATTAAGGAGCTTGAATGTGCAATATTCAGCGCTTATCAGTAGATATTTGTAACAACAAGTTTTTGGCGCCGCTGTTGGGATTGTGGCAAACTTTGTTTAGAATTAATCTCCTTTAGTTGTGTTCTTTTAATTTTCAATTTTGTTTTTATCAAAAATCAAAAATATTTTCTATTTTTCTTAATTTTTTTTGTTTTCTGTTTCAGGTTTGCGGACTTGCAATTCTGTTAATGTGATTGAACGTCAGCCAAGTGCAATCGAGCGCACTTACTTGCGATCGAGCGCAGTTCCAAGGAGCATCCGGACAAGCAGCATTGAAGCTACTTTGACTGAAGAAGCAATTCAATTGATGCAAGGTTGTCGATCTCAAGATTCAACTGTCATTCCACTCGATCCCGAAATTGAGTGGGCAATTTGACAAAGACCTAGAGACAAAGAAGAAGAGGGAGAAATTGAAAACACAATGGAAGATTTACAAGAGAACCCACCAATAGTGCCTAGACCACTAGAGGCAAATCCACCACTTGTGCAGAGACCGATGAAGCAGGCGTTTGTCCCAACGAAACCCAGTTAGCCATCATGCATAGCATATCAACCGGAGGTGGAAGGCAACTATTATATTTCTCCTCAAATCCTCAATGCATTAACTCACTTCAGGGGCACAGCTACTGAGGATCCTAACTTGCATCTTAAGGAGTTCTTTGGTCTATTCAAGTTGTAGCACATCCAAGGCCTAACTCTAAAGAGACTCAGGTTATTCCTCTTTCCCTTCTCTTTGAAAGATAATGCTAAATTGTGGTATAATTCTTTGCCTGCAGATTCTATCCATACTTGGGAAGAAGTAGCCACCAAGTTTATGAAGAAGTTTTTCCCAGCTCAAAAGACAAGACAGCTTAAAAGGAAACTTCAAATGTTCCAACAAAGAGACGGAGATCTTTCTTTGACGCATGGGATCACTTCAATTCACTGCTTCTCAAGTGTCTACATCATAACATCCCTCAAGATGATTTGGTACAAATTTTCTATGAAGGTTTAGATGATACTAACAAAGGGATGGTTGATTCGGCTTGTGGAGGAGCATTTATGGAAAAGAGCAGGGAGGAAGCAATGGAGCTTTTTGAAACTCTAAGTGAGCATTTTCAACAATTCTGCTCTAGAGGGAGGTGAGGAGTAAAAAGCAAAGGCATGTATGAAGTGAACTTCAATGGGGGATCTCCAAATTAGATGGCTGCTGTGGAAAAGAAGTTAGATATGATTGTCAAAGCCATGACGGCTCAGAACATCTCACCTGTTCAAAAGGACACACCAATCCAGGTATGTGCTATATGTTCCCATTTAGATCACATTACTGAAAGATGTCCTTTATCTCCATTTGCAGATCAAGAAAAGGTGAATTATGTGGGACAAAACAATTACCCCCACAAGAACAATCCGTACTCCAACACCTACAATCCAGGATGGCACAACCATCCAAATTTCTCATGGAGTAACAATCAAGGACAGCAGAAGGGTCCCCAACAAGCAAGACAGCCAACTCAAGAGTCAAAGTTGAACCAACTGGAGAATATGATACACACCCTGGTGACTTCTCAACAACAATTTATGGCTGATCAAAAACAAATCAATACAAGGGCCGATCAAGCATTCCAAAGAATAGATCAAGCCATCCAAAGACTGGAAGTGCAAATGGGGCAGATGGCAAAGGAGCTGAGTGAAAGAAAGCAGGGAGAATTTCTAGCCCAAACAATACCCAATCCAGTGGGTCACCAGCAGCTGAAAGCAGTCATAGTTCTTAGAAATGGCAAGGTCATAGGAACTGAAGAGCCACCTCAAGCATATCTAGATGAAGCAGCAACTTCTAAGGTAAATAAAATGGAGAAGGTGAATGCACCACCCTTCCCTCAAAGGTTAGTCAAATCAACGAAAGAAAAACAACTCATGGGTATCTTTGAGACCTTGAGGAAAGTAGAAATTAACATTCCTTTATTAGATGCAATTAAGCAGATTCTTTCATATGCTAAATTTTTAAAGGATTGTTGCACTAACAAAAGGTAGTTTCAGGAGCATGAGACAATGACCCTTACAGAAGAGGTAAGTGCAGTTTTGTTGAGAAAATTACCACCAAACCTAACAGATCCAGGTAGTTTTACCATTCCTTGCAGGATAGGAGACCATCTTTTTGAGTATGCATTGATGGATCTGGGAGCAGGGGTCAATTTGCTGCCTGACATGGTATATGGAAAACTGGGTTTGGGGGAGCTTCAACCAACCTCAGTCACCTTGCAATTGGCTGACAGAAGCATCAAAAGACCAAGAGGTATACTTAAGGATGTGTTGGTAAAGGTAGATACATTTATTTTACCTGTTGATTTCATTGTGTTAGATGTGGAAGAATCTCCTATGCCATCACCCTTGCCTATCATCTTAGGAAGACACTTTATGAGAACTGCTGATACTACAATATCTGTGAAAAAGGGTACAATAAGTATGATGGTGAATGGTGAGACAATAGAGTTAAAAATATTTGATGCAATGCAATTACCCCAAGATGACTTCAATTGTTTTGATGTTTGTATGATCCAAGGTCACTACAAAAAACCTACCATTTATTGACGTAGGAAACAGTAACTCATGTTTGCCACGTCAATAAATTTTGACGTGCCTAAATAGACATATAAAAAAAAAAAAAAAAATTGACGTGTTGGATTTTAACACGTCAAAAATTTTTGATGTGTCATACTAGCACGTCAAAAAGTTTTGACGTGTTCTGTTGACATGTCAAAAGTTTTTGACATGTCATTTCTAACATTTCAAAAATTACAATTAATTATAATTATAATTAGGCATTAATTGGTATCAAAAATATGTATTAAAAAAAATAATGTAGTGAATTAATTTTAATTGGCATGAAAAATTAATTTTAATTGGATAGAAAATTAATTTTATCATATTAGTATAAATTAATTGGTATATATATATACGCATATATCACATGCATGCCAATTAATATCGATATATATGATATTATCATAGGTGTACATGCATAATCATACTATTAATGTATACCAATTAATATCATATATACTATTGTATATATACCAATTAATATCATATATATGATATTACTTATCATATGCATGCATAGTCATACTATTGTATACCAATTAATATAATTATCACATGCATGCATATAAATCAACCATTTCATGAATATTAATTTGAATATGATATTATCATGCATAAATCAGTATAGTAATATTAATATGATAGCCATATTAATTTTTAAAAAAAATATAAGACATACAGAATACATTTATTTTATAAGACTCGCAAACCTCACATGAACTCGGCCAACACAAAATATGAGGTCGGTGAGTGGATTATTGAGCCATCATTAAAAAATGGATTTAATTATCTGTACATCTAGAATATTAATTAATTTATTTATTCTCTAATTAGTTTTAAGTATATTGTATGGATAATGTGTTATATAAGAGAAAAAAAATGATATAATAGAATAGATAAATGATATAAATTAAAATTTAAAAGTTTAAAAATTTAAGTTGGTATTTTTGACGTGTCATTATTAGACACGTCAAAAATTTTAATTAACTATAATTAAAATTAATTAGGTAGTAAAAAATTAAAATTTGAATTGGTACGAAAAATTAATTTTATCATATTATTATAAATTAATTAGTATATACGTATATATCACATGCATGCCAATTAGCTAGTATCATAATCATACTATTGTATACCTGCCAATTAATATCATAATCATACTATTGTACAATTAATATTGTCACATGCATATGAATCAAACATTTCATTAATATGATATGATATGATATGATATGATCATGCATAAATCATTCTAGTAATATTAATGTGATAGCCATATTAATTTTTAAAAATTAAATATATAGGACATACATAATACATTTATTTTATAAGACCCGCAAACCCCACATGAACTCGGCCAATACAAAATACAATGTTCGGTGAGTGGATTATTGAGCCCTCACGAAAAAATGAATTTTATTATCTATACATCTAAAATATTAATTTATTTATTCTCTAATTAGTTTTAAGTATATTGTATATATAATGGGTAATATAATAGAAAAAAAAATGATATAAATGAAAATTTATATCATTTTATCTTGCAATTCTTGACGTGTCACATGTGGACACGTCATAAATTGGTGACATATCATTTGAGAACTAAATTTTGAAAAGAAAATTTGGGATATGTAACACTCCTCTGTTATGCAATTAAAATATATTTTAATGATAAAATAATTTAAATAATATAATAATAAAAAATATATATTATTTAATTAGAACTTCTTGACGTGTTTGTATTGACACGTCAAGAAGCTAGAACTTTTTTTTTTTTTTTTCCTTCCCTCTCTTTCTTTCTCTCCCCCGCGCTGCGTACCAGACCGCCTTCCCTCCGCCATCTTTTTTTTCAGCTCCGGCCGGCCATGCTTTACACAGCCCTCCCCTCTGCATTTCTCTCACTCGTGTTCTCTCTCTCTCAATGGTTCTCTCTCTCACTGCCCATCACCGCCGGTGCTCCCTCTGGCAACCACGAGCTCAAACTCTGGTGGCCTCTCACGGGTTCTCCGGCTCTCGAAAATCAGGTATATATATATATACCTGATTTAATATATATATAGACAGTGGGTTATTAAATAGATTATATATAAATAAATAAATTATACAAATATATAATTTACAATGTATATAATTATATATTATTGTAGTTATATTAGCAAATTAATTTTACATGTTAGCTAATTAATTTATTTGTTTGACATATATGTTTTGTATGGTGAGAATATTGTTTAAAATTACGTACCCTAATATTTTGAAATTAGGTTTTCTTGCAGATTTTTGCATTTAGATTTAGACCCATATTTTGTGTAGGTTTTGCTTTTGCACATTATCAGAACCAAAAAAAAGAAATAAATAACAAATGGATATCTATTTTGGTCGTTAATTTATGTTTAGATTTTGAAAATTTAGAATAAGTATGTAAATGTTAAGAACGAAAAAACAAAGTAAAAAACGAAAGAAAACAAATAACATAGCTAGCTGGATTTATTTTATCTACAGTCCGCATTTATAACAAATGCATAAATGTTATAATAAACGAAAAAAAAAAAACCCAACATTTAACCTACCTAGCTATATCTAATTCATCTAGGGTCCCCATATATAAACAATTAATTTAGGTCTTACAAATTTAGATTATATAAATGTCATAAAAAATGAAAACAAAAAAATTACAACAAATAAGATAGCTACATCTATTTTATCTACGATCCCCATGTATAACAAATGTATTTAAATTTGGACCTTAATTTTGTTTAGGTTTTGCAAATTTAGATTATGCAGATGTTATAATTAAAACTAAATGTGTGTGTTTATTTGTTAAAAATAAACAAAAAATTGAAACGATGTACGTAAAGAAATACACTAAAAAAAAATAACACCTAACTAACTAACTTAGATTTATTTTATTCAATTAGGGTTCCAGTAACTAAAGCTATGGACAAGAATTGGATGACAAAGTCGAGAGGTACGAGGGAATACAGAGACAGGTGTAGATTATTCGTGGACTTCGCAAGTTAAGAACTGTACAATCCCTGATGGAAAAATTCACTGCCCTTGTAAGGCGTGTCATAATAAGTAGCGCCACCCGCTGGGTTTCGTATTTGACCACTTGACAGGAGGTAAAGGAATAATGACTGCATACAGAAACTGGTATTATCACGGGGAGAAGCCTGTCCGATCTCCTGTTGCAGTCTCTACTTCGACTACCATGATCACAGATGAGGGTATAAGCACAACACAAGGTGAAACACATGCAGTAAATGTTGCGTGATCTATTTGGCATGCACGGTGTCATGGAAGACAGTTGTGAGCCTAAAGTGGCGGTGCAGGGGAATGAAGAAACTGTGAATGAAGAAGCCGACGATGGTGACGTACTAAAGTACTACAACTTGCTTAAGAAGGCAGAGAAGCTACTTCATGATGGGACCAAACATAGCAAGCTTAGTGCTACTGTACATTTGTATAATTTGAAGTGTGTTGGCGGACTTAGCAACACAATATTTTCATCTTTCCTTGAGGTCATCAATCAGTTGCTGCCTCCGAGTGATGAAGCTTTGCTGGTTAATACATATAAGGCGAAAAAGTTTCTAAAGGACATGGGCCTCTGGTATGAGAAGATCCCAGCGTGTCGTAATGATTGTATGTTATTCTGGAAGAACAATAAGGATTTGGATACATGTACTGTTCGTAGAGTATCTAAGTGGAAGGATGAAATACATTTGGATGAGGATGGTCAACCCATATCATCGAGTAAGAAATTGTGTTAGGCATGACATTGTAAGGTAGGTCACGAGTGTAGTTTAATTAATTGTAATTGTGTAGTTTCATTAATTGTAATTGTGTTAGGCCTGACATTTTAAGGGTGGTATTCATGTAGGAGTATGCTGCCTACATGAAGGCATTACGAGTAAAAAACAACACACCTCATTGCACCGGGTCGATGAGCTTCGCTAGGGCGACACATCAAGAGGTATTTGTCTTATTTACCGCATATATATATAATCGGTTGTTTAGGTCTTTGTTTTTTTTTTTTGATTATTTTTTTTTCTATGTAGACCTTATCTTTGGGCACTACTTCGACTCGAGTGCAAAATTACATCTCGACACACACGAAGAAGGATGGTGGCTATCAAAATGAAGTGATCAGGGAGAGATGTGTAAGTACTCACCGATATATATTTTGATAAATTATTTATGATTAACATTCCTTATATGAGATACTAACTTGTTATTTAACGTACAGGAGAGGATGAAGGAATTGATGCCCACTGACCCGGTATTGCCGTCGACTGCGACTGAAGGGACGGTACGGTGGATACCTAATGACGCGTATGCTCAGGCGCACGGAAATAAGCTTGAGTACGCTGACAGGGTCCAACAGGTGGGTCCCAATGTTCTGCCGGTGCGGGGCAGCATACATATGTACTATACACCGACCTAGGCACGGTCTCAGAATCCTGGGAGCTCCTCGTTTTCACAGATGACAGATAGGATTAGAGAACTTGAAGAGGAGTGGGCAGAACAAAGACGTGCGATGGATGAGATGGCCAAGCAAATTGAAGAAAAGAAAGCCCAGATAGTAGAGGCCCGTTTCGGCCAGCTTGAGGCCATGTTCGCGTCGACCTCTGGATCTGCGCCCCACAGAGGTAATGATATATTTTGTGTTGTTTTTGTAACAGCTGTTAACGGTTAGAAACCCCTAAGCTTCACAAAAGTCCCAGTTAGCAACGTTTTGTTACAGTGGTCCATTTTAGAACTAAAATATATATATTTGCATCACTGTATAGACATGTCTCGAATTTTTGTATTGATTATTATTGGTTCACAACTCATTTGCAGGTAATGCAGATTAAGCGTTGGGGGATGACTGTGATGAGTTGGGCTAAGCACGTCGTTTATCATCACTGTTTGTTAAGTTCTATATATATTTTGTTTATTGGTTTGTATATAGTTGTTTATTGATGTATATACTTAGATCAAACTATATGTTTGTTGAGGCTAATTGGAACTTATTTGTAGCAGATAGTCCAGAAGTGTTTGATTGTATATTTGTTTTGCCTTGTGTTGGAACGTGTTTTCGATGTATATATCTATTTTGGAACGTAGTATATGTGTTGAAATTTTGTTTAATGAAGTTATGTTGGAATTTCCTATGTATTGAATGTATTGGAAATTGGATATGTATTAGATATTGGATATTGGATATGTATTGGATATATATTGGATATGTATTGGATATTGGATATATATATTGGATATGTATTGAATATTGGATATTGGATATTAGATATATATTGGATATTGGGTATGTATTAGATATGTATTGGATATATATTGGATATTGGATATGTATTAGATATGTATTGGATATTGGATATGTATTGGATATTACATATATATTGGATATTACATATATATTGGATATTGGATATGTATTGGAATTGTGTTGGATATTGGAATTGTGTTTGTGTTGGATATTGGAATCGTGTTTGTATTGGATATTGGAATTGTAATTGTAATATTTATTTGAAAAAAATATATATATATATATTTGACGTGTCAAACGGAGTGACACGTCAAAAAACATCTCCAAATTTTTTTCACCACGTCAAAATTTTTTTTTTTTGACGTGGCAGCACTACCACATCATAAATTTTTTTTTTCACGCGTTGGTCTCCAACACATCAAAATTTTTTGACATGGCACTATATACACGTCAAAAATATGGAATTTTTAACACCCCCCGTTTTAACCGTTGAGAAACTTCAAAAGGCGCACGTCAGAAGGGGTTTCTGAGGTGTCAATACCATTGACACATCAAAAACTCCTAGTCAAAAATTCACTGCATTGTTGTAGTGGGTGTTGGTGAGCCAGTTTTGTAGGACCCACATAAAGATCCAGTAAAGACCCCCCTCACTCACAAGTTCACAAGGCAGGACATTGGGCCAATCTATGTAGATGGTACTGAGGGCATCAGTGGAGCAAAGTATCCGCTTGAAACCTTCCCACCATATCCAAGTGCCAAGAGAAAGCTGCATCTGGATGAATGGGACGAATTGAGGTATGAAGAAAATACGGACACTAAGCTCCACAAGAAAAGCCCCAAGGACCATCATCACAGAAAGCATGTCAAGAAGGAGTCCTATGTGGAACTGAAATTGTTGACCTATAACGAAAGTCCTATCCCTGCACTACCAAGGGCACTTGAGCCACATTCGGTGGAGCTCAAGTGCAGCTCTCCACACTAGTAGCACTACAACTACAAGTAGAAGCGTTTGAGCAGGCTAGGAGCTCAAGTGCATCTACTTAGAACAGTGGTATTGAGGCCACTAGAGACGGAACACTTTTCCATCTCTTACTTTGCTCTCCATCGTGTCAATTTCTTTACTTTACATAATTTCTGCAATACTTTTAGTGTTTTCACTTATCTTTTGTATTTTCTTTGCATTTCAGAAGGTTGTTGTACATTATGGATTTAAAAAAAAAAAAAAAAAAAAATTATGTTACTATGATCGATCGTAACCTGTATGCGATCGAGCGCAGTAATCAATTTTCGGCTTTGTATATTTTGTTAGTGCGATCAAGCACACCTTGTGTACGCTCGAGCGCACATCACCCACACACGCACATCCTTGCGCGAGTGCGATTGAGCGCACCATGCATGCGATCGAGCGCACTTGGGCAGCAAGCCACATGACCTATTTTAGGTCTCTTTTCCCTCATTCTCCCTTCATTTTCCCCTGCGCCGTACACACCTCACCCACACCCCATCACTGCAACTCCACCTCCATCGGCACACCACCACTTCTTCTCACTTCCACCGGCCTTAAACAATCACCACCGCACCGCATTTGCACTTGCATGTGCCCATTCTCACCTGCAGCCACCATCATCATCGCACCATTAACCTTCAAAACCCCAAATCACCATAGCCCCACTCTCCTTTTTTTTCATCATTTTCTGAAATTGTGGGTGTTTATCCACCCACATTGCCTCTCTGTGTTGGGTTTTACTGTTTTGCTGGGATTTTGGGTAGTTGTTGCCTTCACTTTGGTCAGTACAGTGCACAACAGGTGTTTGACAAAAGTCCCCAATCAAGCTCATCATGCCAAGAACTCGAGCTTCATCCTCCCAGGGGTCTGATGCCTAGGCCACCTTTTCCCTGCCCACTTTTGAGGAGTGGGAGCTGCTGTTTGAGACCACCATCGCCATTTCGCGAAGATTTTCAAAACCTTGAAGTGACTCAATAGGTGGTCGCCGAATTTAAGTGTGGGGGGCTCGAGAAGCTTTTCAAGCCGGTCACCTCCACTGCATACAGAAGATTGGTGATCGAATTCTATGCCCACCTATCCCATGATTGTAACAGGTTGGCTGCCCTCTCTTCCACAGTGCGGGGCCAAGAAGTTGAAGTGACAAGGGCCGACATTGCCGCTGCACTCCAATGCAATGATGAGCACCCTCCAAAAACAGCACAAGTTGCCGAGCAACCACTTAGATTCTATGTGGCAGAAATTATTGAGGACATGTGCCAAGGGCAATATGTAGACGCCCATCACAGTGCCGGTGGCCAGTCAAAGCTACCTCCATGGCTGTGGTTTGTGGACTCCATATTGCACCACAATGCTTTTCCCTTGGGGCACAAAACTCAGAGGCGGGATCAATTTCTCCAAACACTCTACACCTTCCATAAAGGTGCCTGGTGTTCCATTCCTTATAGCATTTGGAACCAAATTCACAAATTTTGGAATGGAGTGCACATTGGAGGAGCTAAGTCCACACACTCATGAGGGTTGCCCTTCTCATACTTAATCACCTACATCCTCTAGAAGAAAGGCATAAAGGGCACTGTAGTTGATGAGCCAGTCACTACTACCCCCATGTTTGGCATTCGCCAATGGAACAAGAGCTGCTCCCACATGCCCCGGGTACCTTCAGCACCAGCAACTGGCGTGGAAGAGAGTGAGGCCGAGCTGATGGCAGAAGATGAACCAGTAACTGTGCTAGTAGTAGTAGAGGAGGAGACCCCAATCATTTTTCATGCAGCGTAATACCACTCACTTAGTGAAGAAATGGCGGGCCTTCGGAGAGAGTTGGCTGATCAAAGAAGGGAGGCTCGAGAGGATAAATAATTAATGGAACAAAGACTAGCTGCCTTAGAAGAATTGATGCGGTCCATTCTTAGCCATTTGCCACCACCATCTAGCGCATCATCTTCTGGATAGCATTGAGCAGGGACCACCGTTTTGCTGAACACGTTAAACTTAGCGCTCATGGGAGGCACCCCATAGTTTATCCTTTTATTTTGTTTTGTTTTAGTGTGTTTTCAGTTAATTTTAATTTATCTCTAGTTATGTTTCCTTTTACTTGTTTTTGTGTTTTCTTATTTTGAAGGGACAAGTGTGCTTCGATTCAAAGTTTGGGGGTGTGTTATGAGCCATACTTTCCAAGGTGATGTCGTCCACCTCCCGGGTACATTCTTTCCTTAATTTAGACACATTGGGGACAATGTGTCATTTAAGTTTGGGGGTATGGGAACACATGTTATTTACACACACTTTGTCCCAATTTCATGTTATTTGTTTCGTTGTTTGTTTACCCTAAAAAAAAAGAAAAAAAAGAAGTTATAAATATATATATATATATATATATATATA
This sequence comes from Corylus avellana, assembly GCF_901000735.1. Classification (NCBI taxonomy): domain Eukaryota; kingdom Viridiplantae; phylum Streptophyta; class Magnoliopsida; order Fagales; family Betulaceae; genus Corylus; species Corylus avellana. The sequence goes on along the minus strand of NC_081544.1, from coordinate 11,592,752 downwards.
TATATATATATATATATATATATATATATATATATATATATATAAATAAATGATCATTGATAAGCTTTTTACTGAGTAACTAGACCTCTTGCCTCAAAGCATTGAGTGTTCACGTCAAAAGGTAAAAATTTTGATTTGATTAATGTTATGGTTAGTTTGGTTTTGTAGCCTTTTTGACTCGAGTTAGTAGGTCCTTGGGGGTGTCTCTACACCTAATGCCCTAAAACCATCTGGTTTGGGAGTCATTGACTTAACGCTTGCTACATAGGTCAATTAGAAAGTTTAAGGGAACCAAACATTGCACAACCTCACAAAAAAAAAAAAAAAAAAAAAAAAAAAGAGAAAGAGAAAAAGAAATATGCCATTGTTGTTCATTCTAATAGGGATTTCAGTGAATTTTGAGATATTGAGACATTACACATTGGAAATATTTGGAAGCCTCATAATTTTTGTGGTAGTTCACTTTACACTGTTTTCAAACTTGTGACGATTTAGCATGTCCTTTGTCAGTAATTGAACTTTGAGATTCCAATTCATTTTGAAGATGGAGTTTATCTTTTTAAGCTTGCTAATGAATGAAAATCATGATCTTGGAGTGATACTTTAATTTTTGGGATAACATGAACTGTGCATGATGTTTGTGGGTAACATTTCTAGAAAACCCTCACGAGGCTTTACTCGTGCTCTAGGGAATTCCTAGGGGTTTAAAAGGCTTGTTGTATATGCTAAATGCAATCGTACATCCCACGAAAGATGGATTTATCTTTTTGTTTTCTGTTTTTCCATTTAGTTTTTAGTTTTGTATTGCTAAGGGACTAGCAATATGTAAGTTTGGGGGTGTGTTAAGTGCTAAAATATTCATATTTTGAGTCCTTAACTTACATGTTTTAATACTTTGGTTTTAGTTAATTTATGCCATTTTAGTTCTTTTATGTGTTTTTCTTGATTTTGTAGGTCATTGGAAGAACAAGAAGCAATTTCGGAAGTTTTGAACATAAAAGAGCTATTTTGGGAATATGGACGGCTCTGGTAGTGCGATCAATCGCAGGGGAGTTGCGATCGAGCGTACTACAGGAGAGGACCACAATGCGCAAGGCACTTGCGAATGAACGCCAGCACAAAGAGGATCGATCGCAGACCTGGGATCAATGCACACGGGCTGCGATCGAGCGCACCCGTGCGTAATGGGCAAGTCAGCCGCCAGCCTTGTTATAGAAAGTGCAACTTTTAGGGTTTTGTAACTTTGTGCGAACTAGGGCTCAAACCCTACGATTTTTAGGGTTTCTAGAGTATTCTTAAGGCCTATAAATAGACCCTTAAGTCTCTAGAATAGACACACTTCCCAAGGAGAAGAATTGGAGCTCTTCAAGTTCAAGTTTCGGGTTTATTCTTTTCCTTTCTTTTATTTTATTTTATGAAGATGTTTAACATTCAACTTATGTGTAACTAATTTATTTAGTAGGGCTAGATTGAAGCCCTAGTTATGTTTAGTTACTATCCAATATTGGCGCCTTTGTGATGATCATGTTGTGATATTTAACTTGATTAATTCCTCCTTTCATGAATTTCTCATATGTGTGTGCCTGATCAACATGTGCATGTGGTATGCACTAGTTAGTTAAACCAATTTGGATGATCGAGTCCTGGGTTTAATAAAAGTAACAAAAGAAATCCACACCGGGTTCTTGGATTAATCAACATGGGGAACCTGGAGAATATACCCATGTCCTAGGCCTCATGTATTTGTCGATTTCCACATAAATTATGCTTTCTTAAAAAAAAACTTAGTATACACCCATGCTAAATCCTTTAAGAAAGAAAAGAGTTAGAGTATACACCCATGCCTAAATGGTTGCTTAGGGAAATCTATAGCTTAAGGAGTATACACCCATGCCTAACTCGTTGCTTAGGGAAATCTATAGCTTAAGGAGTATACACCCATGCCCTTAGGTTGACAAACATTAGATATTTATAACATGATCAAAACATTGGCATATTGATATATTATCTAAATATAACTAGTGGTGGATATCAAAGTTCTACCTTTTTATTATCATCAAATCAAAAACCAATCTTTGTTTTGTTATACTTTTGGAATTAATTTTAAGCAAAATTTAGCAATCCTCATGGGAATGACCCCATACTTGCACTCTATACTATTGTGTTGACCTCGTGCACTTGCAGGTAAAACATACAATTATTTGCATATTAATTTAGGTAGATATTTGTAACAACATCGGGGGAAGCGCTATAGAATTTTCTCTTCCAGTTTATTTTCTGCACTTCACTCCACAAGTTCTTTCTTTCCTTTTTCATTATTATGTTTTTCTAACAGCAATTAATCTTTTGATGTTTATTTCTGTGAAAAAATATTGCTGTTAGTTTTGTGACAGGAGTTCTGGTGTTTAAGTTTGGGGGACACGTTGGCCTTTTTCAGACTTAGATGTTTCCTTACTTCTGGTAATGTATTTCTATACTACACATTTGGGACAATGTGTAAATCAAGTGTGCGGGTATGGAAAGACACTTTGTCTGTTTGTTTATTTTTATTTGCTTTTGATTGTTTTTATTTGTTTTTTTTTTTTTTTTGTTTTTTTGCTTTTTTTTTAAATGTGCTATGTTGTTGTCAAGTTTAAGTTAAACTGTGACTGTGGTTTGTATTTCATTGGTTTGCTTAAAGGGTTGAACACATCATCATGTCATTAGCAGTCTGAGTCTTTTGACTTATTTTTGGGTAAAAGAGATTTCAATTCAATTGTTTTGAGTTCAACTTTAATAAGCACATTAGCATGTATTCTATGAGGTATGATATTTGAGCTTAATTATGTTCTTTTTGAGATTTTTTGGATGACCTATTGAAGAATAACCTTGGCTTGTAAGATAAAAGAAAAAAAAGATCAAGTTGAGTTTTTCACTAAGTAACCGGACCTCTTATCTCATTAAGCATTGAGTGTTCGCGTCAAAAGGTGTAAAATTCGAGTTGATTGATGGTACAGCTAGTTTGGCTTCGTAACCTTTTTGACTTGAGTTAATAAGCAGTTAAGTGCCATAATATTCATATTTAGTTCTTAACTTATATTTGTTAATTCCTTAGTCTTGATAGTTTGTGCAATTTTATTTCCTTTTTGTGTTTTCTATGTTTTTGTAGGTTATGGAAGAAAATGAAGCACTTCTGGAAAGTTCCAAGTTTAAAGGGAAAATTGGGAAGACCTAGAAGATATGGTTAAGCTTAACCAATCATAATAGGGAACCTATATGATGTAGTTAAGTTTAATCAAATAAAGGAAATGATTAAATCCGAATTTCTCTAATTGGAGTCAAAATTGGATTGGATTCAAATTTGGATTCCGCACATGTCCTGGTATTTTGACCATAACTTTTAGCTCAAATATTCGAACTTCTGATATGCCAAATCATTGTGAAATAGCATTGGCATATTTTGACCATAGCTCAAACATTTTGACCATAACTCAAAATTCTACAAATTAGTGTGAAATAGCATTTCCCTAATTTGAACTTCTTATATGCCAAAATCGTTCGGTAATAAAAGAACGCAAATTTGGACGAATCCTCTTCTGATTTGTACTTGGATTACTTCTTAATTGGACTAGGAGGCTGGACTTTGAATTTCCTAGGATTACTAGGGCTTCAAGGACTCTCCTAAGGCCTATAAATATGCCTGTAAGCCTCACAATTTAGTTATACAATTGAAGAGACACAATTCTAGACAACTCTTGGGGAGAGAAATTGGAGGCTACTTCAAGGAGTCGTTTTCGGTTTCTTCTTTTCCTTTTCTTTTTAGTTTTATTTTAATTATGTGTAACTAATACTTTAGTAGGAGTAGATTGAAGCCCTAATTATGTTTATTTAACATTTCAATATTGGCGCCTTTGTGATAATCATATTGTGATGCTTAACTTGATAAATTCCTATTTTATTGAATTCCTCATATGTGTGTGATTGACCATTATATGCATGTGGTATGGATTAGTTATTTAAGTCAATTTGAATGATCGAGTCCCGGGCTTAATAGAGTAACAAAAGAATTTCTCACGGGTTCTTAGGTTAATCAACATGGAAAACCAGGAGTAGACACCCATGTCGTAGGTTCTATGCGTTTGTCGATTTCGACAGATTTATGCTTTCTTAAAAAACAACTTAGTAGACACCCATGTTAAATCTTTTAAGAAAGAAAAGAATTAGAGTAGACACCCACGCCTAATTCATTGCTTAGGGAGATCAATAGCTTAAGGAGTAGACAGTCATGCCCTTAGGTTGGCAAACTTTAGGTATTCATAATATGATTAAAGCATTGGCAAATTATTATATTATTTGAGCATGATTAGTGGTGGATATCAAAGCCTACCTTTTATTTATCTTTTTTCCTTTTCAATATATCAATATCAATTTAGTGGCACCTTTGATATTTTAATCAATTCTAAGCAAAATCAACAATCTTCGTGGGAATGATCTCGTACTTGCTGCCCTATACTACTGTTTTGATCTTGTGCACTTGCGAGTTAAAACATACCAATTATTGTCTATTAATTTAGGAGGTATTTGTCACAACAAGTTTTTGGCGCCATTCCCGGAGATTGTTTGATTTTGTTTGGAATTTTTTTTCCCTTAGTTTATTTTTGTTTTAATTTAGTTTTCTATTTTGTGGTTTCCGCAATTCCTGTTTTGCCTACGGAGGTGCGCTTAAGTGCCCATTCCAGGGCGATTGGGCGCACCAGTGCGATCGAGCGCACTAGTAAGCGTGATCGATTGCACATCCAGATAGCAGCACAAAAACTGTTTTAATTATAGATCTGATTTTTTATTTTTTATTTTTTGTCTTTTGTTTCATGCAGGGTCAGTCGAGTCTTCATCTTCATAACTTTTATTTTTAATTTTTTTTTTATTTCCCTTTTAATTTTAACTTCTTTTTGTTACTTTGTTTTTCACACATGTGGGGAAACATTCTGACACCCCATGGACCATGTTAATTTTACCATGACACTTATCACAATGTTAGAAATTGTCCCTCAATAAGACAAATTTATAACAATCCTTTTGGGCATATGAACACATCGTTCTTGAGACCGGGGAACGACAGCTATTTTGATTCCTGTAACCCATCATGTAGCCAATAGTCCAATCTCTCGTGGCAAGTTGAAGCTCTTGGAATTCATGCACCACAATTTCATGGACTGCAACATCAATCATATCTGCAGTTTTATGATGATTCATATTCCTCTCAATCATTTCCACAACTGCAATATCAGGCTGAACCACCTCCTCCTGGGGACTCTGAAGAGTTGCTAGAGAATATTAGAGTGTTGATCGAACAAATGACTATGAGTACACAGCAAGACAATGAGGAGATGAAGGACTACTGCAAACAGAAAGGTGATATTCTCAAAGAAGAAGAAGAAGAAGCATACCAAGAGGAGCCATCTTCCACCTATTAGCCTCCACAATACGAAGAAGATGAGCCATCTCCACAGTTCTATAGTCAATTATATTCCTGTCTTAGTCCTAGTCTGTGGCAATCCATTTTCAAGATAGTAGCTCATGAAGAGGAACCATCTCCTATCGATTGGTCTACACAATATCATGAAGAATCACCTCTTCTTGAGATTTCTGAAAAGCTGATAGAAACGCATTCTGCCCTAGAAAAGAGCATGCTGCCTATAAAGAAGAGATATCAGCTCCTCTCAGCCAAATGGAGGAAAGCAAGCGATCATTTGAAAGGATGGAGAACTCTCGCATGCAATCATTTGAAAGGATGGAGGCTCATCTCAAGCAACTATTAGATATCGTCAGAGAAGAAGAGTGTCAAAGTCAGTTGGTGGCCAATCCTAAAAGGGCACTACATAAAGGATGAGTGTATCTACTATCATGAGCAAGCTGTCACATTGAAGAGCGAAGAAGTGATTGAAAGCAGAGAGGAAGAGAGGAAGGAGGAGCAAACCGAAGTTCCATAAGAACCATAACGCGAAAAAGAAGAGAGCACTGAGAATTCTTCAACTTTAGCTCTTATTCTCGAAGAACCAAGAGTCCAAAAAAGAAGTCTTCTAGAGCTACCAAATGAGCGAATCGAGGACATCAAGATAGAAAAGCTTCCAAAGTTCTCTTCTTATTTTATTCCAGTTCATGATTCCCTTCCAGATGAGAAACTGGTTTGAAAATATGTAAAGACTCCCAAATACACCGAGAGTGGGGTTGAATAGGTTTTGCAAGCAAATAGTACGGAATAAAAATTTACTTTATACGACAACGATAATCACCAAAATATGTAAAGCAATAAAAGCATGTGACACAAATATTTTGGTGACGAAGTGGAAACCAAGAACCTCTTGGAAAAACCACTCTAGTGCAGCGGACCCAGAAAATTGTTTCACTATAAAAGGAGGAGGAAATACAAGTTGTTCACACTTACGAAACCTTTGTCAAGTTGACATGAACTCGTCTAGACAAGTGACCCACTTGCCCAGCTACCACGGTAGTCCTCCTGGAACCTCCGGACTTCCTTTTACCGAATGGTCCAGTCCTCTATTTATAGGCTCAAGAGAACATGCCATGTCAGCCCTAAAATATCATTTCAGGTGATGAGCGTTCGAATCGCTGATGGGCGTTCGAACGGTGCAGCATCATTCGATAGAAGGTGCATCCGACAGCAGACAGTATGGTCCATGTTTCCTGGAAAGTGGATTTCCTATCGAGCAGCATTCGAATGGGAGCAAATGAGATGCGCACAACGATGAATTCCTAAAGACTTGTGCCACGTGGAATCTTCTCATTAGCTAACAAACTTCCTGGATTCCTGCAACTCATCATTCGAACGGTCAACCTAGCTTTCAAACGGCACAAAGGAACAACCTAAAAACAAGCAGACATGCTTTCTAGAAAATCCGTAAAGTGGAACTTTTCTAGGATTCCCGGGCTGTCTAGTGATTGACTGTTCAAATGGTTGCCTACGGTGGAGGTGAACGGGAAACTTATGAAGTCAACTTAAACCCTAGTTGACTGTCGTTCGAACGGCTTCCGAACGGGAAGCACACGGTTGCTACTGTGAGATAAGTGTTTCAAGCTGATCGTTCGAAAGGGATCTACAAACGGGAAGCGCACGGTCGCTTATGAGAGATCAGTAGAATTCTTTGAACTTCTAGTAGAGCGTTTGAACGACTAGCGAATGTAATGCGAACGGTCAACATTGAGCTGCTTCCAGAGAAGAGCATTCGAACAGGCTTCGAACAGTGAAGCGAACGGTCAACACTGACCTGCTTTCTGAGAAGTCCAAACTAGAAATTAGATTTCTGTCGATCTTTGATTAACAGTTTAGATGGATGATCATTTATGGTCCGATTGAACTAAAACTTTGCAGGGACATCCACAACACATAGATCTTCATCGTGAATGGTGGTGATCGAATTCTGAACAATCTTCTTTCAAGATGAAACACATCGAAAGTAGATTCTGCTGTAGAAATGTTCCAACAACAAGGTTTATGATACACAATTTTAACCACTGAATAATGCCAATCAAATACTTAGATATAAATATCTAACAAACTCCCCCTTTGGCAATTCGGTGATAAAACAATACAGATCAAGACAATCAACAGGATAATGAACATGTGAGCACTTGATTGTCGACTCCTTCTTTGGCCAGTTCCAAGGAGACCAACCCTCTTTACTCCCCCTTTTTGTCACAAATTGACAAGAGGGCATTAATTTCTTGAAATACTACGTAAGAAACATCATAGACAAGTGGAAGCTAGAAGATTCAAACCCAAAGCACTCATTTTACCAACATTTTGAGATCAAAAAATGCATGAAATGTAAGAACATGAATACACTCTCCCCCTCAAGGTAAAACCAATTTTAACATGAAGAAGAAGGACCATTAAGAAGAGTATATTTAGACAATGATCGACAAGAGCTAATTACAAAATTCATCTTTTTTAGGGTCAAAGAATACCCAAAACATGGAAGAGTCACAAGAGATGAATGAACATTGTCATTTTTACTCTCCATGCATATGTCAATATGTACCATCACAATCCCTGACACAGTATGTGTGTGTGATAAGCTTCAATTATGAGCCAATCAAAGGACAAAAACATATTGATAGTGAAGCACATACAACTTCCAAACCAAAAGCAAGAAAATCATATCTTGTAATGAGGTTAGAAGTCAAACCTTATCTTGCTATGGCCTAGCCACCTTCATCCAATACTCCCCCCCTTAGTCTTGGCAAGGTTTAAAGCATCATCCGAATTTTCTTTTGAGGATGAGCTAAGCATAAATAGACATAGTGAAAAATTCCATTTAGGAATATTATGGCATTTTGCACATTTCACTTTGAATCTTCTCTTTGAGAAAATGTCTTTCATTTTAACACAAGAAGCTCAAGACAAGGGATTGAGCAGGAATTTTTAGGCTCTAGGTTCAACTAGCTTCTGGTCAATCAAACCTCCAAGAAACTCCAATCTATGCAAATGGTTTGTTCAACACAACAATTTTGTCATGGAAAGAAATTCTTCCTTGAAGCTTAAGTACATAGAAATAGCATGAATGAGATGTGCATTCATGTGCCATAAAAACAAATACTTGAGAAAGCAAATTATGGTTCATTAAAAGAATAATCAACTCAAGCATGATAGGAGTATACCCTAGGCACATGAGTTAAGATGAAATCACATGAAGCATTTGAAGCTCATTCAAGGAATATGTTCAACTTAACAACTCAAGGCGTCACACAACACCACAACTTTCCCAAAAACTTTAAAGCACAAAACACACTCTCAGGGGAAGAACAATACAAAGTATGCATAACAAAATCAAGCATGAGAAGAGAATTCAAAGGGGCACAATATGTCAATCAAGCTCTAGCTCTAAACGTATAGGACCTACTATAGCATGATTTGCTTTAAAATTATTTTTCTAGGCCTTCACTTGTCACACACAAATGGACATAGGATCAGCATATAGACAGAAATAAGGTGGTCCTCACTCAAGATTTCGTCCATACACTTTTCAAATATCACACATATAAGTTTCTAGCGAAGTCCTCTTTGATTGTGCCAAAGGAAGAAATTCTCAAAATACACTATCACAGCTTGCAATGACACAAACACATCAAGATGCAATAGAGATGTGCACACACAAGAAGGAAACACACAAGAGCACAACATGTACTAGGATGAAAAGAACAAGATACCAAGTGGATCCAATCCTAGACATGTAGAAGGGAAGAACTACATTCCTTCACAAATTCCAATAGCCTTTCTAAGGAACTCGAACCTAAGAGCATCAAGAGGTTTGGTAAAGAGGTCGGCTAACTGATTTTCTGAAGAGACAAAGTCAAGAGATATTACTTGTTTTTCAACCAAGTCTCGAATGAAATGATGTCGTATGTCAATATGTGTAGTTCGAGAATGTTGAATTGGATTTTTTGAGATATTGATGGCACTTGTGTTATCATAGAAAATAGACATCTTATCTTGTCTTACCCCGTAGTCTTCAAGCATTTGCTTCATCCAAAGGAGTTGAGTGCAGCAATTTCCAGCAGCAATATATTCGGCCTTAGCATTGGATAAGGAGATGGAATTTTGCTTCTTACTTGACCAAGCAATCATGTTGGTACCAATATAAATGCATTCGCTAGAAGTGCTTTTTTGATCATCGGCATTTCCAGCCCAATCAGCATCAGAGTATCCTGCCATATCAAGATTTGTGTTTTGAGAATAAAAATGCCATAGTTAAGGGTAGAATTAACATACCTGATGATGCGTTAAACCATTGTGAGATGTGATTCCTTTGGATTGGATTGAAAACGAGCACACACTCCAACACTAAAACAAAGATCAGGGCGATTGGCAGTGAGGTAAAGCAAACTTCCAATCATGCTTCGATAAAGTGTAGGATCTGCAATTTTTCCATTTAGATCAGCACTCACCTTCACACTAGTACTCATGGGGGTACAAGCATGACTCTAACCTTAGAGCCCAAATTTCTTCACCAAGTCTTTGGCATACTTGGTTTGAGAGATGAAGATGCCTTCATTAGATTGCTTGACTTGAAGTCCAAGAAAGTAGTTAAGTTCACCAATCATACTCATCTCAAACTCTTGCTTCATGCTTTCAGCAAAATTGTGAGCAAGAGAATCCAAGGTAGCACCAAAAATGATATCATCAACGTAAATTTGAACGATAAGGCTATGTTGATTTTCAAATCGAATGAACAAAGTTTTGTCAACATTTCCCCTAACAAACCCTTGAATTAGGAGAAAAGAAGTAAGTCTATCATACCATGCCTTTTTGAGTTTGAATACATGATCCGGTAGAGAAGAATCTTGAAATCCTTTGGGTTGCTCGACATATACCTCTTTTTGAATAACACCATTCATAAAGGCACTTTTCACATCCATTTGATACAATTTGAATTTGAAATGACATGCAATAGAGAGTAAGATTCTAATGGATTCCAAATGAGCAACAGGAGCAAATGTTTCATCAAAATCTACTCCTTCTATTTGAGTATATCCTTGAGCAACCAATCTAGCTTTATTTCTAATGACAACTTCATTTTCATCAGATTAATTTTTGAAAATCCATTTAGTGCCTATGACATTATGATCAAGAGGGCGAGGGACAAGAGTCCATACCTAATTGCAAGAAAATTGATGAAGTTCTTCATGCATAGCCTCAACCCATCTTTCGTCTTCCAAGGCTTCTTCAACCTTCTTAGGTTCAAGTATGGAGAGATGACAAGAGTAAGTGATATGATTAACCACTCTATTTCTCAACCGAAGTCCTTCATTGACATTTCCAACAACATTTTCTGAAGGATGGTCGTTCTCCACACGAACAAGAGGCTTCTTGAGAAAACACTTTTGAGTAGGAGTGGAGACTTCTTCTTGATCATTGACAGCTTCTTTAGTTTGGAGCAAATCTTCTTTAGGCACTTCTTCTTTTGAAGAACTTAAGTCATCATTTACCATAACATTTATGGATTCCATAACAGTGTTTGTTCGGTGATTGAACACCATGTAAGCACGACTGTTAGAGGAGTAACCAAGGAACATACCTTCATCACTTTTGGTGTTGAATTTCCTAAGATTCTCTCGATCTCAAAGAATGAAGCAAGGACATCCAAACACACAAAAGTATTTTACGGTTGGCTTTCTTCCCTTCCAAATCTCATAAGGTGACATGGTGGTTTCGGGCCTTAGATTCACCCGGTTGATGATATGACTGGTAGTGTTCATAGCTTTCCCCTAGAAATGTTGAGGAAGATCTTTAGAGTGAATCGTGACACGGGCCATCTTGGATCACCCGATTTTTCCATTCTACCACACCATTTTGCTGTGGAGTGATAGGAGATGAGAATTCTTGCTTGGTGCCAAAATGATTGCAAAAGTCTTCAAAGTTTGAGTTCTCAAATTTTGAGCTTGAACAAAAGCATCTGATTTTTCTCTCAATAATAAAACCTATGTATATCGTGAGAAATCATCAACAATAACAAGAATGTATTTCTTACCACCCATGCTTTCAGTTCTTGTAGGTCCCATGAGGTCCATGTGCAAAAGCTCTAAATTTCTGGAAGTATGAATTCCAAAAGTCTTCTTGTGGGCAGAAGTTATTGTAAATCTGCCTAAGTTTGATTTTATCGATCTTAGGCAGATTTACAATAACTTCTTTCTTTGAAAATTTACACAAATCATGATAGTTAAGATGACCTAACCTTTGATGCCAAGGAGCACTTGGATCCATAGAAGCCTTGTTGCATTTGAGACGAGTATTGGCAGTGAGGCCATAGCAATTGTTAGGAGTTCGCTCTCCTCCCATTATCCATTTAACAGAGCTTTCAAAGAAATTGCATTCCTTTTTGGAAAACTGAACGACAAGATCATCATCACAAAATTGGCTAATGCTGAGAGGGTTAGCTTTCAGCCCATCCACATATAGCACTTCTTCAAGAGTTGGTACACCAGGAATTTCTACAACTCCTTTTCCAATGACTTTGGATTTGCTTCCATCACCAAAGGTGATATTTCCACCACAAATTCCTTCTCTGAGTTCCTTGAATAAATACTTGTTACCTGTCATGTGTTTAGAACAAGCACTATCCAAATACCATAAGCATGAATCAATGACATTTATAGCAGTGTGAAAAACAAAAACATGAATCGTTCTCCTTTTTGAAAAACATTTTTTTTTTCCATCTTGAGAGGATTCTGAGGACATACTTGAGCATCCTTTGCAAGAGGTGTGTGAGCAAGAGGCAAGTTTTTCATTTGCTTCTTTCATTTGTTTCAACAGTCACACCAAGTGAGACATGACACTAGAATCACTCACGTCCACATTTTGAGAAAGGGAAGTTTCTTGAAAATCAATACTAGTATTACGATAAACACACCCCAAGCGAGATTTATGAAGCATCTCTTCTAACATTCTAGTTTTATCAATGAGCAAGAGATTCAAAGTATCACAATCTTGGAGTTTGTCAAGCATATGATTTCTCTCATTTTCAACAATCCTAAGTTTCCTCAAGTTGTTTGCATTGGTAGCTCTTAATTGAGAAAACTCGGAGAAAAATCTATTATAAGTATCTCGAGGGTCATTGTCTCTATTAGCATCATAATCAGAGTAATAAGAGAAATCAAATAACATATTGTTATTGGCAGAATCTAAAGCACAATCATGAGATAGAGACATCAAGGGAGTTTTACAAGATCACACTCAAGAAATTAATCCTTCACGGAGTGAACCCTCTCTGATACCAATTGAAAATATGTAAAGACTCCCAAATACGCCTAGAAGGTGCGTTGAATAGGTGTCGCAAGCAAATAGTGCAAAATAAAAATTTACTTTATGCAACAACGATAATCAGCAAAATATGTAAAGCAATAAAAGCATATGACACAAATATTTTGGTGACGAAGTGGAAACCAAGAACCTCTTGGAAAAACCACTCCGGGGCAGCGGACCTAGAAAATCGTTTCACTATAAAAGGAGAAGGAAATACAAGTTGTTCACACATACAAAACCTTTGTCAAGTTGACATGAACTCGTCTAGACAAGCGACCCACTTGCCCAGCTACCGCGGTAGTCCTCCTGGAACCTCCGGACTTCCTTTTACCAATTTTCCTTGTTAGAACCTCTAACAAGCTGCATCAACCCAAGTAACAAATATAATCAATACAACACTTGTTGAAAACAACTTCAACAATTACTCTAAGAGAGTATGGCTCAAAGGCACATAAGAAATGAACTCTCTTAGTACACAACAAGCAAATTTAAGCACTAAGGCTTTTCTCTCTAGATGAGCTTATACACTCTGTATTTTGCTTGATAGAAACAATGGGCAGGTCCTCTATTTATAGGCTCAAGAGAACTTGCCATGTAATCACAAAAATATCGTTTTAGGTGACGAGCATTCGAATGGTTGATGGGCGTTCGAACAGTGCAGCATCGCACGATAGAAGGTGCATTTGACAGCAGACAGTCTAGTTCATGTTTCCGGGAAAGTGGATTTCTTGTCAGCCAGCATTCGAACGGGAGTGAACGAGATGCGCACGGCGATGCATTTCTGAAGACTTGTGCCACATGGAATCTTCTCATTGACTAACAAACTTCCTGGATTCCTACAACTCATCGTTCGAACGGTGAACCTAGTGTTTGAACGGCACAAAGGAACAACCTGAAAACAAGCAGACATGCTTTCTAGAAAATCCACAAAGTGGAAATTTTTTGGGATTCTCGGGCTGTCTAGCAACTGATTGTTCGAACGGTTGCCTACGGTGGAGGCGAACGGGAAACCTTTGAAGTCAACTTAAACCTAGTTGATTGTTGTTTGAATGGCTTCCGAACGGGAAGCGCACAGTCGCTTATGTAAGATAAGTGTTTCAAGCTGATCGTTCAAATGGATTTCGAACTGGAAGCGCACGGCCGCTCCTGAGAGATTACTAGAATTCTTTGAACTTCTGGTAGAGCGTTCGAATAGCTAGCAAATGTCACACGAACGGTCAACACTGACCTGCTTCTAGAAAAGAGCGTTCGAACAAGCTTCAAGCAGTGAAGCAGACGGTCAACACTGAACTGCTTTCTGAGATGGTCGTTCGAACAGGCTCCGCACGGAGAGCGCACGGTCACCTCTGACCTGCTTCTTGAGAAGTCTAAACTGGAACTTGGATTTTCGTCGGTCTTTGATCAACAGTTTAGATGGATGATCGTCTATGGTCCGATTGAACTAAAACTTTGCAAGGATGTCCACAACACTTAGATCTTCATAGTGAATGGTGGCGATCGAATCCAGAACAATCTTCTTTCAAGATGAAACACATCGAAAGTAGATTCTGCTGTAGAAATGTTCCAACAACAAGGTTTATGATACACAATTTTAATCACTGAATAATGCCAATCAAATACATAGATATAAATATCTAACATGGTTGAGAAAACTCAGAATGGTCTGTCCCGATCTACAGACATTTGGAATCCCCTTGCTATAGGAAAAATTCATTCTCAGTGGTGCAAGAGAAGAAAAGATTGGTGCTTCAAGTTTAAAGTACCACAGTCTAGCTGAAGACGTTAAACTTAACGCTCATGGGAGGCACCCCACAACATATCCTTTTTATTTCTTTGTTTTTTATTTATTTTTTTTTTTATTTTCATTTTATTTATTTATTTTGTTTTCCGTTGTTACCTTAATGTTTTGTTTTTTAGGGAAAAGTACGCTTGCATTCAAGTTTGGGGGTGTACTAGGAGCCATGCTATTCCAGACAGTTCATCCATCTCCTGGGTAAGATCTTTCCATGTTATACACACATTGGGGACAATGTGTAATTTAAGTTTGGGGGTATGGGAGACACTTTACACACACTTTCTCCAATTTTTTAAAAATATGCAAGTTCATGTTTGTCTTAAAATTTTGGTTGATCTGAAAAATTGTGATTTGATTTCATTGATAAGCTTAAAATTTTGAACACATGATCTGATAATAGAGTTTTTAAGTTTTGTTACTTACTTTAGGCATCTAAGAATTCGCCTTTTTGATCTGATCTGACACAAGCACATTAGCACATAATTTGTGGGGTATGACATGAAAGCCTAATGTGCGTGTTTCTATGAAACTGGATGACTTATTAGAAGAATGCTTTGGCATATATGTATAAAAAAAAAAAAAAAGATCAGTGATAAACTTTTCACTAAGTAACTAGACCTCTTGCCTCATTAAACATTGAGTGTTCATGTCGAAAGGTGAATAATTTTGATTTGGTTAATGTCATGGTTAGTTTGGTTTCGTAGCCTTTTTGACTCAAGCTAGTAAGTCCTTAGGGGTGTCTTTACACCTAATGCCCTAAAACCATATGGTTTGGGAGTCATTGGCTTAACACTCGCTACATGGGTCAATTAGAAAGCTTAAGGGAACCTAACATCGCACAGCCCGACCAAGAAGAAAAAAAGAAACAAAAAAAAAAAAAAAAGAAAAAGAAAAAGAAAAAGAGAAACAAAAAAGAAAGTTATGCCATAGTTATTCACTCTTATGAGAATTTCAGTGAACTTTGAGATAGTGAGACATTACATATTTGAAATAATTGGAAGCTTCATATTTATATGCTAGTTCACTTTACACTGTTTCGAACTTGTGATGCCTTAGCCTGCCTTTTGTAAGTGATTAGACTTCAAAATCCAAATCATTATGAAGATGCAGTTTATCTTTTTAAGTTTGCCAATGAATGCAAACCATGGTTTTGAGTGATACTTGAGTTTTGGATAACATGAACTTGTGCATAATGTTTGTGGGTAACATTCCTAGAAAACCCTCATGAGATTTCACTCGTCCTCTAGGGAAAACCTAGGAGTTTAAAAGGCTTGTTGCATATGCTAAATACAATCGTACATCCCATGAAAGATGGATTTATCTTTTTGTTTTCCATTTAGTTTTTAGTTTCGTATTGCTAAAGGACTAGCAATATGTAAGTTTGGGGGTGTGTTAAGTGCCAAAATATTCATATTTTAGTCCTTAACTTATATTTGTTAATTCCTTAGTTTTGATAGTTTGTGCAATTTTATTTCCTTTTTGTGTTTTCTATGATTTTGTAGGTCATGGAAGAAAAGGAAGCACTTCTGTTGTGCAAATATCTACCTAAATTAATAGGTAAATAATTGTATGTTTTACCTGCAAGTGCACAAGGGCAACATAGTAGTATATGATGCAAGTACGGGTTCATTCCCACGAGGATTGTTAAATTTTGCTTAAAATAAATTTCGTAAGTAAAACAAAACAAAGATTGATTTTGAGTTGATAATAATAAAAGGTAGGGCTTTGATATCCACCACTAATTATATTTAGATAAGATAACAATTTGTCAATGCTTTGATCATGTTATGCATACTTAATGTTTGTCAACTAAAGGGTGTGGGTGTCTACTCTTTAAGCTATTGATTTCCCTAAGCAACGAATTAGGCATGGGTGTCTACTCTAATTCTTTTCTTTCTTAAAGGATTTAGCATGGGTGTCTACTAAGTTGTTTTTAAGAAAGCTTGAATTTGTGGAAATCGACAAACACATGAGGCCTAGGGCATGGGTGTCTACTCCTGATTCTCCATGTTGATTAACCCAAGAACCCAGCGTGGATTTCTTTTGTTACTTTTATTAAACCTAGGACTCAGTCATCCAAATTGATTTAACTCACTAGTACATACCACATGCATATGTTGATCAGGCAAACACATATGAGGAATTTCTGAAAACAGGAATTAATCAAGTTAAATATCACAACATGATCATCACAAAGGCGCCAATATTGAATATTAAATAAACATAATTCGGGCTTCAATCTAGCCCTACTAAGTAAATTAGTTACACATGAGTTTGATGTTAAACATCTTCATAAAATAAAATAAAAAGGAAAAGAATAAACCCGAAACTTGAATTTGAAGAGCTCCAATTCTTCTCCTTGGAAATTGTGTCCCTATTCTAAAAGTTTAAGGGTGTATTTATAAGCCTTAGGAGTACTTTAGAAACCCTAAAAAACGTAGGGTTTGAGCCCTAGTTCGCACAAAGTTTCAAAACCCTAAAATCACACTTTCCATAAAGAGGCTGGCGGCTGGCTTGCACCTCACGCACGGGTGCGCTTGATCGCTACCCGTGTGCGATCAATCGTAGGATTGTGATCGATCCTCTATGCTGGGCGCTCAATCGCAAGTGCGATCGAGGCTGTTGCTTGTGCACATGAGCGCACGCCTTGCGCTCGTCTTGGTCTTCGCCTATAGTGTGCTCGATCGCACTACCAAAGCCTCCAATTTTCTCCAAAATAGCTCTTTATGCCCAAAACTTCCGAAATGGCTTCCTTTTCTTCCAACAACCTACAAAAACAGAGAAAGCACATAAAAGAACTAAAATGACATAAATTAATCAAAACTAAAGGATTAACAAATGTAAGTTAAGGGCTAAAATATGAATATTTTAGCACTTAACACACCCTCAAACTTATATATTGCTTGTCCCTTAGTAATACAAAACTAAAAACTAAATGGACAAAAAAAAAAAAAATCCATCTTTCGTGGGATGTACGATTGCATTTAGCATATGCAACAAGCCTTTTAAACCCCTAGGAATTCCCTAGAGGACGAGTGAAGTCTCATGAGGGTTTTCCAGAAATGTTGCCCACAAACATCATGCAAGAGTTCATGTTATCCAAAAATTAAGGTAAACTCAAGATCGTGATTTTTATTCATTAGCAAGCTTAAAAAGATAAACTCCATCTTCACAATGAATTGGAATCTCAAAGTTTAATTACTTACAAATGACATGCTAAAGCATCACAAGTTTGAAAATAGTGTAAGGTGAACCTAGCACTTAAATATGAAGCTTCCAATTACATCCAATGTGCAATGTCTCAATATCTCAAACTTAACTGAAATCCCTATTAGAATGAATATCTATGGAATCTATTTCTTTTTTCTTTTCTTCTCTTTTTTTTTTTTTTTTTGGTCAGGTTGTGCAATGTTTAGTTCCCTTAAGCTTTCTAATTGACCCATGTAACGAGTGTTAAGTCAATGACTCCCAAACCTGGTGGTTTTAGGGCATTAGGTGTAAAACACCCCTAAGGACTTACTAACTCGAGTCAAAAAGGCTATGAAACCAAACTAACCATGACATTAATCAAATCAAAATTTTTCACCTTTTGATGTGAACACTTAATGCTTTGAGGCAAGAGGTCCAATTACTTAGTGAAAAGCTTATCAATGATTTTTTTTTTTTTTTTAATTTTTTTTATCACATATATGTATGCCAAAGTATCCATCTAATACGTCATCCAGTTTCACCCAAGACATAAAAACACACACATTAGACTTTCATGTCATACCCCACAAATTATGTGCTAATGTGCTTGTGTGATTAGATCGAACATGTGAATTCTCAACTATCCTAAGCAAGTAACCAAACTTAACAAATTCTATCATTAGATCATGTGTTCAAAATTTTAAGCTCTCTAATGAAATCAAATCACAATTCTTCCAGATTAACCAAAATTTTAAGGCAAACATGAACATGCAAAAAAAATCTTCTTTTTTTTTTTTTTTTTTAAACATAACAAACAAAGCAAACAACATGAAACTGGGAGAAAGTGTGTGTAGAGTGTTCCCATACCCCCAAACTTAAATGGCACATTGTCCCCAATGTGTCTAAAACATGGAAAGAATTTACCCGGTATATGGTCAAAATGGTCTTGGAAGAGCATGGGTCATAGCACACCCCCAAACTTGAATCGAAGCACACTTGTCCCTGCAAAATAAGAAAACACGAAAACAAGTAAAATGAAACAAAACTAAACTAAAGATAAATATAAAGATTAAGTGAAAAATAACTAAAACAAAATGACAAGATAAACTATGGGGTGCCTCCTATGAGCACTAAGTTTAACGTCTTCAGCCAGACTGTGATCCCCTCTCAGTGCTATCCCGAAGAAGATGCTCCTGATGGTGGTGGCAAACGGCTTAAAATGGACTGCATCAGCTCTTCTAAGGGGGCGAATCTCTGATTTGTCGCGATTCTATCCTCCCAAGCCTCCCGTCTTTGATCTGTGAGCTCTCGCTGGAGTCCTACCACTTCTTCACTAATGGAACGATACTATGCTACACGCAAAGTGACAGTTGCCTACTCTTTTGCTACTTCCTTCTCAGCTGCAGGTTCATCTTCTACCATCGGCTCTGCCTCAAACTCCTCCACTTCAGCTGCTGGTGCTTGAGGTACCCTGGGCATGTGGGAACAGCTTTGGTTCCATTGGCGAATGCCAAACTTTGGGGTCGTGGTGATTGGCTCATCTACTGAGGTGCCCTTGATGCCCTTTTTCCGAAGGATGCAAGTGATTAAGTATGGAAAAGGCATCCCCCATGAATGGGTCTATTCATCTCCCCCGACATGCACCCCATTCCAGAACTTGTGAATTTGGTTCCAAATGATTGCAGGAATGGAACACCAAGCACCTTTATGAAAGGCATAAAGTGTTTACAAGAATTGATCACGCCTTTGAGTCTTGTGTCCCAGTGGAAAGGCATTGCGGTGCAGAATAGAGTCCACAAGCCAAAGTTGTGGAGGTAGCTTGGATCTGCTGCCAACATTATGATATGTGTCAACATATTGCCCTTGACACATGTCCTCAACAATTTTTGCCACATAGAATCTGGGACGCTGCTCTGCAAGCTGCGCTCCTTCGGGGGGGTGCTCATCATTGCATTGTAAAGCGGTGGCAATGTCAACTAAAGTCACTTCAATAGCTTGGTCATGAACTGTGGAGGACATAGCTACCGGCCTGTTGCAATCTTGAGATAGATTAGCATAGAATTCGGCCACCAATTTTTTATATGTTGTGGAGGTGACTGGCTTGAATAGCTTTTTTAGCCCTCGGCGCTTGAATTCGGCAACCACCCATTGAGTAGCTTCAAAATGTTGGAAATCCTCTCTAATGGAAAAAGTGGTCTCAAACAGCAGCTCCCGCTCCTCACAAGTGGGCAGGGGGGAAATGGCTTGGGTATCAGAGCCTCGAGAGGATGAAGCTCGAGCTTTCGGCATGGTGAGCTTGTTTTAGGAATTTTGTCAAACACTTGGTGTGCATTGGTACGACCAAGGTTTCAAAATCACAGCAACAATTGCCCAAACCCCCTGCAAAACAAGGAAAATCCAACCACAGAGGCAATTGTGGGTAGACAAACACCCACAAATTGCAAACATTTTGAAAGAAAAAAAAAAAAAAAAAAAGAGATTGGGAAGAAGCGAAGTTGGGGTGGAGATAGGTGAAAAGGGGAATGGGTGTGAGTGTTGTGTGGTGATGAATGGTGGCCAGAGAGGAGAACGTTGTCGTGGAGGTGCAGTGGTGGTGAGTGAAAGCTGGTGGAGGTGAGGAGTGGTGGTGTGCTGGTTGAGTGAAGTGAGAGTGCAGGTCGGGCGTACATTGCAGGGAAGAAGTGAGGTGAAAAACGGGGAAGGTGACCTAAAATAGGTCATGTGACCTGCTGCCCGAGTGCGCTCGATCACACGCAAGGTGCGCTTGATCGCACTCGTGCAGTTGTGTGCATGTGTGGTGGTGGTGCGCTCGAATGCACGGAAGTTGCACTCGGTCGCACTAACAGAATTTAAAACGCACCAAGGTGCGCTCGATCGCACTAACAGAATGGAAAACGCACATTTTTTTCTTTTTTTTTTTTGTGATAAAAAAATGCAAAATGAACAGCAACTTACTGAAATAAAGAAAAACAGACACAACATATAAGTAAGGACACTCAAAGCACTACGAAAAATTAGGAAAATTTTTTTGACACAATGGAAAGGAAATCAAAAGATAGAAATTTGTATCGCATCAAGTGGACTCAGTACCACTGATCTGAGTAGATGCACTCGAGCTCCTGGACTGCTCAAACGCTTCCACTAGTAGCTTCAATGCTACTATTTTAGGGAGATGCACTTGAACTCCACTGACTGTGGCTCAAGTGCTCTTGGTGGTGCTGCACATTGGACAAACTGGAGTGCCAAATCTTGATCTCTTGGTGCAAGGTTCATTTCAATGTATGGCTTCACTCTATGTCCATTTACCTTGAATAATTGATTTTTCTGTGGGTTGTGAACCTCCAAAGCTCCATAAGGGAATAATTGGGTAACAATACAAGGTCCAAACCATCTTGACTTAAGCTTACCAGGGAAAAGTTTCAATCTTGAATTATAGATCAATACTCTCTTGTTAAGTGCTAAAATATTCATATTTTAAGCCCTTAACTTACATGTGTTAGTCCTTTAGTTTTGGTTAAATTATGCATTTTAGTTCTTTTAAGTGTTTTCCTTGTTTTTGTAGGTTCTTGGCAGAAAAAGAAGCAATCTCAGAAGTTTCAGACTTAAAAGAGCTATTTTGGGAAAATTAGAGGCTCTGGTAGTGCAATCGATCACACGGGAGTAGCGATCGAGCGCACTACAGGCAAAGACCACGAAGCGCAAGGCACCTGCAATCGAGCACCCAGCACAAGAGGATCGATCGCAGTCCTGCGATCGAGCACACCCGTGCGTGATGGGCAAGTCAGCCGCCAGCCTTGATATGGGAAGTACAATTTCTAGGGTTTTGTAACTTTGTGTGAACTAGGGCTCAAACCCTACAATTTTTAGGGTTTCTAGAGTATTCCTAAGGCTTATAAATAGACCCTTAAACCTCTAGAATACACACACAATTTCCGAGGAGAAGAAGTGGAGCTCTTCAAGTTCAAGTTTCGGGTTTATTCTTTACCTTTCTTTTTATTTTATGAAGATGTTTAACATCAAACTTATGTGTAACTAATTTACTTAGCAGGGCTAGATTAAAGCCCTAGTTATGTAGTTAATATTCAATATTGGCGCCTTTGTGATGATCATGTTGTGGTATTTAACTTGATTAATTCCTGCTTTCATGAATTCCTCATATGTGTGTGCCTGATCAACATATGTATGTGGTATGGACTAGTTAACTAAATCAATTTGGATGACCGAGTCCTGGGT
The DNA here is from genome assembly GCF_901000735.1 of Corylus avellana. NCBI lineage: Eukaryota > Viridiplantae > Streptophyta > Magnoliopsida > Fagales > Betulaceae > Corylus > Corylus avellana. The sequence continues at coordinate 11,570,736 of NC_081544.1, read as the reverse complement.
TTAATAAAAGTAACCAAAGAAATCCACACTAGGTTCTTGGGTTAATCAAAATTGGGAACTGGGAGTATAAACCCATGCCCTAGGCCTTATGTGTTTGTCGATTTCCACAGAATTATGCTTTCTTAAAGAGCAACTTAGTATACACCTATGCTAAATCCTTTAAGAAAAAAAAGAGTATACACCCATCGCAAACTCGTTGCTTAGGGAAATCAATAGCTTGAGGAGTATACTCCTATGCCCTTAGGTTGACAAACATTAGATATACATAACGTGATCAAAACATTGGCATATTGATATACTATCTAAATATAATTAGTGGTGGATATCAAAGCCCTACCTTTTTATTATTATCAACTCAAATTCAATCCTTGTTTTATTTTACTTTTGGAATTTATTTTAAGCAAAATTTAGCAATCCTTGTGGAAATGACCCCATACTTGCATTATATACTACTATGTTGACCTTGTGCACTTGTGGGTAAAACATACAATTATTTGCCTATTAATTTAGGCAGATATTTGTAACAACAAGTTTTTGGCGCCGTTGTTGAGGATTGTGGCAAATTTTGTTTAGAATTATTTTCCTTTACTTGTGTTATTTTAATTTTCAATTTTAAATTTTTCGTTTTATTAAAGATCAAAAATATTTTCCATTTTTCTTAATTTTTCTGTTTTCTGTTTCAATTTTGCGGACTAGCATTCTATTACTACGATCGAGCGGCGGCCGAGTGCGATCAAGCGCACTAACCTGCAATCGAGCGCAGTTTGAGGGAGCATCCGAACAAGCAGCACTGAAGCTGCTTTGACTAACAGAGGCAATTCAATTTATGCAGGGTTGTCTATCTCAAGATTCCACCGTCATCCCACTCAATCCCAAAATTGAGCGGACAATTCGACATAGGCCTAGAGATAAAAAAGAAGAGGAAGAAGTTAAGGAGACAATGGAAGATTTACAAGAGAACCCACCAATTATGCCAAGACAACTAGAGGCAAATCCACCACCGGTGCGAAGACCGATGAAACAGGCTTTCATCCTAACAAACCTCAACCAGCCATCATGCATAGCATATGAACCGGAGGTGTAAGGCAATTATTATATTTCTCCTCAAATACTCAAAGCATTGACTCACTTTAAGGGCACAGCTACTGATGATTCTAACTTGCATCTTAAGGAGTTCTTTGATCTATGCAAGCTGCAGCACATCCAAGGCCTAACTCCGAAGAAACTCAGGTTAGTCCTCTTTCCTTTCTCCTTGAAAGATAATGCTAAACTGTGGTATAATTCTGTGCCTGCAGATTCCATGCATACATGGAAGGAATTAGCCACCAATTCCTGAAGAAGTTTTTCCCAGCTCAAAAGACAAGACAACTTAAAAGGGAACTTCAAATGTTCCAACAGAGAGATGGAGATCTTTTCTTCGAGGCATGGGACCACTTCAATTCATTGATTCTAAAGTGCCCACATCACAACATCCCTCAAGATGATCAGGTACAAATTTTTTATGAAGGCTTATGATGTACAAATTTAATTGTACTCGCAAGCGCACGAGTCGTGTGCAGTACAACGTGTGCAAGTGCGAGGTCGATCCACAGGGAACTGTGTCATGAAAACTAATTCTTATCTAAACTAATCCTATTTTAACCTAGTTCCGAAGTTTATCGTGTATTTGAAATTGAAAATAAAAACTGAAACAAAATGAAATAATTAAAAGATAAAAAGGGCACTAAGGTTTTCAGAATCCACCTCACCAAATTAAAGCATACATTCTCATGTGTTTGTTCATACATCTGACAAACAATTAAAACCTATGCATGTTTTATTGTTTTTTTATAAACCAATTGAATCATTCGATGAATCCATCTCTATTACAAATCACAACGAATATCCAATTGATATCAAATCATCCACTGTATCCGTAAATCACAATGGATATAAGTCTCAATCAAATCATTCGATGTATCCGTTGGATGAAACACAACGAATATCCAACGTTTAGACGATTTATAAACAACAATCAATCACAATTTTGTCACGAAATTGAATTGAAAAGAACATACATTACATTAAACGACGGATTTGTACGAACAAAACATAAAAATATAAAACTAATCAATGGCAAGGCTTCATCTTCAACCTTAGTTGAAGATTTAGCCTCTCATGACAAAAGAAATCATAAAGAAACTAAATTACTTCATTAAAATTAAAAACTTACAAAAGAATTCGAGTTCCAAGCTACAAAAACCCAGAAAACACGAAAAACGACCAAGAACGGCGCGTCTCCGTACGTTTACAATAGAAAAAAAATGGTATTTATAAGTTAATTTTAGGGTTTCAGCGCTGCCAGGTCGGCCAAGTGTGCTCGATCGTACTTGTGCAACAAGTTTGCTGCTGCACAGGGTGCGAATTAGCCTACTCTTGTGAAATATGACTTTGTAGATCTTTGAGTTAGCTTTCCAATGACACCAAGACCGCTTCAATCCGAGCTATACAACTCTAGATATGGCCTTTTTATCGGGACTCGTCGAGTGCGAATCATCCCTTGATTCCAATTTGCTACCAACACTCCATGAAGTGTCTTAAACCCCAGAATGAGTTGCAACTATCACCTTAAAGCCACATTTTTCTCTTAACAGCCTGCAAATCACTAAAACACCAAAACTAACCAAAACATCAGAAAATAATAAAGCTAAAGGCTTAGTAAATGCAAATTAATGGGTCAAAATATGCAATATTTGGCACTCATCAAATACTCCCAAACTTACATTTTGCTAGTCCCTTAGCAAAACAAAATGAAAAACGAATTGAAAGCAAGAAACATAAGTCCACTATCGTGGGACAGACGATTGCATTTAGCATATGCAACAAGCCTTTTAAACCCCTAGACATCCCTAGTGGACGAGTGAAGTCTCGTGAGGGTTTAACAGAAATGATACCCACAAACATTTTTAACACTATGTCATTGACAAACACAATTTCCACATAAACACATGGTTCTCACAACATGAGTAGGTTTAACGAAGTAAACACCACAATCAAATCATCAAGCCAACCATAAATCATTCAACTCAAAGGTGGAAATTTGAGACAACACAAGCTCCAATAAGTGCAAAGAGAGACTAACACAAAGTGAAGAGGCTTCAATTTTTCTCAAAGTTTGGTGTACCTCAAAATTCATAGGAATTCACACAGATGAAAACACCAAAGGCTTAGATCAAGATATGCATTATATATATATTTTTTTTTTTGTGTAGGCTGTGCAATGATCGGCTCCCTTAAGCTTTCTAATTGACCGATGTAACGAGTGTTTGGCCAGTGACTCCCAAACTAGATAGTTTTAGGGCACTAAATGTAAAACATCCCTAAGGCATAATTACTCAAGTCAAAAAGGTTACGAAGCCAAACTAGCCATACAGTCAAGCAAGTTGAATTTCTCATCTTTTTACGCGAACACTCAATGTTTAGTGAGGCATGAGGTCCGGTTACTCAATGAAAAGCTCAAACTGATGATGACACTTTTTTCTTTTATTTATTTATTTATTTATTTTTATTTTTTTATCTTCAAGCCAAGGTTTCATCAACACTTCATCCTACAAATTGCAAGGCACACCCTAATCAATCCAAATCTCATACCTCACAGACTTTATGCTAGTGTGCTTGTGATAATCAACTTAGACATGTGAAGTCTCTCTAATCCACCAAATGAGTCGAATGACTCAGATTTCTAATGACATGTTGTGTTCAAAATGCTAAACATACTAATGACATGCAAACCATAGTTATGATGTAACTCATGCCTAATCAACAACGAAGCAATTTTTTTTTTTTAAACAAAACAAACAGATAAAAACAAACAAAAAGACACAAACAAACAGAAAGACAACGTGTTTTTCCACACCCCCAAACTTAGATGACACATTGTCCCCAATGTGACAAGAGATACAATACCGTGGGATGAGGAAACTCGAGTGTGCAAAGGCCAGGGCGTCCCCCAAACTTGAACACCAAAACACCTGTCAAAATCTAACAGCAATATTTCCTCATAGAAACAAACATCAAAAAAATTAATTGCTGTTAGAGACAAAAAATGAAATGACAAGAAATGAAGTGACAAAAGGAAAAGAAATCAAAAATAAAGTGCATAAAATAAACAGGAAGAAAGAAGACCACACTTTCCCCGATCATTTGGGTGTCCAACCAATCCCTTCCACTCTTTCTTCTTAAGAATTTATATCCCTCTGGAAGGATGTTTCGCCATCTTATGTAGCCAACTTGCTTGCTCCGAAGGATCTTCTTGGGACGAGGCTTCCTAGGTTTGCTCGCTTGTTTGCAAAGATCCTTGAGAGTCTTGGCATGAAATGGCTCTTTGAGACATTGAATAAGTTGAGCTTGGGGTTCATGAAGTGTCTCAAGAGGGATTGTGACAAAGGAATGAGCTTCAGTACTCACTTCCTTGTCATTGGATAGACTTGGAGTTGGCAAGGGATCAATTTGCACAACTTGCTCCTCTTTTTCTTCCTCCTCATGGTTACCCACAATGAAAGGCTTAGCTGCTAATGAGGGTGAGTTAGGGAATGATATCTCAGTGGTTTCCCCATTCTCAGTTCGCATCTTGGGAGTGGAGCCCAATAAAGCATCAGCTTGCTCAAGTAACTTGTCAAGGTCTAGGTCACATCCAAATTGAGCAAAGCACTTTCCCAATGGGTCCTCTAGACTTGGCTCATCAACAGTCTCCTCAACAACTTTCTCTCTCCCAATTGGGGTGGTGGCTTGGACATGCTCATGATAAGGATTGCTGGAATCATCCTCATCAATCATGTAGAGCCTTTCAGCCATCAACTGACTTTGAAGCTCTTCTCCCTCTATTCTGGTGAGTTCAGCAACTAAATGACCAAGCTGTCCTTCCAAGTTTTCAATTGCTTGAGTGTTGTCCATGGCTGCATTCTTCATTTCATTTATGGCTCGGGAATTGACCATGGTGGCATTTTTAAGCTCTTGCAAGGTTTGGCCATTAGACTGTATGAACTCTTTGAGGGTGTTTTTCAATGATAAATATTGTGGAGGATAATTTCAGGGTGAAGGGGTAGAGGATTGGTTGTCGAACTACAGGAATTTAGGATCGTGCAGTTCATCAAATTTGGGAGCATAATTTCCCATAGCATTAGCTTGCCATGAGAAATTAGAATGGTTTCTTCAGTCTGGGGTGTAGCAACTGAAATTTGAATCAGACCCCGGACTAGAGAAGTTGGTGTTCATCTGCTCATGCGAAAAATTGGAAAATCGTCCCCAGGATGGACAATTACCTGAACTATGATAAGGGTTAGAGCAGTATGAACATGGTCCATGTGGGTAAAAATGGTGAGGATAGTTGGTAGGAGCGGGTGTCCTACAACTAGGGGTAGCATTAAAATTACCTAAAGGAAAATTCATGCTTATCCTCACTCTTTAAACAAAACACATTTCCACATGAAACATTAACCAAAATTTTTTTGTTTTTTGTTTTTTTTTTTTTTGGTCTTTTTTTTTTTTAAGCAACTGTAAACAGAAGCAAATAAAAATAAAATATAAAGAAACAAATTGTAAAAAGAAAATAACTAGTAGAAAAATAAAATCAATTTAAACCAAAATCAATTTTCACAAACAAACAATTCCCCAGCAACGGCGCCAAAATTTGATGTACAAATTTAATTGTACTCGCAAGCGCACGAGTCGTGTGCAGTACAGCGTGTGCATGTGCGAAGTCGATCCACAGGGAATTGTGTCATGAAAACTAATTCTTATCTAAACTAATCCTATTTTAACCTAGTTTCGAAGTGTGTCGTGCATTTGAAATTGAAAATAAAAACTGAAACAAAATGAAATAATTAAAAGATAAAAAGGGCACTAAGGTTTTCAGAATCCAACTCACCAAATTAAAGCATACACTCTCATGTGTTTGTTCATACATCTGACAAACAATTAAAACCTATGCATGTTCTATTGTTTTTTTATAAACCAATTGAATCATTCGATGAATCCATCTCTATTACAAATCACAACGAATATCCAATTGATATCAAATCATCCACTGTATTCGTAAATCACAATGGATATAAGTCTCAATCAAATCATTCGATGTATCCGTTGGATGAAACACAACGAATATCCAACGTTTTGACGATTTATAAACAACAATCAATCACAATTTTGTCACGAAATTGAATTGAAACGAACATACATTACATTAAACGACGGATTTGTACGAACAAAACATAAAAATATAAAACTAATCAATGGCAAGGCTTCATCTTCAACCTTAGTTGATGATTTAGCCTCTCATGACCAAAGAAATCATAAAGAAACTAAATTACTTCATTAAAATTAAAAACTTACAAAAGAATTCGAGTTCCAAGCTACAAAAACCCAGAAAACACGAAAAGCGACCAAGAACAATACCCTCGGCGCGTCTCCATACGTTTACAATAGAAAAAATAGTATTTATAAGCTAATTTTAGGGTTTCAGCGCTACCAGGTCGGCCGAGTGCGCTCGATCGCACTCTTGGTGCGAGCGATCGTACTTGTGCAACAAGTTTGCTGCTGCACAGGGCGCGAGTGCGATCGATCACAATTCCAGTTGGAATCAGCCCCTCTCTTGTGAAATATGATTTTGTAGATCTTTGAGCTAGCTTTCGAATGACACCAAGACTGCTTCAATCCGAGCGATACAACTCTAGATATGGCTTTTTTAGCGGGACTCGTCGAGTGCGAATCATCCCTCGATTCCAATTTGCTACCAACGCTCCATGAAGTGTCTTAAGCCCCAGAATGAGTTGCAACTATCACCTTAAAGCCGCATTTTTCTCTTAACAGCCTGTAAATCACTAAAACACCAAAACTAACCAAAACATCATAAAATAATAAAGCTAAAGGCTTAGTAAATGCAAATTAAGGGGTCAAAATATGCTATATTTGGCACTCATCAGCTTAGATGATACTAACAAAGGGATGGTTGATTCAGCTTGCGGACGAGCACTTATGGAAAAGAGCAGTGAGGAAGCCACGGAGCTCTTCGAAACACTAAGTGAGCATTCCCAACAATTATTCTCTAGAAGGAGGCGAGGAGTAAAAAGTAAGGGCATATATGAAGTAAACTTCAATGGTGGATCTCCAAATCAGACGGCTGCTATGGAAAGAAAGCTAGATATGGTTGTCAAAGCCATGACTGCTTAGAACATCTCACCTATTGAACAAGACACACCAATCCAGATATGTGCTATATGTTCTCATTGTGATCACACTACTAAGACATGTCCGTTATCTCAATTTGCAGATCAAGAAGAGGTGAATTATGTTGGACAAAACAATTAGCCCCACAAGAACAATCCATACTCCAACACCTACAATCCAGGGTGGCGCAACCACCCCAATTTCTCATGGAGTAACAATCAAGGACAGTAGAGGGGTCCCCAACAACCAGTCCAACCAGTTTAGGAGCCAAAGAAGAATGACCTGGAGAGTATTGTACATCAATTTGTGATTGCGCAGCAACAAACCAATGCCAAGCATGAGAAATCCATTCAAAGGACCGAGCAAGCTATCCAAAGACTGGAAGTACAAATGGGGCAAAATGGCAAAGGAGCTGAGTGAAAGAAAGTAGGGTGAATTTCCATCCCAAACAATACCCAATCTAGGGGGTCACCAGCAGCTAAAAGTAGTCACAATTCTCAAAAATAAAATGAGAAGGTGAATGCACCACCCTTCCCTCAAAGGTTAGTCAAACCAAAGAAAGAAAAACAACTCATGGATATCTTTGAGACCTTGAGGAAAGTAGAAATCAACATTCCTTTATTAGATGCAATTAAACAGATTCCTTCATATGCTAAATTTTTAAAGGATTGTTGTACTAATAAAAAGAAGTTTCAGGAGCATGAGATAGTGGCCTTAACAGAGGAGGTAAGTGCAGTTTTGTTAAGAAAATTACCACCAAAGCTAACAGATCCGGGTAGTTTTACCATTCCTTGCAGGATAGGAGACCATCTTTTTGAGCATGCATTGCTAGATTTGGGAACAGGGGTCAATTTATTACCTTACACTGTATATGAAAAGTTGGGTTTGGGGGAGCTACAACCAACCTCAGTTACCTTACAATTGGTAGACAGAAGCATTAGAAGACCAACAGGTATACTTGAGGATGTTTTGGTAAACGTAGGTACATTCATTTTACCTGCTGATTTCATTGTGTTGGATGTGGAAGAATCCCCTATGCCATCACCTTTACCTATTATCTTAGGAAGACCCTTTATGAGAACTGCTGATACTACAATAGGTATGAAAAAGGGTATTGTAAGTATGAAGGTGAATGGTGAGACAATAGAGTTCAAAATATTCGATGCACTGAAATTACCTTAAGATAGTTTAGAATGTTTTGATGTTTGTATGATCCAAGGTGTTAGTGAGACAGTTTTGCAGGACCCACATAAAGATCCACTGAAGACCCCCTTCACTCACAAGTTCAAAAGGCAAAACATTAGGCTAATCTTTGAAGATGTTACTGAGGACATCAGTGGAGCAGAGCACCCCCTTGAAACCTTTCCACCATATCCAAGTGCTAAGAGGAAGCTGCAGCTGCATGAACTGGACGAATTGAGGTATGAAGCAAATGAGGATACCAAGCTCGACAAGAAAAGACCCAAGGCTTATCATCATAAGAAGCTTGTCAAGAAGGAGTTCTAGGTGTGACAGAAATTGTAAACATATACTTCAAAAGTAAGTCCTGCCCCTACACCACCAAGTGCACATGAGCCATAGTTAGTGGAGTTCAAGTTCCTCTCCCCAAACTAGTAGCACTGAAGCTACTAGTAGAAGCATTTGAGCAGTCCAGGAGCTCAAGCGCATCTACTCAGAACAGTGGTACTGAGGCCACTAACGACAATACACTTCTCCATCTCTTACTCTCCTTCCCATCATGTCAAATTCCTTACTTTACATAATTTTCTGTAATACTTTTAGTGTTCTTACTTATCTTTTATGTTTTCTTTTATTTTAGTAAGTTGTTGTACATTTTGAATTTTTATATTCAAAAAAGAAAAAAAAAAGAAAAAAAAGAGAGAAATTTTACATTCTATCACTGCGATCGACCACAACCTGCATGTGATCGAGCGCAAGTCTCAACTTTTGGTAACGTTGCATTCTGTCAGTCCAATCGAGCACACATCACCCACACACGCACACCACTGCGCGAATGCAATCGAGCGCACCCTGCGTGCGATAGAGCGGCACTCGCGCAGCAGGCCACGAGACCTATTGTAGGTCACTTTTCCACCATTTTCACCTCACTTTCCCCTGTGCCGTACTCACCCCATCACCTGCAACTACATTCCACCGGCGCACCACCGCTCTTCGCTCACTTCCACCGACCACCACTCATCACTACCGTACCCCCACAACACACCGCACTCTCCGGTCACCACTTTCCACCACATGAGACACACAACCATTTCCCCTTCACATTTCACCACCCCAACTCGGCTTTCCTTCCCCCAACCTCCATTTTTTTTTTTTTTAGCAAATTGTGGGTTTTTTTCCACCTACATTTGTCTCTGTGGTTGGAGTTTCACTGTTTTGCAGGGGGTTTGGGCAGTAGTTGTTGAGATTTTCCAACTTTGGTTGTCACACTGCACACCAGGTGTTCGACAAAATTCCCGAACTAAGCTCATCATGCCGAAAATGCAAGCTTCATCCTCCCGAGGGTCTGATGCCCAAGCCACTTCTCCCCCGCCCACTTTTAAGGAGCGGGAGTGGCTGTTTGAAACAACTTTTGCCATCTGAGAAGATTTCCAACACCTTGAAGCGACTCAATGGGTGGTCGCAGAGTTCAAGCGCCGGGGGCTAAAAA
>NC_081544.1:11557401-11560765 GCF_901000735.1 Corylus avellana | reverse complement strand
AAGTGGCTACCTCCATCACTAATTATTGCCCTTGGTTCCCCAAACCTAGCAAAGATGTTATCCTGCAACAACTTCACAACCACTTTGTGATTATTAGTCTTTGAGGGGACAGCCTTGACCCATTTAGACATATAATCCACACTCACAAGAATATATAAATAACCACATGAGTTAGGAAATGGACCCATGAAGTCAATGCCCCATACATCGAAGAGCTCTACCACTAGAATATTTTTTATTGGCATCTAATTTCTGGATGAGATGTTACCTGTCCTCTGGCATCTATCATAAGAGCTGCAAAACAAAAAGACATCTTTAAACACATTAGGCCAATTGAAACCAGATTGTAATACCTTAAGAGCTGTTCTCTTGGCCCCAAAGTGTCCTCCACAAGCAAACTGATGACAATGCTGCAAAATGCTCAATTGTTCTTCTTCTGAGACACACCTTCTAATGATTTGATTAGGGCGGAATTTGAACAAATAGGGGTCATCCCAATGGTATTGCCTAGATATAGACACCAACCTCTTACTTTCTGGACTAGACATACCTGGAGGAAAAACCTTGGCAGTTATATAATTCACAATATCTGCATACCATGGAAGTTGGACCTCAACTGCAAACAACTGCTCATGTAGAAAATTTTCATTCAATGGAAGCTCATCTCTTGCTACCACATTCTCACTGCCCTTCTTGTCTTTAATCTCAAGGTCAAATTCTTGCAGTAATAATACCCATCTGATCAATCTAGGCTTTGCATCTTTCTTAGCAAACAAATATCTCAAAGCAGCATGATCAGTGAATACAATAACCTTAGAAGCAATTAGGTATGATCTAAACTTCTCCAAAGCACATATGACAGTTAATAATTCATTCTCAGTGGTAGAATAATTTAGCTAAGCATCATCCAATGTTCTAGAAGTATAATAAATGGCATGAGATACCTTGTTGATTCTTTGACCCAAGACAGCTTCCAAGGCAAAGTCACTGGCATCACACATGAGCTCAAATGGTAGATTTCAATCAGGTGCCATCATTATTGGTGCAGATGTGAGCAGCTTTTTCAGTGTGTTGAACGCAGTCATGCATTCTTCAATCCATTCAAACTTGACGTCCTTTCCTAGCAATGCACAGAGGGGTCTAGAGATCTTGGATAAATCCTTGATGAACCTTCTATAGAACCTGACATGTCCAAGAAAACTTCTCACCCCCTTCATTGTCATAGGTGGGGGGAGTTTGGAGATGATGTCAATCTTGGCCTTATCTACCTCAATGCCCTTGCTTGAAATAGAATGACCCAACACAATGCCTTGTTGAACCATGAAGTGGCATTTTTCCCAATTAAGTACTAGGTTGCATTCTTCACATCTCTTGAGAACAATCTTTAGATGGTTGAGGCATTCATCAAAACTAGACCCAAAAACACTAAAATCATCCATAAATACCTCAATTAATTTTTCCACCATATTTGAGAAAATGATCATCATGCATCTTTGGAAGGTGGCTGGTGCATTGCATAATCCAAATGGCATCCTTCTGTAGGCAAATGTGCCAAAAGGACATGTGAAGGTGGTCTTCTCTTGGTCCACTGGTGCTGTAGCAATCTGGTTGTCGCCACTGTACCCATCCAAGAAGCAGTAGTAGCTATGGCTAGCTAACCTCTTTAACATTTGATCAGTGAAGGGTAGAGGAAAATGGTCTTTTCTTGTTACCTTGTTCAGTTTCCTGTAATTAATGCATACCCTCAAACCAGTGGTTATCCTTGTAGGTATCAGCTCATCATCTTCATTCTTCACCACTATGATCCCACTCTTTTTTCAAACTACTTGGACTGGACTGACCCATTTACTGTCTGAGATGGGGTAGATAATGCCCACATCCAATAGTTTCAATACCTCGGCCTTGACTACCTCCTTCATGTGTGGGTTGAGTCTTCTCCGTGCATCCTTGGTTGGCTTTGCTTCATCTTCAGGGAAGATTTGATGCATGCACTTGGCTGGACTTATCATCTTGATATCAACAATGGTCCATCCCAAAGCAGTTTTATGCTCTATAAGAACTCTCAATAGCTTTTCTTCTTCCCCACAACTCAAATTTGCAGCAATTATGACCAGTAGTGTCTTGTTTTCTCCTAAGTAGGCATATGCCAGATGTTTTGGCAATTGCTTCAATTCCAATCTTGGAGCCTGGACAACAGAAGGGACAAGTGTAGTATTAGTAGGCTCAAGGATCTCAAATGGAGGAGTGTACTTACTTGAATGATTCGGAGAGGCCTCAAGAAGGTGCACGGTTTCAATGATGTCATCAATAACATCTTTAGATTTTGGCTCAATGTCCTGCCTTATGAAACTATGGGTGAGGGTGGCCTCCAATGGTTCAATGTGATGGACTTGAAATACTTTCTCAACAACACCGTGAATCATACAGACATTAAAGCATTCCAGATCATCTTGAGGTAATTTTAATGCATCAAATATTATAAATTCTACCTTCTCACCATTTTCCTTCATACTTACAGTACCCTTTTTCACACAAATTTTTGTATCAGTAGTTCTCATAAAGGGTCTTTCTAAAATAATGGGTAATGGCAATGGAAAAAAAGATTCTTCCATATCCAGTACAATAAAATCAGCAAGTAAAATAAATTCTCCTACCTTTACCAAGACGTCCTCAAGTATACTTCTTAGTCTTTTGATGCTTCTGTCTACCAATTGCAAGGTGATAGAGGTTGGTTGAAGCTCCCCCAAACCCAGTGTCTCATATACAGTGTATGACAGCAAATTAACCCCTGCTTCTAGATCCAGTAGTGCCCTTTCAAAAAGATGGTCGCCTATCCTGCAAGGAATGGTAAAACTACCTGGATCTTTTAGCTTTGGTGGTAGTTTTCTTAACAAAACTGCACTTACCTCCTTTGTTAAGGCCACTATCTCATGCTCTTGAAACTTCCTTTTATTAGTGCAACAATCCTTTAAAAATTTAGCATATGAGGGAATTTGTTTAATTGCATCTAATAAAGGAATGTTAATCTCTATTTTCCTTAAGGTCTAAAAAATATCAAGAAGTTGTTTTTCTTTCTTAGGCTTTACTAACTTTTGAGGGAAGGGTGGTGCATTCACCTTCTCCATTTTACTTACCTTGGCTATTGAGGCTTCATCTGGGGCTGCTTGAGCTGTCTCTTCAGTTCCTATGACCTTGCCATTTCTGAAAATTGTGACTGCTTTAGGTTGCTGGTGACCCCTGGATTGGGTATTGTTTGGGATGGAAATTCACCCTACTTTCTTTCACTCAGCACCTTAGCCATTTGCCCCATTTGTACTTCCAGTCTTTGAATAGCTTGCTCGCACTACAAAAAATATTGCTATTT